>NC_064620.1:312059570-312378856 GCF_023898315.1 Schistocerca nitens
TTCGGGAAATTATTTTTTCCTTTATTTCGAGTCTCATTTTTCAGGTGCGGCTTAGACTCGAGTGCGGCTTAGATTCGAGTAGATACGGTATCTATCCAGTGCATGGTCAACTATTCTTTTAAACTTTAGTCATAGTTCCTCTACAGGGGCGCCAACATATAAAAAATGTTGGGGGGGGGGGGGGCATACTGGTGGTCTTGTCCTGGCAAATTTTCTAATTTTTAGATGAAAAATAGTTTCAAAGTTTTTTTTAAGCATTTTAGAGTCATATGATCAGTGAATATATAGCTCTGAAAAGACTGAAATTATGTTGAAATTAATCCTAAATTATAAACTATATTTAAATAAATCCTAAACTATCATTAAAAGAATAAAACATAAAATATTGCTGTCGTGCAGTAACAGCACTTTGATTAATAAGTCAAATAGCTAATTTAAGCTTACTTTGAATAAAAGCAATATCTCAAAGTTAATGCTTTAATACAGTTAATGAAGTTAATACAGTACGCCTAATACTTTCAGTCAAAAAGTATGTAAATAGCGGGTTTTAATTGGGTCTTACACCCCAAAAATATTTGGGTATTTGAAAATAACTAATACAGTACTATAGTAAAATAGTAATACAGTATTAAACTGGTACTAATATTTTGAAACTGAAAATTTAACATTATGTATTTAATTCTCTATTTTATAAATTTTTTTAATATTGCTCTAAATGCCATTATTAGGGCTAGAGTATCTTTAGAAAGATGCAAATGTCAACCATCTGACTGGATTACTGAATATGAAGTCGTTGATTACTGGTCGGATATCCAATTCATCCAAAACATCTTGGTGGGCATGAAGAACATCCAAGCTGCTCGATCGCTTCTGTCCTATTGTTGATCAGAGATATGACTTCAGATGTCTAAAAGCGCTAAATGGCTATTCTGCTGTTGCTGTCGTGATTGGAACTACTTGGAGAAGCTTAATGCACTTCAGTACTTCGCATAACATTTCTCCAACTGCAGGCTCTTGTGTAATGTACTTTCTTACATCGCACACATTTTTTAAGACCAGCTATTTTTTATTAGCGATATTGGCTAACATATTCAAAGGTAAGCACAGCCTCTCAATGTCTAGGTAATTTTTGAAAAACTCATTTGATTTTTCCAAATTTGTTTCACCTCTGTTTACTAAAAGCAAGCACTCTTGTTCAACTGCAATGACCTGTGTGAGTCCAGTTGAAGCAAACTGGTCAGTAATTAAAGAGTGCATCATTTCACAAACTTCAGTGTAAATAGCTTTGTAGGATTCCTTTGGGGTTTTGAAAGTGTGCAGTGAGCTGACTTTGTTGTTTTCATACTTCTTTGGTATACTTCAATTCCGAGGAAGCAAAGGATCATCATCTTTTGAAGGTTTTTCTTTTAAACACAATTCCCAAAAGTGTTCTAAACTATCATGCCTTCCATTCAATATACAAATCAAAACCTCATATATTTTTTCCAGATTAGCAACATTTAGATGAGGGCATTGAATTTTTTCATTGACATCCTCTGCTGGGTTCATTGCATGGCAATAAGGATGTAAAAAGAAATAAGTCTTTAATTGTAACATTGACTCAAGGTAGCCTGCACATTTGTAACCTGCCTCTGTTTTGTCCTCTGCAGAAAATGTTTCAAAAAACTCTAGAAGTTCTTCACAGTTTTTCAGTATTCTCAAAATACTAGAAGCTCGCATAGTCCATAAAGTTGGGCAAAGGTGTTGTAGACGAGCTTGGTCGTTGGCGCTCCCACAGTGTATAATTCTGAAAAGTCCCATCCTTTTGTTGGATTCCCTTATGGTGTTTATTAAGTCCTTAGCTAAAGCCATAATATCCCTCATAGATGTAAGATGGCGGAGACTGTCTACAACTGCCAAGTTTAAACTGTAAGCAGTGCAGTGCACATAACCTGCTTCTGGTTGTATATCCAAAACTAACTTCTTCAGTCCTTTGAACTTACCTCTCATACTTGAGGTACCATCATAGCACTGTCCTCTTAAGTTATCTATTGACAAATCAACATGAGCAAAAAAGTCTTTTAAAATAATAAACAGAGTTTGAGATTCAGTGTTTGGGGTCTTGTATAAGCCAATAAAGTCTTCATGATGATTAAGGAATCATCGGCAGTACGAATACAAAATTAAACTTGTTTGTGAATCGAAGAATCACTTGTTTCGTCATCCAAAATAGAAATATGTTCAGCCTTCTTGATTGAAGGTAATACTTTTCTCAACACAGACTTTCCTGGTAGGTCAATGATCTCATTTTGAATATCGTGGAACATCCACCTATACCCCGAACACCCTAACCGATTTTTTTCAATTGTTGGAGTTCCAACAATTGAAAAAAATTTGAGTTTAGTTCTTCGTGCCCTCTCATTGCTAGTCCTTGTCGGCATAGAAATAGCACGGTAGTAAAAATTGTCTCAGGAGCTAAACAGCCTTGCTTCATATCACTATCTAACTGTTCATTCAACTGGGAGCCACACTTCGGTTAGTGATAGAATTTAGTTTCAGAACACCTTCTTTATGCGTAACGTATTTTTATGAATACGGAATTTTTCCAAAGCCTTTTTCCAGTTAGAAAACCCTGTGGAAGTAAATGAATCTTCCTTTTTTGAATAAAAGTGTAATAGATTTTTAGCATCTGCCTCTTTGCAGGTTTTGCAAAAACCTTTTTGGTAGATGCTTCATATTCTAGCCATGTATACACTCCTGGAAATGGAAAAAAGAACACATTGACACCGGTGTGTCAGACCCACCATACTTGCTCCGGACACTGCGAGAGGGCTGTACAAGCAATGATCACACGCACGGCACAGCGGACACACCAGGAACCGCGGTGTTGGCCGTCGAATGGCGCTAGCTGCGCAGCATTTGTGCACCGCCGCCGTCAGTGTCAGCCAGTTTGCCGTGGCATACGGAGCTCCATCGCAGTCTTTAACACTGGTAGCATGCCGCGACAGCGTGGATGTGAGCCTTACGTGCAGTTGACGGACTTTGAGCGAGGGCATATAGTGGGCATGCAGGAGGCCGGGTGGACGTACCGCCGAATTGCTCAACACGTGGGGCATGAGATCTCCACAGTACATCAATGTTGTCGCCAGTGGTCGGCGGAAGGTGCACGTGCCCGTCGACCTGGGACCGGACCGCAGCGACGCACGGATGCACGCCAAGACCGTAGGATCCTACGCAGTGCCGTAGGGGACCGCACCGCCACTTCCCAGCAAATTAGGGACACTGTTGCTCCTGGGGTATCGGCGAGGACCATTCGCAACCGTCTCCATGAAGCTGGGCTACGGTCCCGCACACCGTTAGGCCGTCTTCAGCTCACGCCCCAACATCGTGCAGCCCGCCTCCAGTGGTGTCGCGACAGGCGTGAATGGAGGGACGAATGGAGACGTGTCGTCTTCAGCGATGAGAGTCGCTTCTGCCTTTGTGCCAATGATGGTCGTATGCGTGTTTGGCGCCGTGCAGGTGAGCGCCACAATCAGGACTGCATACGACCGAGGCACACAGGGCCAACACCCGGCATCATGGTGTGGGGAGCGATCTCCTACACTGGCCGTACACCACTGGTGATCGTCGAGGGGACACTGAATAGTGCACGGTACATCCAAACCGTCATCGAACCCATCGTTCTACCATTCCTAGACCGGCAAGGGAACTTGCTGTTCCAACAGGACAATGCACGTCCGCATGTATCCCGTGCCACCCAACGTGCTCTAGAAGGTGTAAGTCAACTACCCTGGCCAGCAAGATCTCTGGATCTGTCCCCCATTGAGCATGTTTGGGACTGGATGAAGCGTCGTCTCACGCGGTCTGCACGTCCAGCACGAACGCTGGTCCAACTGAGGCGCCAGGTGGAAATGGCATGGCAAGCCGTTCCACAGGACTACATCCAGCATCTCTATGATCGTCTCCATGGGAGAATAGCAGCCTGCATTGCTGCGAAAGGTGGATATACACTGTACTAGTGCCGACATTGTGCATGCTCTGTTGCCTGTGTCTATGTGCCTGTGGGTCTGTCAGTGTGATCATGTGATGTATCTGACCCCAGGAATGTGTCAATAAAGTTTCCCCTTCCTGGGACAATGAATTCACGGTGTTCTTATTTCAATTTCCAGGAGTGTATTTGATCAACCAAGACTTCTGAAATGATCTTCCCTTATCGGATTGTCCATGTTTCGGCTGTGAACAGTTCTTGCCTGAAGACGATAAAGCAATTGACAACATAATAATTGTTGGAGGTTGACTTGCAGTATCAACAACTTCCAAGTGCACCTTTTTGGTAACAAATTTATCCATTGCAAACTTAATTCACAATACACTAACAGACTAAAGTAAACGAATAAAATGCAGTCATATAAAATAGTCCACTAGACACTAAAGTTGCAATACTAAACACGTCTGCAGCGTGCACTGAACAAAACTATCCTCACTGAATGACTGTGACAGCAGGGTGGGCTTTATATAGCTGCAGTGTCGTAATGTCTCAAAGCATCAACGCGGCACAAGGCGGAGGGTTCCAGGTGCTTCTGCTCCAGTCCTTTTGATGTCACTGCAGCTGCAGCGCTGGCCCACCAGCACCAGACTTTACCCGAAGCTTTGTGCACCAGGACAAATTCTAAGTGTGCCTGCAGCCCTGTAACACTATCATGATTCACACCACTCGTTTTCTGTTAACCTGCTTACTACCGTAATAATTATTTGTTTTAACTCATTATTGAATGTATTTTGGAAGGTAACTATCATCAAACAAGGAAAATAAAAAATTCCAACGTAATTTTGTGATTTTACAAAGCATAATATAACTAATAATTTTATTAAATTATTAGGGGGCTCTGCCCCCCCCCCCCCTCCCACAAACGAATTTTTGAGGGGGCTTGGGCCTCTTCAGGCCCCATGGAGTTGGCGCCTGTGTTCCTCTACATGCTCTGCCCTGTGCTGAAAGTTTGAAGTTCCTCACTGAAATGTTACACTACTGATTTTTATCAAGTTTACTGAACAGATGTATCTTTCTGCTTGTTTTAGATGTCCTTTGTACTTTGTTTGTTGCCAAAGCCATGTCATGATCACTGATACCCGATTCAATGTGGACGTACTCAGAGGTCAGGTCTATTTGTTCCCATTAGATCCCATACATTTCCATCATGAACGGGTTTACAAATTATCTATTCTAGGTAGTGCTCAGAGAAGGCGTTTAGTAATGTTCCATCGGATGTCTTATGACACCCACCACTAACAAAACTGTAGTGTTCCCAAGTGATTGTGGGATGATTGAAGTCTCCACTGATGATTATGGTTTGATTGGGGAACTTGTGTACAAGAGAACTGAGGTTTCCTCTAAAGTTTTCTGTTACATCAGGATATGATTCTGGGAGGCAACAGAAGGATCCAGTTATCATTTTATGCACACCCCGGATACTTAGTCTTGCGCAAACAGTCTCACATGCAGCTTCAATTTCCTTCTCAGTGGATTTGAGTTTCTTGTCTACTGTGATAAATACACCACCTCCAGTTCCCATTTCCCTGTTGTTTCGACATACACTTAAACTGTCCCCAAAAATCTCGCTGCTGTAGAATGATATATACCAGAAAACAGAGTGCCACGAGAGGTAATGGATACCACAGGAATAAGACTGCTTTTGATGTAGAAAAAGATACTTTAACCCTCAGCTGTTTTTATTTGATCTTTAATATCAACCAGTTTTGGTCATGGACCATCTTCAGATGATATCTATCAAAAGTACAAAATGGAACTAGTTAGTCCACAACGAAAATACAGACTACAAAGCGTGTAATAGGTAAATAAGCATAATCTGTTCATGAATACTGAAAAGGCAAAAATAGATCAGGTACATGCATAAATAATTTTGATTTCTGTCTAACAGAAAATCAGAAATGTCTTAATAGGTACAAGAAAAGAACACAATATGTTCCATAAAAATCTAATGGAGATGTGGGCAATGTAGCAACAGTTAATGTAATGATGTACAAATGGTTAAGAAATGAGAGTTTAGGGCTATACAGTGTAGCATGTGTAGTATAAGTCAAGGAAAATATCAAAGCACATTCTATCGATATACAGTCGTGGGAAAAACTATTAATACACTGTTGTTCATGTACAATAATTTTATTTATTAGAATTAAAGATCACAACCAGAGATGTTATTTGGTAAACTAACAGCATGTGGATTTCTTTCTAATCTACTTCAAACAGAATGAACAAAATTTCCCTTATGCAAAAATAAAATAAAAATTGTGGACCAGCTAACTTTACACAGTGGGGAAAAAAGTAGTCATTCGTACAAAGAAAATTGCAATGTACATAAATGTAATGACAATGTTAATACTTTTTTAGCATTCGTCTTGAATGCATCACTTCCATTAACCTGTTTGCCATGGAATGAACCAAATTTTTGTGGTCTCTGAGATAATATTTCTCAATTCTTGATGTGGACATTGTTTCAGACCAGTCTTACTTAATATTTCATGTTTTCTGACTATTCTTTCATATGTACTCCAAAGATGTTCAGCTATATTAAGATCTGTGCTTTGTGATGAAAACTTGAGAATATGGGGAGTATTGTACATCAAACACAGTCAGTCAGTTTCTTTTGTATGCATTGGGTCATTGTTTTGTTGAAAGTAGTAATCTGTGGCTACATCCAAGCTATCAACACTTCTTTGCAGTTTTTCCTTTAGGATATTTGAATACTGAAATCTATCTCCATTACGTTCAACAAAAACAAATTATTTACCAGATGTGGCCATATATCCCCATACCCTAACTCTTTCACCACTGTGCTTTACTGTGGGTTGAATGTGTTTGGAATCCAGTTCAGTTGGTTGTCTCCACATCATTATCCTGCCATCATTTACAAAATATATTACATTTACTTTCATCTGTGAACAGTACCTTGTTTAGAAACTTGTGATCTTGCTTATGTGGTCTCAAGCATATTTGAGTCTTAATTTCTTATTCTTCTTACTGGTGTATGGTTTTCTTCTGGTCGTACTAGCTCCGTAACCTGCACTACTTAAAATATAGCAAACAGCCTTTATTACGATATCCTTCCTGAACTGATCATTAATATGTACAGATAATGCAGAAGCTGTCAATTTAGGATCTTTTCTGACCATCCTTATTGACATATTCCATTCTCTTTACATTGGTCTGTGGTTGGCCTCTTCTTTCACTATTAATGAGAGTATTTCTGTCTCTAAATTACAATATTATTGACTGCACTGCTGACCTGGTGCTTCCATTAATATCAGTTATTTCTGAAAATGATTTTCTCTTTTCATATTGGGAGATAACTATTTGTCTTTCCTCTACAGTTGTTTCCTTACCATTGTGTTGTGACTCGCCGATCTTTCAAAGTGCCGCCGCGCAGTTAAGCACGTCCTCTACATGCGGCGCTGTCTGCCAGCCATGCAGCAGCAGCGACACCTAAGCGGCCAGCCAGCCAGCGGCCGCTAGACTTGGACTCAGTTATGATTTGACTGTTAAAGTGTACACATGTCTTACTCTGTTTACGTGATCTGTGACTTTCATGTATTGCATCTTCCTTGAAATATATTTGTTCAACTTGAAGTTATTACAATTGGCGACGAGTTAGTGATTTTTCTTTTCCATCGTTGACCCACATGTTTCCATGGCTACTTTAGAGCAACTATTGCAAGGTCTCATAGAACAGCAAACGCTTATCACAAATTCGATTCGTGATTTCATCGCGGCATCAAATGCGGGGCATCTCTCGTCGTTCTCTCTACCTACTTTTCCTCCTTACGACGAGACGGCAGAAGACTGACTTCTTGGCATTTCATGTCGCGGACGAACAAACATGTAAGTTTCTGTTCCTTTCATGGATTTCACCTCAAATGTATCGGTTGTTGTCGCAATTGGCTCTCTTGAAAGATCCTGCGTCTTTGTCCTTTGCTGAAATGTGCTTACTTCTGTCCGTCTATTTTCAAAAGCAAACACATGTGGTGGCCTCTCATGTTGCTTTTTATCATTGTCAAAAACAACCGAATCAATCCTATCGCGCTTGGGTTGCTGAACTTCACGGCCTCAGTAGAAAGTGTCAATTTGTTACTGAAGTTCACAAAGAATCTTACACCGATTCCATGGTACAGGATGCTATTATCCAATCGGCACACAACAAACAAGTTAGGCAATGTCCCTTCAGTTGGCAAATCCGACTCTAGATGAAGTCCTATCCATCGTTCAATCTTTTGAAATTTCTTGCGCCGCTAGAATGCAAATAGAGGCATGGGGCGACGTCGGGGAAATACAACCTCTGTGTGATGTTGACGAAGCGTGTGGCGTGTCCCCGCCGGCCAATGTGGCCACAGTACAATCCCAAGCACAGCCTCGGGCTAACCGTAAACAAACCTCTAAGAAACTGCAGCAAAACCCATGGCAACTTCCTTCATGTCCGCGGTGTTTTACGAAACATTCATGAGAAGATTGTCCACAACGTTGGGCCGTGTGTCACAAATGCAAAAAAAAAGGGTCATGTGTCATCCGTTTGCAAATCCGATCGCATACATGATGTTCATGAACATGACGCTGATTCTGATTCCGGGTTGTCTGTTAATTGTACTTCTTCCCTTTCAGGGAAGTTATTCCTCACTGTCCAAATACTTGGTCGAGATGTTCGCATGCAGGTGGATACTGGTTCTGATGCCACTATCATCAATTCTCAGATGTATCTTCAGTTGGGTTCTACAATCCTGTCACCTGTCACTAGGCAATTACAGACTTACAATAAACAGAAGATTTCTCTCTTGGGACAATTTGATGCTGAGGTATCTTACAAATCTGTCGTTCGCACTGTTCCCATATTTGTGGTCGACCATAGTAACGAGGAGAACCTTTTTGGTTTCGATGCCTGTCACGTTTTTGGGTTCTCCATAGATGACTCTGTCAATATCGTCTCTGATGCTATTCCTTATGCTCAGTTGGATTCCTTGTCGACAACATTTTCGTCCCTTTTTTTCTCCTGGGTTAGGCTGTGCAAACGCTCAAACCCACTGCTCGGCCTAAGTTTTTTTGGGCTCGGCCCATTCCTGTGGCCCTTCGTGATCAGGTCAAACGGCAGCTGGATCATCTCACTGCTTCAGGGGCTTTGCTTCCTGTCACTTCCAGTGAGTGGTCCTCTCCTGTCGTTGTCGTTGCTAAGCTAAATGGTGATATTCATTTCTGTGGCGATTTCAAAGCCACTCTAAATGCTCAGTGCCTTATCGACACTTAGCCTATGTCTCGACCTGAAGAATTGTTCACTAAACTTGCTGGAGGCCAGTATTTTTCTAAACTTGACCTGTCAGAAGTTTATCATCAACTTCCTCTCGACTCTGCTTCCCGGCAGTTTCTGGTCCTTAACACGCCTTTCGGCCCCTATGAATACCAACTATTGCCATTCGGGGTTGCCAGCGCCCCTGCTCTCTTTCAGCGATTCTTGGGAACAATTATTGCTCACTGTCCCTGGGTGTATAAATTACCAGGACGACATTGTTGTCACTGGCTCCACCACTGACGAACATCTTCAAAATCTCCGCACACTTTTTCATGTCTTCTAGACTGCCGGTCTTAAGTGTAATCTTCAGAAATCAAAATTTTTTCAGGCATCTATCATTTACTTGGGGTTTCAATTCTCTTGGGATGGTATTCGTCTCCTTCAGCACACTGTCGCTGTGATCGATGCCCTTCCTTGCCCTACATCTGTTAAGGAACTGCAGGCCTTCTTGAGGAAAATAGCATACTATCACAAGTTTTTACTGTCTGCTGCTTCAGTGGCTCAGCCGTTGCAATGCCTGTTGCATAAAAATGTGCCTTTTCACTAGTCCGCGTCGTGCGATGTGAAGACTGCTGAAACAGGCTCCGTGCCTGGATATTTATCAACTTGGCCAACATCTTGTTCTTGCCACGGACACCTCTCAATATGGGGTCGGTGCAGTCCTTGTGCACCGTTTTTCTGACGGTTCTGAACAACCCATTGCATATGCTTCCAAAACGCTCACAGATGCCCAACAAAAGCTTTCTCAAATTGAAAAAGAAGTTTTGGCCATTATTTATGCTCTTCATAAGTTTGGTGTTTTTCTCTATGGATCCAAATTTCATCTTGATACGGATCACAAACCACTTGTTTCCTTGTTTCATCCATCAACGTCACTTGCCGACAAGGCTGCACACCGCCTCCAGCATTGGGCACTTTACTTGTCTCGTTTCAATTATGAGATTCATTTCCGGCCGACGGCTCAACATGTGAACGCTGATGCACTGTCTCGCCTTCCCATGGTTCCTGATCTGGCATTCGATAGGGACGAACTTTTGTGTTTCCACCTGGATGTTGCCGAGCAGCGGGTTGTGGACAGGTTCCCCATCACCAAGGACCGGCTGGTGGCTGCTACGGGTTCTGGTCCTACCCTCTCCCAGGTTTTACACTGTATTCAGAAGGGTTGGCCAGATCGTCCGTCCGCTAAGACTTCTGATCCATTGTAGAACTACTACGCTTTGCGTTACCGCCTCACGGCTAGGGATGGTATTATCCTCCTTTCCACCGAAAATGCTTAGCCGCGTGTTGTGGTACCTGCGTCTTTGTGTGCTTCGGTCTTGCACCTTCTTCACTGAAGGCACTGGGGTGTGTCTCGCACAATCTCTGGCATGCTGTCATGTGTACTGACCCGGCATCGACTCTGAAATCACAGACATGCTTGCGACCCTTGTGCATCACAGGCCGCCGCCCCAAAGTCATCTTTGTCACCGTGGCCTTCGCCTGAGAAGCTCTGGGAGCGTATTCGTGCTGACTTCGCGGGAACTTTTTTGGGTACTTATTGGCTTCTTGTTATTGACGCCTACTCTAACTTTCCTTTCATTGTCCGTTGCACGTCGCCTACCACCGCGGCAACCACCAACGCTCTAGCTCGCATTTTCACTTTGGAAGGCCTTCCCTCTACTCTTGTTACTGATAATGGTCTGCAATTTGCCTTTTCTGATTTTGCGGATTTTGGTGCTTGTCATGGTGTTATGCATGTCACGGCCCCTCCGTTCCATCCACAGTCAAATGGTGAGGCTGAACGACTGGTCCGCACATTTAAGGCTCAGATAAGGAAAATCCTGACTTCTTCTGCTGATGAAGTGTTCTGGCTTCTTACCATTTCACCCCCATGGGCGACCACAGCCTGGCTGAGCTCTTACATGGCCGACAGCCCCGCATGCTACTTCATCTTCTGCGGCCTTCCACCTCACGGCCACGGGTGCCTTCGCTTGGCCGGTTCACCACCGACGACCTTGTATGGGTATGGGGATATGGCAGGCAGCCAAAATGGAGTCCTGGCCACATCTTACGACACCGTGGCCAACGCCTGTATGAAATCCAGACGGACACGGGTGTTGCAGTGCGTCATTCGGACCAGCTTTGGCGTCGTGTGCTGGCAATGCCTGTTCTGTATGCCGCTACACCACCTTCGGCTCTACCTGATGCTCGGGGTACTGGAATCTCTCATTACTCACAACGCAGTCCTCTCACCATCATATCGGTGCCAGCACAAGAACTGACGACACCAGGAGACGTGCCCATGCAGGAACCAGATGACCATCATCTGTCTGAGCAACTCTACTCGCCTCCTTCTCCTATGGATGCAGACACATTGCCCATGTCTCCTGTTATAACAACTGGACTTGCCGCAATGGGCCCCAACAGATTTGTCCCCCACGTCTCCTGTCATCTCGACCCGTTATCATCGGGGACACTTCCGTCCGTACGGGAAGCCTCCTCCTCGAGACTTTACAGCCAGTCAAACAACACCTATGGATATTAGCAATCTGCAGGCCACCTCAATCAAGACCTGTGCCAAAAATTCAAAGGGGGGAAAAGTGTTGTGACTCCCCGATCTTTCAAAGTGCCGCCGCGCAGTTATGCACGTCCTCTACATCCGGCACTGTCTGCCAGTCATGCAGCAGCAGCACCACCTAAGCGACCAGCCAGCCAGCGGCCGCTAGACTTGGACTCGGTTATGGTATGACTGTTAAAGTGTACACACGTCTTACTCTGTTTACTTGATCTGTGACTTTCATGTATTGCGTCTTCCTTGAAATATATTTGTTCAACTTGAAGTTATTACACATTGTGGCCCATTCACCGTGTATCAAAACCAACATGCATGAGGTGCAGCATGCCACTGAAGGCATTGCTTGCTGCAAGTGGTTTTATGGTCATTTCTATGTTTACATTTCTAGTAGTGTAGGAAGACTCCCCCTCCCTCCTCTGCTCCCATTGTGTGAAGCTAGCTGGTTCAGAATTTTTATTTACTTTTTGAAGAAGGCTAATTTAGTTAATCCTTTTAACATGTACAGATTATGAAGAAAACACAATACTGTTAATTTACTGAATAACATATTTGGTTTTGATCTTCAGTTCTAATAAATGAAGTTATTCTACATAAACAATGGTACGGAATACTTTTTTTCCATGACTGTATATGAAAGTTCATATCTAGAATGAGTTGACAGCTGACAAGAGCTAGATAGAATATCTGTGGGAGACATGTTAGTTGACATAAAATGTGAACAAAGGTGAAAGTGGTGTTACAGTGTGAAGACACTATTGCAATATAAATAACTAGCTGAAATTTCATGCATTCAATTAGGGTTCTCACCTGATATGATGATTACTTAACATGTGATCATGGTACTTCATCAACTGAAGAGGGTTAAATATATGAGATTGAGGGTCTATTTTTCCTTCTTCTGTGTTGTTAATGTATTTATGTGCTCATAAAGCTTGTACTGTGGTACCGACATTACCTACATCTCATTTTTGTCATTAATAATATTAAAATTTTATTTACACTCTTTTCTGGCTGTTGTTGTGATGAATATGCTACTAGTTCATTATTTGTGTTTTCACTTCTGTAACTTTTTTATTGTATTTGACTGGTGCCCGTTTTTTATACTGTAATCTCACTTTCACCTTTGTTTACATTTTGGTTTGACTAAGATGTCGCATAGCTGTATGAAAGTGCTTTTATTTGCAACAATGGGTTTCCTGTCAGTATAGATGCATCTCTAGGTTTATCTGTCAGAAATACATATCATGTATGAAATTTTTAATAATGAATGTAACTGGGGTAAAATGCCTAAAAATAACTAATGTCTAGGGAAAGTACTGTGAATCTACGGGGAATAATCCCAAAAATAATAATCCATTATGTAATCAAAGCGTCGAGAATGGAAGAACTCTGAAAAACAGCTTACTGGATAACACCGGGAAGAATATATTATAAGCTCCGGTAGATACCAACTATATAGAAACTGTGAAGTAATACTTAAAATCCCACGTAATGTACGTACTTCCGATATATTGATAACCAGCTGATGTCTCCAGAATGAGATTTTCACTCTGCTGCAGAGTGTGCACTGATATGAAACATCCTGGCAGATTAAAACAGGGTGCCAGACTGAGACTCGAACTCGGGATCTTTGCCTTTGGTGGGCTCTACCAACTGAGCGACACAAGCATGACTCACATCCTGTCCTCACAGCTTCAGTTCTGCCAGTACCTCATCTCCTTGCTTCCAAACTCCACAGAAGAGCTTCTGTGAAGTTTGGAAGATAGGAGACGAGGTACTGGCAGAAATGAAGCTGTGATGACTGATGGATAGTCATGTTGGTAGTCGGCTTCTGAAAAACATCGAAAGATAAAGTAACACCTTCCATAGTTACACATGGGTCCAAATATGGTAAGCAGTTATCTATACTGTGTCCTATTGAAAGCCGAATTTCATCCTGCAGAGAGTTCAGACAATTTACAAACTGGTTACAATCATTGTTCAAACCTCTGTGCAGCGTAGATACATCATCTACATATTGCAGCCACAAAATAATCCTATCATTGTGCTTTGGTGATTGGTGAACATATTGATGCTTGAAGTGTGTCATGTAGACACTGGCAAGACAATAAGACAAACGGGAACAATTTGCCCAGGGCATCAGAAGAATTTTGAAAATGTGCAATGTTCACTTACAAAACAAACATACTGTTCAAAAACACCAACACATCCATACCAGGAGAAAACTGGAACAGCCGGGATAGTAATAGAACACGATAACAACTGTTCAGACAAACAGCTTAACCATTAATGTTCGAAAAATTCGTGTTACATAATTACAAACAAATTAAAATCATTTACAGGCGCAAGCATTGCATATCACACATGAAGCCTCATCCAATTTGTGCCCATTGAAATTCTTAGGCATCCAAATGGATAATAAACCAAAGTGGCCACAGCATGTGTATAAGTTCACCAAAAATATCAGTTTTGCCTGCTTTGCACTTAAAAATCACTTCACACAATACTGTCCTACGGCACAATTTTTTAAGGTAATACTATTACAGTCAAAAAGTATTTGTTATAAAAAATATGCAGCAAGAATATTAGTTAAAGTTGGTACCTGCAGTAGTCTCTTCAGGGAGCTATGTATGATTCTACTTGTGTGCAGTTTATTCACTCCATAATGGTATTTGTTGTTTATTGTTAGAATGAATTTGGTATGAACTGCTGAGCAACTCACAGCAACAATATTAGAAGTAAAAATAATTTCCATATAGACTGTGTGTCCCTATCCAAGGTCAGAGTGGAATTTTATATTGCAGTACAAAAGTCTAAAACAGACTGCTCGTAGACATCATTCAGGCAATTGAAAATCCTCTATAGTGCCTCCTATGCAAAGTGGGTTGGCTATGAGCCAGGATGGTGTGAGTGGGTGGTGGAGCCCAAGGGGCTCCAGAGAAAGGCAGCCTCAAAGGTAACAAGTTCTTTGTTGAAGCATCTGTGCTGCATAGGGCAGTGGCAAGCTGGTTGGTGAATTCTGCTGGGCTGCTTGCTTGCATGCCCTGCAATGCTGACACAGATTCTCCACCAAGCGCCAGTGGCCTCATTATGTAAACTGGCAGCATAGTTCCCATACCAGCGACGTGTGTGCTCTATGAACATGTACCTGCTGCACCCCTGAGCAGATGTGTCACAGCAAGGGGTATCCACGTCTTCGAGACACCTGTTCTGTGATGGCAGCAGGAGTTGGCTATGCTGCTGCAGTTGACAATTTGTAATTGGCAGTGGCGTACTCGTTGTGCTTAACTGCCGCTACCAGTCATATATCCTATAAAGCACTGCCGCCACTGTCTGTTCATATCCGACTTGCCCTTTACTGCACAAGTTCGCTGTTTCAGCAAGCTAACCTGCCTCACAGCATTGTGTAGGCGTTGTTGAATTATTATATTGACAACATCCCGCAACCTGCCTGCTGTCAGCACTGTTGCAATACATCACTCAGGCTTGCACTAATATGTACTACTGGTACACTTCATTAGTCCTGTATATGAACAAGACCCAGTCCCTCAGGTCAGCTTTAAAAACAGTCTCGTGCTTCATGTTCGTACCAAAATACAAATTTTAACCAAGACAACTGATGGTTTGCCCACATGGGTCATATACCACATCCAATCTTATTGCTACTTTACTTATGAGTCTATTTATTACACATGTTTTACATTCTCACAATTTGAACCTTCATAGCTTGTCCTGTTGCTTCCTTTTATCTTAAACTTAAATTTACATCTTTTGCATATTGACACCATAAGGTTTCACTCTAACTCTCTCTCTTATGCTCTAGAAATCCAGTTATCAGGGCTGTTGGTGGTTTATGCTGACAGCTGACTTCCAACCTCAGAAGGAAAGAAACCTATGCACAGCAGAGTTAGTTCCACTGTGGCACTTGGTATTGCAGCACTCAAAATCGACGTCATGTGTCATCCTTCTCTGAACTGCTCTGAGTGCTGCTTTAACTGCTTGACTGAAATGCTTCCTTCCTGCACAGAAATAAATTGATCCAGGGAATGGATTTGGTCAGGTTCTAGTGTTTGATTTAGGAAAGTTATATTCAACACTGATTATAATTCCAGAGGTACATCTGGCCAATAAAACTGTGGTTGCGAGATGCTCACTTGCATGATTCCTGTAATTGCTGGTGGTAGATGGACCGTTAGCCCTGTTATGTAACGTGTAGTCCCATTGATTAATAACTCACTTTCAGTCTGTCCGACCTCCATGAGCTTCCCCTGCTTTTGACAACTCACCATTATTACCATGTCTTCATAAATGGAATAAGTCCAATGAAATCCTGCTTGCTGGAAATGCAGTCTGGATTCCACAATATCCCTCTGACAACTTTACAATGCATTGTGCTTTGCATTACCTTGGTCAGACAAACTGTGACCTTTCCTCTTCCCTGTTTGACAATGCTTTACTCTTCCTTTGTCATTACTGCATGTCTGCTGCCATCTTCCCAAATCCCTTGGATCTTCACCTGCATGAATTTTCCATGAACTACCCACTTCACTGGGTACATGTGAAAGGTGTAACACTTACACTGTGCACATCTTTCTGTTATCTGGAATCGAATTAGAAGAATGCACAATCGTGCTTGGTCATTTTTTACTTCTATTGATGTTGGTAGATGGTGGTAGAAAGATGTGTCTTGTCTAGTGGTTCCCTGATCAGGCTTAACTCAGGCAGTAGCTTGCTCCATGCTTCCTGTAGTGGACTGACAAGGCGGCCAGTCCACAGAGACGGGTAGCCGAAAGGGCACGCGTCAACTCACGCCGTCTGGCGTTAAGTCTGGAACAGGATTCGTAATGAATGTGATAAAGAAAAGAACGTAGCTACTAGAACACTTAACTTTTATATTGTCCTTTGGTATACAGCATTCTGGATGATACAAGTGAGACTCTATCTTGAGGTACATGCAAGGTACAAATGGCGCCTTGCTAGGTCGTAGCCATTAACTTAGCTGAAGGCTATTCTAACTGTCTCTCGGCAAATAAGAGAAAGGCTTCGTCAGTGTAGTCGCTAGCAACGTTGTCGTACAACTGGGCGAGTGCTAGTAAGTCTCTCGAGACTTGCCTTGTGGTGGCGCTCGGTCTGCGATCCTGACAGTGGCGACACGCGGGTCCGACATGTACTAATGGACCGCGGCCGATTTAAGCTACCACCTAGCAAGTGTGGTGTCTGGCGGTGACACCACACTTCCTATAGCCCTGACGATTACTATTCAGGTGACATAATGTAATAGTTCTATGACTTCCATTCTTGCCCTTAGTATCTCACAACCTAAGGACAAGCTAACATCACCCATCCTCCCTCCTCAGAAGACTACTGCTACTGGCAAGCCTATTCACAAACAACAAAAATAACAGAAAATAATATTTACACTAACGTATCTTATCCATTACAGTCATGCAAAATAAAAAAAATAAAATAAAAAGAAATCCTTGAGAAATACCCCTCATTTTCTTGATGTTAATGAATACAGTACTTTGTGCACAGGCTCAGACGCATTTTCTTGTCTCTTCCCCCAGTTCCTTCTTCTCCAGCGTCACCCCTGAAACTCTAGAAATCGACTATGGACTACCTAGGAAAGGTCTCAGGTGCCCAAAATGTACTGTTGGCATTCTTGTGGACAACTGTAGCTTCATGTTGACTGGTAAAGTAGTCTCCATCACCTGATAAGGTGCTTAATGCCTTACGATGAACTTCATCTTCCCTTTCAGCGTGCAAGGACTGGATAACATCACCCATTGTTCTACTTTATATTGCGGTAAATATGCTAGTCAGTTGGCAAGAACTTTCAACTCTGCTATCTTTCTGCTTAATGTGTCTCTTCCATGGCTTATGTACTACTTCATAATTGAGTCTCAGGGACCCCTTGTTCAGCCTTACTAAATAGGTCCTTCAGTCCCAATAACCACTTCAAAGCAAAGCAACTTGGTCAGTCATACACAAATTTTTCCCGTAAAGATAACATCTAAAATATGTGACACCATAAATGAGGCTCAAGATCTCTCTCTCTCTCTCTCTCTCTCTCTCTCTCTCTCTCTCTCTCTGTTGCTGAATAGTTCTTCTCCATTTCATTCAGCAGTTTTGACATGTAGGCTACAGAACGCTCCTTACCATTAATCTCCTGGCTTAAAACACATCCCAAAGCACGATTAGAGGTGTCATAGAAAAGGATAAACTCCTTCTGAAATTTTGAAAATACAAGAACTCTACTGGATGTCAAAACTCTCTTAGTTCTTCAAATGCACTCCTGACGATTCTTCTGTCCAAACGAATTTCACACCTTCCCTTAGCAACTGCGTACTTGGCTGTGCTATATCAGTGAACCCTTCCATAAATTTCTGTAGTACTTTGAGATCCCCAAGATTACTGCAGTTCCTTAATCAACTTAAGAACTATCATAAGCTTAAAGTTGTCTTGAAGTCTGTCCTTATTCCATCTTTACTAATTATGTGGCATAAATCCTCTACCTCTTCTCGTGTAAAATGGAATTTCTCAGTGCTCAACACCAGATGAGCAGCCCTCAATCTCTTAAACATGTCTTTCAGATGCTGTCTATGCTGCTCTGTGTCTCCTGAGAATACGATGATACCATATAAGTGAACTAGACACTGACACGGTTTCAAATTCCTCAACACACCATCATTAACCTCTGCAATGTTGCAGGTGCATTTGTCAATCCAAATGACTTTCTCTTGAATGGATAGCTCCCACATGGTACCAAAAATGCTGTCTTCAGGAACAACCTCCAGTTGATGGTAACCACTTCTGAGATCCATGGTGGAAAAGTACTGACATGGCCCCAAGTTACAGATGTTCTCAGTAATGTTGGGGATGGCGTATGCATCCATTATGGTTCTGCTGTTCAGGAGATAGTAATTGCAGCAGAACTTGTATTGTCTCAAATTATATATATATATATATATATATATATACTTACCAAACAAAAGCGCTGGCAGGTCGATAGACACACAAACAAACACAAATATACACACAAAATTCAAGCTTTCGCAACAAACTGTTGCCTCATCAGGAAAGAGGGGAAGGAGAGGGAAAGACGAAAGGATGTGGGTTTTAAGGGAGAGGATAAGGAGTCATTCCAATCCCGGGAGCGGAAAGACTTACCTTAGGGGGAAAAAAGGACAGGTATACACTCGCACACACACACATATCCATCCACACATACAGACACAAGCAGACATATTTAAAGACATTGGTCTTTAAATATGTCTGCTTGTGTCTGTGTGTGTGGATGGATATGTGTGTGTGTGCGAGTGTATACCTGTCCTTTTTTCCCCCTAAGGTAAGTCTTTCCGCTCCTGGGATTGGAATGACTCCTTATCCTCTCCCTTAAAACCCACATCCTTTCGTCTTTCCCTCTCCTTCCCCTCTTTCCTGATGAGGCAACAGTTTGTTGCGAAAGCTTGAATTTTGTGTGTATATTTGTGTTTGTTTGTGTGTCTATCGACCTGCCAGCGCTTTTGTTTGGTAAGTCTCATCATCTTTCTTTTTAGATATATTTTTCCACGTGGAATGTTTCCCTCTGTTATATATATATATATATATATATATATATATATATATATATATATATATATATATATATATATATATGAGACTTACCAAACAAAAGCGCTGGCAGGTCGATAGATATATATATATATTTTACTACAATTCCTGCACCCCATGGTCTATTACTATCTTCTCTTAGCTGATGGCTGGTTAATAAAAGCTTACATGATCAGTTGCAAATATCTAGGTATGCAATATGGCTTCCAATACACTGATGATTCATTCCCTGTACCATTCGGTGTAGAGTCACAGGCATTAGTGGCAATGAACCTCATGAAAAAAATAATGTCCGAAATTCTAACAGCAATTCTTCCATTCTCTCTCTCTCTTTCTCTCTCTCTACATACTTCCTTTAGATCTCCACTTTCTTATGTAATGCGGTCTTAATGGCAGTTTGTGACTGTTTTTTAGCTCACACTCTTTGTGCACCACTCATCCTAAACCAGAATGTCTAAACCTACTATTAACAACACCTTCCTTAACTTCACTTACTCATCACCAAAATTATCTGTAATTATGGGTACCATTCTCCCACCATTTCTCTCTTCTACAGGTACAACACTTCCCTTAATAAAACAGCTTGCTGGATCCAATATATCATTCTGTTCCAGAGGCTGTACAACACATATACCCACGGGTACTTCTGGCACCACATTGATCCAAAGTGACTTCCCAGTGCCAACTGGTAAACAGTCAAGCAAATCAAACCTTAGTGCAGTAGTACATGTTAACTGGTCTGTCCTATACACTAGCTGCTCCTCATGGCATTTCTACACTGGCAACAGCTTACCCTAGCTGGAATATCGTTGCACTAAATTCTACGGTATGTCACCAAAAATCAGTTTTAGCACAATGCTGATACGAAAAGCCTAGCCCTACGATCAAGCTGTAGCCCTGGTGAAATACCACCTCCACAAACTGTGTAAACTGAAACACTTGTATACAAAACTGTACATCACTGACCCCAATGGCCTCACATCATTATCGCCGACCCCATATAACCTATAGTGTGACAAGTTCCATTGCCTCAGACACACTCTGTTTCTGTGTGTCTCTGTGTCCAACAAAATATTGTACTGTTTACCTCTTACAAAACCCATTACTGCACACTCCACCTCTGCATATATGTATTTCTTTCATCTAATTTTGACAGGAATGCCTGTAGGTGGACTTTGGGTTCCCCCTTGCTTTAATGGCACCTTACCGCCTCCTTGTCCACCCCCACATCCATTACCAAAATTCTGCTGCTGATAGCTTCTATGTCCTCTATTTTGATGTGGCTGGTGACACTGCCTCTGCAAATTCCCTTACATCTACACCTATAACACTCAATGTTCGCAGAAAATACCCCACATCTACCCCGTATCCCTGTAGATATGACAGTTTCTTCACATTCCATCACTAACCTAATGGCAGAATGCAAATCCATAGGTGCACCTGTTGTAGAGCTCCTCTCTCATTATTAATGCCTTTTCTGTTTATTTTTAATTAAATTTTGTAGTTGTTGTTGTTGTTGTTGTGGTCTTCAGTCCTGAGACTGGTTTGATGCAGCTCTCCATGCTACTCTATCCTGTGCTAGCTTCTTCATCTCCCAGTACCTGCTGCAACCTACATCATTCTGAATTAATCATACAGTAAAGCTGCATGTCCTCGGGAAAAATTACGGCTGTAGTTTCCCCTTGCTTTCAGCCGTTCGCAGTACCAGCACAGCAAGGCCGTTTTGGTTAATGTTACAAGGCCAGATCAGTCAATCATCCAGACTGTTGCCCCTGCAACTACTGAAAAGGCTGCTGCCCCTCTTCAGGAACCACATGTTTGTCTGGCCTCTCAACAGATACCCCTCCGTTGTGGTTGCACATACGGTACGGCCATCTGTATCGCTGAGGCACGCAAGCCTCCCCACCAACGGCAAGGTAGTTATTGGACTCAATTATGGGAGCTTTACATAAAGAGAAAAATAAACCCGATCATGTGCCTAATATGCATGTAGGTCTCTCTTACTTTCAAATATTAAAGATACCCAATTGAAGAATAAAAAATCTCACTTTGGAATAATAAAAGTACAAGTCAAATTACTTTTTGCTTGTTGCTTTTTCATGTAACACACTTCCTTAACAACGCCTTTGCTCATTTAGACTCGTTTAACAGTTATGTTTGTTTCAAATTCACAGCGAAGTAACATGCACTACATTGCATTTCCACATTAATTAAACAGGTACTCACTGATCACAAAAGCATTTTAGTTTACACTCTATTACCAATAAGTTTCTCCACAACAATTACTGATTCTCAAACATGACACTATCAACCATAAATCTCATAATTAATCCGTGCAAAATAACTGAAGTACAAAAATACTTTTCTTCTTAAAAATGATGTAACACTTTCATCCATTAATTCCACATTTTTCCAAATCCTTCATACTATTTATTCTTGATCAGCTGTGCATGACTGCTCCATGTGGGAACCCAACATCGACTGTTGTGGACATGCCAAGATGGCACTTGACCACAACTGCTGGGGCATTGTTGTCATTATACAGCAATCCTACATCCCGCCAGTAGATTTTTTTCAAAAAACTCCAGAAAGATGTTTTTTTTTTTTTGAAAATCAAAGAAAAAGGAAATAAAACTCACACAGAAATTTTGAGCTAGCAGCAAGATTCTCATGGAAACAAATAACTAACGAACAACCCAGCAATGGTTCCCTCATGAGTTGTTACGGTGTAATACAACAGAAATATCATGTACACTTCACACACTCTCACCCCTACACCAATAATTATGATCTTTACAATTAGTTTGTATATGTTATAAGGAGGCAATGAAAATATGTAGAAATCAGATTTGTCATATAACTATAAGGAGTGTTCGAATGAAAAGATACAAAACTTCGTAACAACTAAACCAGTTGCAATTTGTGTATGTCACTTTGGGATAAGGTAGTGAGACATCTGTGGGCGTGAATGTAGCATCACCACCTCTCCCTAAAATATTCAAAGTTGTGCCCTCAGCAGGCAAGGTGGCGATCACCATTATTTTCAGCATCTGAGGTCCGAAACTCATTGAATTCCTCAAGCATGGACAAACCATTAATAGTGATGTGTATTGTGAGATCCTACAGCCTGGACATGTCGCCCTGCCAACTTCCATGTGTTTGGTGCACTAAAAAATATCTTTGCAAATGGAAGCACTTCAGTTGGAATGACAGACTAAATGGCAGTGGAGGACTGGCTCCTGTCACAGTAACAGGAATTTGGGGAACACGGAATCCTTCGGATCATGGAACAATGGGATAGTTGTGCCCTGGTCTCTGGTGATCACTTTTGAATAAATACTTCAGTTACACCCACAGTGTTGTCTCACACCTTTTTTTCTTTTCTTTTTTTAACATTCCTTATAGATTAAATAGCAGCAAAAATATTTAAATTCTTCCACAGCATACAGCACATCCAAATCATACTGCTGTTAATGCATATTTATATACATCTACGGAAGTTACATGCACAGAAAAAAACAGTATCATTGCAAATCACCATGTTACTGAAGGTAATTCTTATGACTGTATAACATACTGTAATAATATACTTCCACAAGACTAAAAATCATGATACCTCAACAGTATTTTGCATTCAAACCCTCATCAGTCTATGCAGAGAAATATTTTTACGTACAGATTAGGTTAGTCCATAAGTTCATAGTGTTGTATTGTGTGTTGGTATTCTGGTTGCTATGGGTTTCTTTAATGACTGTCATTTTTTATTTGTAGTTCATGGTTGCTATTTGAGTTTACATATTGTCATTAGGAGGTAGTGTGTGAGGCTGTGGATGCTAGAAAGTGGAGTACCACATGGGGAAATCAGGATATTTCTGACAGATTTTCTGTTTGACTTCGGTAGAGGGGGTAACAGCAATGGAGGCAGCCAGAAACATTTGTGGCTTAGATGGGGATAATGCCACTGAACATAGCATGGCAAGAGAATGATTTTCTCATTTTAAGGAAAATCATTTTGACATTAGTGACTCTCCACATTCAGGAAGAAGTGCGGGGTATGGCAGAGATTGTTGAAACGCATTAATCCACTATGATCCTTGTCAGTGTACCCGAGTACTGGCAGGTGTGATGAACTGTGATCATTACACCATCATGCAACACTTGCATTGCAATGGGGAAGGTTCAAAAATTGAGCATATGGGTACCACATGCTCTAATCTAAAAATACAGAACTCAGCAGGTGCCCATATGTGCACCTCTGCTTGCTCATCACCAGTTGGTTCGTGAACAACCCCAACCATTCCTGTCCTGTGTTGTTACTGGTGACAAGAAATGGTGTCTTTACACTAACATAAGGAAAAGAAAGGAATGGTTGAGCCTTAACAAAGCAGCAGCTCCCAGTATAAAGACCTGCGCACTTCGACAAAAGATAATGTTATGCATCTGGTGGAGGAGTAATGGTGTGATGTACTGAGTGACATTTATTGTCAACAACTGAGACTTCTTGCAGATGCGGTCCAAGAGCAACAACTAGGAAGACTGTGTGATGTGATGTTAACCCGCCCATTCTGCTAGACTGACAAAAAACATTGTAAAGGAGCTGGGTTGGGAAATCCTTCTTCCACCATCTTATCCATCTTTCCAGATGAAAATGCGCTCCGAACCTGGTTTGATGATTTCTTTGCCTCAAAGCCATGTGATTTCTACAGTCACAGAATCAAAAAGTAACTGCAGCATTGACAGACTGTTGTAAATAATGAAGGAGAACATAGTATTGATGACTAAAGTATCTGTTATGTGTATCTGTTTCTAGAAAAACACTACGAACTTAACACTATGAACTTATGCACCAACCCCATATTACTCCTGCTCAAATTACTACCTACTTCAATACTTCCAGTCAGTGAGTTTTCCTGTGTATTGCCATATCTGTATGCACAGAAGCAAAAAACATAATATTTATGTCTTAATAGTAAACAACATGTCAACATCATGTATAGTACAAATAATAGCTTCAAGAATATTAGTTCGCATTACATAAAGTAGTAGATAAAGGCTTGTTTGTGTGTAAGTAATGTAAAACAGGTAGAAAATGTGGTATTTGTGGTTGAAAGACATCAAGAAATGCAATTAATAATTATTGGAGGACATTTTCTTAAAACAGGGCACTTACCAAACACACTCGTATTTGGCACCTTCTTTGCCGCACAGCGCTTTTAGCAATGCGAGCACTCACTGGCAGGTGGGCATAGGAGCTGATTTTGATGGCTGAATGTTGATTGTTGCGTAGTGACCAACAGCATGGCTGTTGATCACTGCAGGATGCAGCAGGTGTTTGGGTTGCTGGCAGCACTAGGGCCTGGTCGGTGATCTGTGGCTTGAGGCCCCGTAGTATGTTGGCATTGCCTGTGTGAACGGAGGTCAGTGTTCTCAGACGGCTCTGTTGAGACAGTAGGGGATGAGGAGTACCAGAGCGAGTGCGCACCTGGACTGGTGCAACCCCACCTTCTAGGCTGCAGGTAAGGCAGGACGCAATAGTAGTGATGCTGCGTGACTGGCACCCACTCTGTGACGTAATGCAGTTAACATGGAAACAATAACGTGGCTCAGCATCTGTACCCTTGTCAAGAAATGAAAAAACTGCATAGCACATATAACACACTTACTTTTGTATGTGTTTACATGCGGAATGGTAAAAGAAATGAAATTTCAGTTTCATTGTTCATTATAATGAGTCTACATTGGTTCTAACCAAATGCACTTGCACATGCACAATACTTTAGCATAAACAATACATAATCACCATAGAAATCACCGTTCATAAATATTTGGCAGTTCCTTTATTTGGGGCCATATAACATGTATTTCCCCATCTCTTCTTTCTTCTGCTCTTCCACTGCATAATATTTACATCCATTTAAGCGATCAAATGACAACATATCACTTCAGGTCTGACTTTCATGTTTTGTGCACACTCATTTGACCTTGGCCAATTGCTCTGCTCTCATTCCACTTCTTTCTATGTTTCTTATCGTAAGTTGGGAAGCCATAATAATGTCACATTTCTTCACAATGGTAATCACGTCCTTTCTTGTTTCTTTCGCCTGATTTTCCTCTCGATTCCCATCACTTCTTTTCTGTTCTGCTTTGTGCGATTCTTTGTCGTAGCACCTGTACAGTTTTCATTATTAAGGTAGGCAGAAGACCATAATCTTTCAGTGTCAGCCGTTGCGTCACCCTGTGTACCATATTATTCTCCATATACTGCAGTTCAGAATATGATTTTTTAAATTCTTTTTGCAAAAATTACATGTACATTTGGTCATATCTCTGGTCATCCAGGTTATTGCAAATAAAATGTAAAAACTCTCAACTTTCGCACTTTTGGATCAGTATTCATCCAAAAACACCATCTCAACCTCTTCAAATGACACATTTTCTTCCCAAACAATTTTCTTCTCAAGATCTTAATGAATCTGACATTTCTCTTGTACATCTTGTTTCTGCTTCGTATTGTTTTGCTCCACCCTCTTTGCACCAACAGTCTTCACATCCTCTACCTGAATACTCTGCTATGAAGTATGTTCCTGATCTACTGAAAATACATCTGCATCCATACCAAGAATGTGTGCATCCCACTGAGTCATGTCATCTTCAGTGGCATGTGCTAGACATTTGGTCACCTAAGATCGTATTAGCTGGCATTCTGCTAAGTTCAGGCCTGGGTGTTTCATTTAACAAGTCAGTGTCTGAAGTTGCTTTTAATTGTGACTCCGCAGGTAGTGTACAGTCTGTAACAATACTCGAATTTTGCATATCTTCATATATGTTTATGCATTTTGCTTCTTGTCTCTCTTCGAATGTCTTCGCCATTCTCTTATCATGCGCCTGTTTGAGCTCCTCAGTTATCTTTTTTTGCTGCTTTAAGAAATCGGCTATTAATTTTTTTAACTGTCTATAATTTCCCTCACAACTTCATGTATTTACTTTGTGTTATTTTTTTCTTGATTTCCTATTAATTCTTTTAGTCCCTTCATGATTTCTTTTGCAGCTACCTTTGAAGTTTCTTTTTGGCCTTCCTGAAGTTCTTTGAATTATTTTCTATATTCTTTAATAATAAAATTCTCTTGACTTGCTCTTACAGCATATTTCCGGTTCTCTAGTATGAGCTACCATAACAACACTATCTATTGGTACAATATAAAAATTTACAGACGTGTCATTCTCGTCGCAGCCCACGGTTGATTGATCATAAATGTTCTGTAGGCAGTAACATTTCACTGTGGGATATTCTCCAAACTACTCGCCGATGAATGTAGAGCACAATTGATGCGAACAATAACTGCAGTAAGCCATACTTGGTCAACATGACCTTGAATGCTTGTGGTGCAAAGTCCATTCGGCCACTATGAAAAACAGCAAACCCATGAAATCAAAAGTACAAAACACAAGCCTAACTTATTTCTTCCTTGCGAGATTCTCCACACACCATACAGTTTTAAAGTTTCGCCAACAGCAACAATTGCATTATTGCAACTTTTTTTTCCAGTGACTGTTGTGTTGGTTGCTGTGACGTATTGTGATGCTGCAAACTGCGCCCTTCGTATTTTTGAGTTCGTCATCTTGAACTACGGGAATCCAAAATGCTGTAGACTTCCATTTTACACACTTTGTTGGCAATGATGCACTTATATTACTTTCTCTGCACATAGACTTTTAGCTCTAGTCTTCACAATTAAATCTCATTATTGCTCCCCCAGAAAAGCATCGAGTGCCCTCTGTTCAGCTTCTGCAGCAAAACTGCACTTGCTCATTACATTTCCTTATCTTGACTGTGAAATCTTCCACAGCTTCCCCATGTCTCTTCACAGTAGTGCTCAACTGCTCCCAAAAACACTTTGCACTATTCTGGTTTTTTGTATATTTGCAAAAGCTTCTTCACCAACTGCTCAAGCTTGCTGCATTCTGTGATACCTCCATACATCTCACATATGTTTTGCCTTTTCCCAC
Source organism: Schistocerca nitens (assembly GCF_023898315.1). Classification (NCBI taxonomy): domain Eukaryota; kingdom Metazoa; phylum Arthropoda; class Insecta; order Orthoptera; family Acrididae; genus Schistocerca; species Schistocerca nitens. The sequence goes on from NC_064620.1 coordinate 312,087,072, forward strand.
TAGCCATAACTGCACTAGCTGCAACATTTGACTATTGGTCCAACTATCCATCTCCACCGGTGTCTTAAGGACCGCTAAGAACGACTGCACATCCTAAGATGATTTTCCAGGAAAGGAAACAATCCTGTGGCAGCTGGATCCACCTCATGTTGTACCTGAAGCAATGCTAAGTATTTGGCTCAAGTTGTCAAATGCCCATGTAGATGCACTACCTTTCCTAACAATACCCATATTGCTTCTGACTCTGATACTCTTTGCGTCTCTGACTCTGCCACTGTGATACTCTTACTCACCGCGAACTAGTCTTTACATCGTACCATGACCTACCTACTCTCTCTATACACCCTCGCAATGTGACCATGTCAACAACATGTGTAACTTGTTAGAGGCACTGCCTATGTGAAACTCTCCACTACATACAAAAATAAATCATAGCTCCAAAAAAATCATCACAAACTATTTACATTGCACCATGACCTACCTAGACACTCTACACTCCCTTGCAATATGACCATATCAACAACATCTGTAACTTGTGTAACTTTTTAGAGGCACTGACTTCATGCATTGTGCAGTATGTCCAAGCAAGTTACATTGTGCACTCCTTCTGGACTCCAAACACTGCTCTCTACATCTACATTTATATATATACTCCACTAGCCACCAAGTGGTGTGTGGTGGAGGGCACAATTCACACCAAAGTCATATTTCCCCCCTTCTGTTCCACTCGTGGATCGCGCAAGGGGAAAACGACCCTTAAACTCAGGTAAACCAGTCAGCTCTTCCAGCTTAAACTTTATAACCTTTAAATTATGATGACACCTCATGCCTCCCTCCCCCCCCTCCCCTCCCCAGCGAATCTACAACTCTTTTGTGGATATGTGTGTGGCAAGCACGGGACCCCGAGCTAGTGCAGCTCTCTTTGCTTTCCGGGCTGCATACCTTCCTTTTCCACATCCCTCCCCATCCCTGATCCTTCCCCCTGCCCCTGTCCTTCCCCTTCTTCCTCTCTTTGAGAGTATGTTTTATGCCTACGTCCAGAGACGGACGCTTGTGACTGTAAGACACAGTTTCTCTTCTTTGCTCTCTATGCTGGAAAGTCTGTATCCTCCCTTTGTCCTTCTCTTTTCCTTGCCTCTTCTCTTTACCATCTCCTCCGCTGCGGCGTTTGAGACCTCTCTTCTTTCCTTTTCTTTGTTCCTCTCTTTCTCTTCCTCTCTGTGCGTGTCTGAAGGCCGATCCATGTGTAGCTGGTGACGGGGTAACACGTAATTCCCTGCCCCGGGTAGACAGGTAGGACACGTACATACCACCTGGTAAAGGCCAGGCCCAGGGAGGGGGGATTACCCGAACTGGTACCTTCTGAACGTGCTGATTGCTCCCTCCGTCTGTTTCTCGGGAGTGCCTAAGGCAGGAGTGCCCTCGGAGAGGACCCCCCACAAGGAAGGAGCACACCATCGGAGATGCCAGTAATCATGGGGGATGTTTTCGCAATGGTTTCCTTTACCTCTACAACTTCTGCCCACAAGAGAAAGTTAGATGAGTCTCAGCCACGGACAATTTTTCCATCAGTGCCAAAGTTCCTAGTTGTTTCTCGGTCTGACGAAGGTCAAGACTCCTCCACAGTCAACTGTTCCATTATTCAGAAAGATGTTGACGCAATTGCAGGTCCTGTAAAGTCTTGTTCCCGATTACAACATGGCACCTTGTTGTTAGAAACAGTCAGTGCCCTACAGGCACAAAAATTTCTGCGAACTACACTGCTACACACCTTCCCTGTCCAGGTGGTTTATACATGCTCCCTTGATGGATTATCCAACAAGGCCATTCAAAATTACCTGTCTGACCAGGGCGTAACAGCTGTAAATCGAGTCATGAAAAGAGTTGACAAGGATTTGGTACTGACCCGTATACTCTTCTAGACGTTTGACAGAGTTCAACTTCCATCGAACATTAAAGCGGGCTATGAGATAATTTCAGTTCGCCCTTACATCCCCAACGCTGTGCATTGCTATCTGTGTCAGTGGTTTAATCATACCAGCCAGTCGTGTTCCAATACAGCCAAATGCATTACATGTGGCAGGGATGCCCATGAGGGTGATTGTCCACCTCCATCCCCTCGTTGCATCAACTGTATGGGTGACCTTGAGGCTTTGTCTTGAGATTGCCCTATTTCAAAGGTGAACGAATTATTCAGGAAATCTGAGTGAAGGAAACAGTGTCTACATCTGCTACTCATAAGTTATTCACCAGTAGAAAGCCCACTGTGCTCCCAGCGGGTAAATACAGCACTGTCCTTGCATCTCCTCCGCGAACTAAGTAGGTAGACATGCAGACTTGTGATCTCACCTTTAGCGCCATGGTCGTCAGATCAACCAGCCCAAAGATCGCCCGTTCGGCCTCCCCATTATCATCTGCTCACTCTAAGTATAACGGTACAGCCTTTCCCAAGATTCATATGAAACGTCTGATACCACCTTTTTTTATATGCATCCGGATAGTTATCGGACAATTCAGTGCTTCCTAAGGCCTTGTATGTATGTCTTTATATGTATCATTCTGTCCATTTTGCTAAAACACTTGGTATTCATTGTGAAAGCATATAGAATATTCTGGAAGGACGTGCGTTATCATGATTGTCAAAAGACTTTTGTCATTAATAAAATTATGTACATACGATAAATTAAATATCTAATCAAGAAACTGAAGTAATAAATATTCAGAAACATAATAAGAGGCTGTGGAAATGTTGGCATAAGTAACTAATGCCTCTTAATTCCCATAATTGCAATTGAATAACGAGTAAACACAGTAAACCTCATTATATTATCTTGAGAAACAGCTTAAAATTTATTACTAAGCAACGTATTTTCATTTGTTATCTATTTTTACCCCCCCATGAACCATGGACCTTGCCGTTGGTGGGGAGGCTTGCGTGCCTCAGCGATACAGATGGCCGTACCGTAGGTGCAACCGCAACGGAGGGATATCTGTTGAGATGCCAGACAAACATGTGGTTCCTGAAGAGGGGCAGCAGCCTTTTCAGTAGTTGCAGGGACAACAGTCTGGATGATTGACTGATCTGGCCTTGTAACATTAACCAAAACGGCCTTGCTGTGCTGGTACTGTGAACGGCTGAAAGCAAAGGGAAGCTACAGCCGTAAATTTTCCCGAGGACATGCAGCTTTACTGTATGATTAAATGATGATGGCGTCCTCTTGGGTAAAATATTCCGGAGGTAAACTAGTCCCCCATTCGGATCTCCGGGCGGGGACTACTCAAGAGGACATCGTTATCAGGAGAAAGAAAACTGGCGTTCTACGGATCGGAGCGTGGAATGTCAGATCCCTTAATCGGGCAGGTAGGTTAGAAAATTTAAAAAGGGAAATGGATAGGTTAAAGTTAGATATAGTGGGAATTAGTGAAGTTCGGTGGCAGGAGGAACAAGACTTTTGGTCAGGTGATTACAGGGTTATAAATACAAAATCAAATAGGGATAATGCATGACTAGGTTTAATAAAGAATAAAAAAAATAGGAGTGCGGGTTAGCTACTACAAACAGCATAGTGAACGCATTATTGTGGCCAAGATAGACACGAAGCCCACGCCTACTACAGTAGTACAAGTTTATATTCCAACTAGCTCTGCAGATGATGAAGAAATTGATGAAATGTATGACGAGATAAAAGAAATTATTCAGGTAGTGAAGGGAGACAAAAATTTAATAGTCATGGGTGACTGGAATTCGTCAGTAGGGAAACGGAGAGAAGGAAACATAGTAGGTGAATATGGATTGGGGGGAAGAAATGAAAGAGGAAGCCGCCTTGTAGAATTTTGCACAGAGCATAACTTAATCATAGCTAACACTTGGTTCAAGAATCATAAAAGAAGGTTGTATACCTGGAAGAATCCTGGAGATACTAAAAGGTATCAGACAGATTATATAACGGTAAGACAGAGATTTAGGAACCAGGTTTTAAATTGTAAGACATTTCCAGGGGCAGATGTGGATTCTGATCACAATCTATTGGTTATGAACTGCAGATTGAAACTGAAGAAACTGCAAAAAGGTGGGAATTTAAGGAGATGGGACCTGGATAAACTGAAAGAACCAGAGGTTGTAGAGAGTTTCAGGGAGAGCATAAGGGAACAATTGACAGGAATGGGGGAAAGAAATACAGTAGAAGAAGAATGGGTAACTCTGAGGGATGAAGTAGTGAAGGCTGCAGAGAATCAAGTAGGTAAAAAGTCGAGGGCTAATAGAAATCCTTGGGTAACAGAAGAAATATTGAATTTAATTGATGAAAGGAGAAAATATAAAAATGCAGTAAATGAAGCAGGCAAAAAGGAATACAAACGTCTCAAAAATGAGATCGACAGGAAGTGCAAAATGGCTAAGCAGGGATGGCGAGAGGACAAATGTAAGGATGTAGAGGCTTGTCTCACTAGGGGTAAGATAGATACTGCCTACAGGAAAATTAAAGAGACCTTTGGAGAGAAGAGAACCACTTGTATGAATATTAAGAGCTCAGATGGAAACCCAGTTCTAAGCAAAGAAGGGAAGGCAGAAAGGTGGAAGGAGTATATAGAGGGTTTATACAAGGGCAATGTACTTGAGGACAATATTATGAAAATGGAAGAGGATGTAGATGAAGATGAAATGGGAGATAAGATACTGCGTGAAGAGTTTGACAGAGCACTGAAAGACCTGAGTCGAAACAAGGCCCCGGGAGTAGACAACATTCCATTAGAACTACTGCTGGCCTTGGGAGAACCAGTCATGACAAAACTCTACCATCTGGTGAGCAAGGTGTATGAGACAGGCGAAATACCCACAGACTTCAAGAAGAATATAATAATTCCAATCCCAAAGAAAGCAGGTGTTGACAGATGTGAAAATTACCGAACTATCAGTTTAATAAGTCACAGCTGCAAAATACTAACGCGAATTCTTTACAGACGAATGGAAAAACTGGTTGAAGCGGACCTCGGGGAAGATCAGTTTGGATTCCGTAGATATGTTGGAACACGTGAGGCAATACTAACCTTACGAATTATCTTACAAGGGAATCTCCCCATCGCACCCCCCTCAGATTTAGTTATAAGTTGGCACAGTGGGTAGGCCTTGAAAAACTGAACACAGACCAATCAGGAAAACAGGAAGAAGTTGTGTGGAACTATGAAAAAAATAAGCAAAGTATACGAACCGACTAGTCCATGCCAAGATAGGCAACATCAAGGAGACTGGGAGTCAAGGAGCGCCGTGGTCCAGTGGTTAGCGTGAGCAGCTGCGGAATGAGAGGTCCTCGGTTCAAGTCTTCCCTCGAGTGATAAGTTTAATTTTTTATTTTCAGTTTATGTGACAAACTCTTATGTTTTCATCAATTTTTTGGGACTGATTATCACATCCACGAGAAAATCTAAATAGGGCAAGGTAGAAGAATCTTTTTAGCCATTCGTCAAGTGTACAAGTTAGGTGGGTCGACTACATATTCCTGTCATGTGACGCACATGCTGTCACCAGTGTCGTATAGAATATATCAGACGTGTTTTCCCGTGGAGGAATCGGTTGACCTATGACCTTGCGATCAAATGTTTTCGGTTCCCATTGGAGATGCACGTCCTTTCGTCTACTAATCGCACAGTTTTGCGGTGCAGTCGCAGAACACAGACACTAAACTTATTGCAGTGAACTGAGACGTCAATGAACGAACGGACAGACCATAACTTTGCGAAAATAAAGAAAGTAAAATTTTCTGTCGATGGAAGACTTGAACCAAGGACCTCTCGTTCTGCAGTTACTGACGCTAACCACGGGACCACGGCGCTCTTGAGCTCACGTTATCCTTGATGTTGCCTATCTTCGCATGGACTACTCAGTTTGTGTATTTTATTAATTTTTTTTACTGTTCCACACAACTTCTTCCTGTTTTCTCGATTGATCTGTGTTCAGTTTTTCGAGGCCTATCCACTGTGCCAACTTATAACTAAATCTGAGGGGGGTGCGATTGGGAGGTTCCCTTGTTAGAAGAAAGATTAAGAAAAGGCAAACCTACATTTCTAGCATTTGTAGACTTAGAGAAAGCTTTTGACAACGTTAACTGGAATACTCTCTTTCAAATTCTGAAGGTGTCAGGGGTAAAATACAGGGAGCGAAAGGCTATTTACAATTTGTACAGAAACCAGATGGCAGTTATAAGAGTTGAGGGCCATGAAAGGAAAGCAGTGGTTGGGAAAGGAGTGAGACAGGGTTTTAGCCTCTCCCCGATGTTATTCAATCTGTATATTGAGTAAGCAGTAAAGGAAACAAAAAAAAAATTCGGAGTAGGTATTAAAATTCATGGAGAAGAAGTAAAAACTTTGAGGTTCGCCAATGACATTGTAATTCTGTCAGAGACAGCAAAGGACTTGGAAGAGCAGTTGAACGGAATGAACAGTGTCTTGAAAGGAGGATATAAGATGAACATCAACAAAAGCAAAACGAGGATAATGGAATGTAGTCAAATTAAATCGGGTGATGCTGAGGGGATTAGATTAGGAAATGAGACACTTAAAGTAATAAAGGAGTTTTGCTATTTAGGGAGTAAAATAACTGATGATGGTCAAAGTAGAGAGGATATAAAATGTAGACTGGCAATGGCAAGGAAAGCGTTTCTGAAGAAGAGAAATTTGTTAACATCGAGTATAGATTTAAGTGTCAGAAAGGCGTTTCTGAAAGTATTTGTATGGAGTGTAGCCATGTATGGAAGTGAAACATGGACGATAACCAGTTTGGGCAAGAAGAGAATAGAAGCTTTCGAAATGTGGTGCTACAGAAGAATGCTGAAGATAAGGTGGGTAGATCACATAACTAATGAGGAGGTATTGAATAGGATTGGGGAGAAGAGAAGTTTGTGGCACAACTTGACTAGAAGAAGGGATCGGTTGGTAGGACATGTTTTGAGGCATCAAGGGATCACAAATTTAGCATTGGAGGGCAGCGTGGAGGGTAAAAATCGTAGAGGGAGACCAAGAGATGAATACACAAGCAGATTCAGAAGGATGTAGGTTGCAGTAGGTACTGGGAGATGAAGAAGCTTGCACAGGATAGAGTAGCATGGAGAGCTGCATCAAACCAGTCTCAGGACTGAAGACCACAACAACAACAACATCTATTTTTATGTTCTCTGTAATTAATATTCTTTGTAATTACATTTCTAATTAACTCTCCAATTGTTTACATCACACAACTTTCCGATTTCCAGACTTTGGGGCCTTGTATGTAAATTTTATGTATGTAATCGGATAAAGCAGGAGTTCTGTACTACCATTGAACGTTAGTAACCAAATCCAAACTGTAATGAATTATGTAAGTCATTCTATATTGTATTTTATACCTTATTCAGCTGTAACATTAGTTTCTTTACATTTTGTAAATTTTATTTGTAACTTCAAAACTGTACAAAATGAATAATGGGTTATTTTGAAATTTATTGTTAAAATTCTATATAAAGCAATGCTGCTAGAAGTCAGTTTGGAAGTTAGTTTTGGAAGTCAAAGAGATCAGTGAAGTCTGTCTGTGTTTTGTTTACATGACGAGTGTGCAGTTCAGTTGTCAATTAATGTAAATAAATTTTGTGAAGCATGAAAATTTGGTATTCATTAATCAATGGACCAGGCGGAAGAAATTTAAGTTAAGTGTAATGATCTGAAGAGAATGTTACATAAGTCTCACCCCTCATTGGCTCCTGCTAAATCACAGGCCGCAAAACTGGACACCTGAACTTCCAAAAAAGAGCCTACTCCCTCATCTCAACATCCTGCTTTCAAGAAGGCTCATACGAAACAAAGTTCCTCTTCTTCTCCACCACGGAGTGTTTCCTCTACAGCGCTACCCAACAGTAGCCACCCTTGGCCGTCTTCGGTGTCGCCAAGACGCACCACTGGCAGCCAATCAAACAGCCGATCACTGGCGGCAGGAGCTACCCCCAAACAACCGATGGATCAGGATCTTCTGCCTTTGGCTAAATGCCGTTCCATGCCATTGGCCGCTGGCTCTCAGCAGTCGTTGAGTTGACGGCAACCGTGATGAGATTTTTCCCTTTTCTGTTTGCCCTATGTGAATTATCCATTGGAATATCCACGGAATTCACTCCAATTGGGATGAATTGTCGATGCTCTTATGATCCTACTCCCTCGTCATCTTCTGTCTGCAGGAAACAAAGCTACATCCCCCTGATCCCTTTGCCTTCCCTCATTTCCAGTCGGTCCGGTTTGATCTCCCCTCTGTTGATGGTACTCCAGCACATGGGGAACTTATGATTCTTCTCCATGGTACTGTCCATTATCACCCAATCCCTTTAAACATTTCCTTCCAAGCTGTTGCTATACGTCTTTGCATTTCTGTATACACTTTCTCTCTTTGTGCCATATACATTCCATCATCCTCACCAATGGCAAGAGCCATCTCCTTCATCTCCTTAGTCAGCTCCCACCCACCTATTTGCTGGTTGGGGACCTCAATGCCCACCACCCACTTTGGGGATCACCGCGTCCTTGTCCGTGTGGTTCCCTATTGATTGATCGCTTCCACCAAGGGGATCCTGTTTGCCTCAACTTTGGGGACCTACATTTTTGTCTGCCTCCACATCAAACTTCTCTCATTTGGACCTTTTGGTCGGTACTGTTCAGCTAGCTCAGTGCTTTGAATGGTTTGCTCTTGCTGATACACACTCGAGGGACTATTTTACATGTGTCCTTCGATTACTGCCACACCTGCCATCTATGCACCCAAGATGCTGAAAGTTTTCCCAAGCCGATTGGACACTTTTCTCCTCCCTAGTGACATTCGATGACCGTCAATTTCCTAGCATCAACAATCAGGTCACTCATGTTACAGAAGTTATTCTTACAGCTGCAGAACGTTCAATACCTCGTACCTACTCTGTGCCCCAGCGCCCCCTAGTTCCTTGGTGCAACGAGACGCATCATAACAATACGTGAGCAGAGGCATGGTCTTTGCATTTTCCGCCACCATCCTACGTTGGTCAACTGTATCCGCTATAAGCAGTTACATCCACGATGCCGTCACATTATCCGCGATAGCAATAAGGCAGTCTGCAACTTCTTTACCAGCTCCTTTAACACTTTCAATCCCTCCTCTGTAGTTTGGAGTCACATTCGACGGTTATCCAGCATGTCTATTTTGTCCCCCCATCTCTGGACTAACTGTCGCGCATGATACCTGAGTGAACCCAGTCACAATTTCTAACTCATTGGGTCAACACTTCATTGAGATTTCAAGCTCTTCAAATTACCCACCAGCCTTTCTACCGAAGAAACAAGCAGTGGAAGTGTGACCTTTCTTTCTCCTTTCAAAATAGTGAACACAGTATTATTACTGTTTCCTCTATGTGGGAACTCCAACACGTGCTCTCTTCCTCTTGCTCTTCTGCCCCAGGACCGGATGGCATCCACGTCCAAATGTTGCTGCATTTATCATACTGTAGCCTACATTACTTCCTTCGCCTTTATAATCGAATTTGGACTGACAGTACCTTTCCCAGAAGATGGCAGGAAGCTATTGTCATTCCTGTTCCAAAACCTGGAAAGGACAAACATCTCCCCTCTAGCTATCACCCCATATCACTCACGAGTAGTGTATGTAAGGTTTTGGAGCGTATGGTGAATTGCCATTTAGGCTGGTGGCTGGAGTCCCGAAACCTTGTAACACCAGCCCAATGCGGTTTCCGAAAGCATCGTTCTGCAGTTGACCATCTTGTTGCTCTTCCCACTTACATCATGAACAATTGTATCAGGAAACACCAAATGTTAGCAATATTTTTTGATCTCATATGATACCTATTGGCGGACAGGCATCCTCTGCACACTGTTCTCTTGGGACTTTCAAGGTCAGCTACCCCTTTTTCTTCATGAATTTATGGCAGACCACATATTTAAGGTGTGGGTGAACACTACTCTCTCCCGTACTTTCTCCCAAAAAGATGGAGTGCCCCAGGGCTCCGTGCTAAGTGTTCTACCGTTCGCCATCACCATAAATCCAATTATAGATTGTTTCGGGCTCCCTCTTTGACGACGATTTCGTGCTCTACTACAGCTCTCAATGGGCCAGCATTCTTGAACAGCGTCTTCAAGGATGTCTCGATCACCTCCACTCATGGAGCATCGAAACCAGCTTCCGCTTTTCTCCCAGTAAGACCATCTGTGTTTATTTTTGGCATCGTATGGAGTTTCCTCCACCTTCCCTACATCTAGGTCCTGTCAACCTTTCATTTGCTGACGTTGCAAAATTATTGGGCCTTGTATTTCACAGAAAACTGTGCTGGTCTTCCCACATTTCATATTTTTCGGCTTGCTGTGTGCGATCCCTCAAAATGCTCCGTGCTAACACTCCATCTTTCGTCAAGAGTGAACGTACACACTCGAGAATCTGAACTGTTGAGTGGAACCTCCTGGGGAGCGGACCGAGTGGTCCTCCTCCGCTTATATCGTCCTTAGTGCACTTAAAATTGTACTATGGAAGCATAATTTTCTCCTCTGCACGGCCATCTGTTCTTTGGTGTCTCGACTCTGTCCACCACCATGGATTATGCCCTTTTTTTCAACGCCTCCTTGGATTTAGGGTATGCAGGCTGCCCTTCCTCTCTACTACCATCGGGAGTCCACTTCCGTCAACTGCTACGTTCTCTTTCCTTCCACTTTCCAAAAACCTTCTTGACAAATGGGTGTACGGTGTTGTCACCTTGGCTTCATCCCTGGACCTGCCTGCTCTGAGACCTTTGTCAGCTTCCCAAGGATAGTACCCCCCTCCCCCACCCCCACCCCCTATAGTTTATCTTCGGGCATTTGCTGCTCTATGCACACAAACGGAGGATGTCACATCTATCTACACTGACAGCTCAAAAACCACATGTGGTGTTGGGACTCCCCGTATTGTTGGCAACACCCATAATTGATTTCGGCTTCCCGACCAGTGTTCGGTTTTTACTGCAGAGCTTTTTGCTGTTCTCCAGGCTGTCCAATACATCCGTCGCTATAAGCGGCTACAGTATACAGGGTGTTTATAAATGAATAGCGGGGTTTTAACACTTTATAATATTTATTATATTAAACTTACAGTTATAAATGATATGTCAAATGAAAGAGCAACTCAAACAGTTTTACCAAGAACCTTATAAATGTTCAATGTGAGCACCATTTGTCACACAGTACGCATCAAGTCTATAGCCAAGTTCTTCCCAAACATTGATAAGTGTGACTTCAGTGATTGTAGCAGCAGCTGCTTCAGTCCGGTTTCTCAATTCAGGGAGGTCTGCTGGTAGCAGAGGCATGTACACACGATCCTTGATGAAGCCCCAAAGGAAAAAATCACATGGCGTTAGATCGGGTGAAAGTGGAGGCCATGCAAAGCAAGCCCTGTCATTGGGCAAGCCTATCCAGCGCTTGGGTACAGACTTGATGTGTGGCTTGTGACAAATGGTGCTCACATTGAACATTTATAAGGTTCTTGGTAAAATTGTTTGAGTTGCTCTTTCATTTGACATATCATTTATAACTGTAAGTTTAATATAATAAATAATATAAAGCATTAAAACCCCGATATTCATTTATAAAGACCCTGTATTATATGCCCAGATTTGCTCAGCTCTCTCCTCAGCCTCCAAGCTCTTTATCCCATCCACCCTCTGGTCCACCGGATTCAGGACTGCCTCCACTTGCTGCACTTGGGGGAGCATCTCTGTGCCATTCCTCTGGATCCAAGGGCACATTGGAATCTGCAGAAACGATGTAGTCTATATAGCAGCCGAGAAGGCTGCAGTCTCTCTTCCTTGACCCACTGTTCGCACGGTTCCCTAAGCTGATCTACAGAGCATTTTATGTCGTCATGTTGCTCTTCTATCACACACACATTGGTCTACATGTCCCGATAATAAATTACGAGACGTAAAACCTCTTCCCTGTGCTTGGACCTCTTCCTCCCAGCCTCATCGTTGGGAGGAGGTAATTTTAACTAGACTCCGCATTAGGCACTGTCTTCTTAGCCACCAGCATCTTTTAAGTGGCGACCCTCCCCTGCTATGTCCCCACTGCTCTCAGCTCTGCATGGTGAGACACCTTTTACTTCAATGCCCCTAATTTAATCTGCTACATGCCCAGTTACAGCTGTCGCCTGATACATCTTCCCTTTTAGCAGATGACACACGCTCAGCCGATCGCGTCTTTGAGTTTATCAGTGTCAGTGAGATGACATCGGTCATTTGAAGCTCTTTTTTGGGGGCAACAACCCCCCATTCAATAGTAGTTTTCTAAGATTTCCTTCCATTTTTAGTTTCCCCCCCTTTTGAGTTTCGCTCCCACTGCTGCTGATTTAACATTGAGTTTTTTACCCTTCCCTAAGCCACAGACTGGGCACTTATGACCGTAGCAGTTTTGCGCCCTAAAACCATAACAAAAAAAATTTAAAATAAAATCTCACGCCTCACTTTCATGTCTATTATGCCCTCCAAAACAAGCAAATGGTTCATCACTCACTGCACTGTGCTGAGTGAAGATGATGCCACATATTTTGACACCAAATCACAGCAACCCCGGAGAAGGAAGGAGCAGCTGTGATCCAGGATGGTACAAGTGGGTGGTGGAAGTGAGGTGAGAGCCCAGGGAGCTCCAGAGAAAGGCATCTGCAAAGATAACAAGTTCTTTATTGAAGCATCTACTCTACATAGCGCACCGTGTCAGTGGCCAGCTGGCAGCTGAATTCAGCTGGGATGGTTGCTTGTATACCCCACAATGTTGACGTGGTTTCTCCTCCAAGTGTTGGTGGCCTCATTCTGTAAGCCAGTAGAATGGTCCCTGCACCAGCAACAAGTGTACTTGATGATTACATATATTATATGGACGTGGGTGATGCCTGGCTGTGTCATGGCAGAGGTGACCACCTCGATGGCGGACAATGGCTAGTGTGCACGGGGATTGGCCTGCCGCCCATGGTCAGGATCAGCCATGCTGCTGGAGTTGACATGGAATGCCAGACGCAACAGCAATTGAGAGATTCATACCTCATAAATTGGTAAGAGATGGAACTGATCCCCCATGGTACACAAAACAGGTCCGAACGCTGTTGCAGAGGCAACGGAAAAAGCATGCGAAGTTCAGAAGAACGCGAAATCCCGAAGATTGGCTAAAATTTACAGACGTGCAAAATTTGGCACGGACTTCAATGCGAGATGCTTTTAATAGGTTCCACAGTGAAACATTGTCTCGAAATTTGGTAGAAAATCTGAAGAAATTCTGGTCGTATGTAAAGTACACAAGCGGCAAGACACAGTCAATACCTTCGCTGCGCAGTGCTGATGGTACTGTTACCGACGACTGTGCTGCTAAAGCGGAGTTATTGAATGCAGTTTTCCAAAATTCCTTCACCAGGGAAGATGAATGGAATATCCCAGAATTTGAAACACAAACAGCTGCTAGCATGAGTTTCTTAGAAGTAGATACCTTAGGGGTTACGAAGCAACTCAAATCGCTTGATACGGGCAAGTCTTCAGGTCCAGATTGTATACCGATTGGGTTCCTTTCAGATTACGCTGATACAATAGCTCCCTACTTAGCAATCATATACAACCGCTTGCTCACCGATAGATCTGTACCTACAGATTGGAAAATTGCGCAGGTCGCACCAGTGTTTAAGAAGGGTAGTAGGAGTAATCCATCGAACTACAGCCCTATATCATTGATGTCGGTTTGCGGTAGGGTTTTTGAGCATATACTGTATTCAGACATTATGAATCACCTCGAAGGGAACGATCTATTGATACGTAATCAGCATGGTTTCAGAAAACATCATTCTTGTGCAACGCAGCTAGCTCTTTATTCGCACGAAGTAATGGCCACTATTGACAGGGGATCTCAAGTTGATTCCGTATTTCTAGATTTCCGGAAAGCTTTTGACACCGTTCCTCACAAGCGACTTCTAATCAAGCTGCGGGCCTATGGGGTATCATCTCAGTTGTGCGACTGGATTCGTGATTTCCTGTCATGAAGGTCGCAGTTCATAGCAATAGACGGCAAATCATCGAGTAAAACTGAAGTGATATCAGGTGTTCCCCAGGGAAGTGTCCTGGGACCTCTGCTGTTCCTGATCTATATAAATGACCTGGGTGACAATCTGAGCAGTTCTCTTAGGTTGTTCGCAGATGATGCTGTAATTTACCGTCTAGTAAGGTCATCCGAAGACCAGTATCAGTTGCAAAGCGATTTAGAAAAGATTGCTGTATGGTGTGGCAGGTGGCAGTTGACGTTAAATAACGAAAAGTGTGAGGTGATCCACATGAGTTCCAAAAGAAATCCCTTGGAATTCGATTACTCGATAAATAATACAATTCTCAAGGCTGTCAATTCAACTAAGTACCTGGGTGTTAAAATTACGAACAACTTCAGTTGGAAAGACCACATAGATAATATTGTGGGGAAGGCGAGCCAAAGGTTGCATTTCATTGGCAGCATACTTAGAAGATGCAATAAGTCCACTAAAGAGACAGCTTACACTACACTCGTTCGTCCTCTTTTAGAATATTGCTGCGCAGTGTGGGATCCTTACCAGGTGGGATTGACGGAGGACATCGAAAGGGTGCAAAAAAGGGCAGCTCGTTTTGTATTATCACGTAATAGGGGAGAGAGTGTGGCAGATATGATACGCGAGTTGGGATGGAAGTCATTAAAGCAAAGACGTTTTTCGTCACGGCGAGATCTATTTACGAAATTTCAGTCACCAACTTTCTCTTCTGAATGCGAAAATATTTTGTTGAGCCCAACCTACATAGGTAGGAATGATCATCAAAATAAAATAAGAGAAATCAGAGCTCGAACAGAAAGGTTTAGGTGTTCGTTTTTCCTGCACGCTGTGGAGTGGAATGGTAGAGAGATAGTATGATTGTGGTTCGATGAACCCTCTGCCAAGCACTTAAATGTGAATTGCAGAGTAGTCATGTAGATGTAGAGACACAAAGTCCAAGGGGGTAGTGTGTAGAGCTGTTGCCCCATCATGGCCTCAAACTGGTGACTTCTACTAGCAGGTCCATGTGGTGACCTCGTCCAGCACTGCCTGTCACACTGGTACGGTGTTAGACTGAGAATAATTTTGTTACAAAATATCCAATACTTATAGTCTGCAGTGGCGGACATTTTGTGTATATGTGCCACTTCTAGTCACATATCCTAGAATACCTCTGCAACTGTCAGTGGGTAAATCTGCTGTGCCCCTTACTGCAGTCTGCACAGTCCTGTAGAGTTCCCTGTTTCTGTAAGCTAAACTGTCTTGTAACATTGCTTCAGTCTTGTTGAATTATTACAGTGACAACATCTCGTGCTCACCTAATGCCAGTGCTGCTGCAATACATCATTCAGGCTCACATTAAGTGCCCATATACGAGGGTAAGTCAATTATTATCCCCAAAGTAGTTATAAAATTTTATTGGAATCAAATAGGAAACTTACAAGAACAGCACTTTTCGACATTGTCTCCTTGCATTTCAACAAACTTGGTCCATAATTGTACAGGCTTCCCGATGCCCCCATAAAAGAAATTCTCAGTTGAGCTGTGAGCCAGGAACACACTACTTCTTTCACTGCTTCGTCTGAGGCAAATCGACGGCCCCTTAATGCCTGTTGGAGTGGACCAAACAAGTGATAGTCAGAAGGGGCAAGGTTGGGTCTATATAGAGGATGATCCAGTACATCAGATTTGAATTTCTGGAGCGTTTCAGCAGTGTGGGCAGCAGGATGTGGACGGGCATTGTCGTGCAACAACACAAAACCTTTTGACAGCAATCCTCAGCGTTTGATTCAAATTGCGGGCTTTACCCTGACAGTATGCATCTCACTGTAAATATCACTGCATATTGTTGTATCCATTTCCCCATAATGCTCCAGTACTGGACCTTGCATCCCAAAAAACTGTAAACATCAGTTTTCCTGCGGACGGTTGGGTCTTGAACTTTTTCTTGCACGGTGAATTTGGATGTTTCCATTCCATACTGTGCCGTTTACTCTCCGGCTTGTAATGATGGATCCACGTTTCGTCACCAGTAGTGATCCTGTCTAAGAAGTTATCCTCTTTGTTACCATAGCAATCCAAATGTTTTTTCCAGATGTCCAAGTGCGTTTGTTTATGCAACTGTGTGAGTTGCTTTGGGGCTTATCTTGCACAAACTTTATAAAATCAAAGTCTGTTGTGGATGATTTCGTAGGCAGAACCATGACTAATTTGCAGATGAGTGTCACTTCATCAATAGTTAATCGTCTGTCTAAGAGAATCATTTCAAATGAACATTTAATGGTTTCCTCATTTGTGGTGGTAAACGGTCGTCCAGCTCCTTCATCATGCGTAATACTTGTGCGACCATTTCGGAATTTTTCAATCCATTTGTAGACACTCCGTTGTGGCAAAACACTGTTCCCATACAGTACCAAAAGTCTTCGATGAATTTTGGCTCCTGATATGCCTTCTGACCACAAAAAATGGATCACTGAATGTTGCTCTTATTTGGTGCAAATAGACAGCAGAGGAGCCATGATTAACAGCATGGCAGCAATAACGGAACTAACCTAGCAGCTTGAAAATTGCAAAGATATAACAACAAATAAACAAAGCATGCGTCATCAACAAAAAACAACAGTACTACCAAAATAAACAAAAATATAACTAAATTGCTGATAATAATGATTTCCCCTCATATTGTCAGTATGCAACACACCATATATTTATAGCATGATAAGGATAAAGAAGAAGCTTGCACAGGATAGAGTAGCATGGAGAGCTGCATCAAACCAGTCTCAGGACTGATGACCACAACAACAAGGATAAATATTTAAACATGTCTGCTTGTGTCTGTATATGTGTGGATGGATATGTGTGTGTGTGCGAGTGTATACCCGTCCTTTTTTCCCCCTAAGGTAAGTCTTTCCGCTCCCGGGATTGGAATGACTCCTTCCCTCTCCCTTAAAACCCACATCCTTTCGTCTTTCCCTCTCCTTCCCTCTTTCCTGATGAGGCAACAGTTTGTTGCGAAAGCTTGAATTTTGTGTGTATGTTTGTGTTTGTTCGTGTGTCTGTCGACCTGCCAGCACTTTCATTTGGTAAGTCACATCATCTTTGTTTTCAGATATATTTTTCCTACGTGGAATGTTTCCCTCTATTATAAGGAAAAATTAAGATTGACACTTTGTGCAGACATGTCTAATTTCAGAAGAAGTTAAATATTACTATTTGTAACAGAGGAAATGCTTGTTCACATTACCCAAACAGAAGCACCTGTTTTAGTATGATAAATACAAATTTAAAGCCATCAGTGAATCACCAGGTTGTAGTATAGTTTAAAAATCCACTTATCATTTAAAAGGCAAAGAGAGAGGTGCACACTTGAAGGGAAGGGCAAGTGTTTCTGATTCAAGGGGAGTAGGGGTGGGGGGGTGAAGTTGCAACATGGTCTAATAATAATCGTTGTAGTGTATTAGATTAAAAGAAAATTATGTTCCATTTTGGGACCTGATTCAACACAGATAATTTTAGTGTGTGTGTGTGTGTGTGTGTGTGTGTGTGTGTGTGTGATAGAGAGAGAGAGAGAAAAATGCAGAGAGACTGTGTGTCCCATAGATTTGCTTACCTTTAAAATTCTCAGAGTCTAAATCTCACATGTGTGACTTTTTCATATACATTTCACATAATGTCCATGGCATAATAGTTACGGATATTGAGGTTTACATAAAGACGTATCAATATTTATCATTCCATGCACTGTTCCCAAATGGAATGGTAAGTGGATTAAAGTAATGCTGATACGATTGTATGCACAACAGAAGTTTGTATAGTATAGATGTAGATATTCTCTGGTACTGAATGAGACACTCATCTGTGTAATGTTTTGAACGTGTGAAAATAAAAAATCGCATTGTAGTTGGGTTTTGGACTCAAACATAAACATAAGATCCCCCTACACGAATGAGCTGGTGAACTAAGTAAAGACTGAAGTGCTCCATATTGGACTGTGTTTACTAAAACATTTGTTGTTGTGGTTGTGGTCTTCAGTCCTGAGACTGGTTTGATGCAACTCTCCATGCTACTCTATCCTATGCAAGGTTCTTCACCTCCCAGTACCTACTACAACCTACATCCTTCTGAATCTGTTTAGTGTATTCATTTCTTGGTCTCCCTCTGTGATTTTTACCCTCCACACTGCCCTCCAATACTAAATTGGTGATCCCTTGACGCCTCAGAATATGCCCTACCAACCGATCCCTTCTTCTAGTCAAGTTGTGCCACAAATTTCTCTTCTCCCCAGTTCTATTCAATAACTCCTCATTAGTTATGTGATCTACCCATCTAATCTTCAGCATTATTCTGTAGCATCACATTTCAAAAACTTCTATTCTCTTCTTGTCTAAGCTATTTATCATCCATGTTTCACTTCCATATATGACTACACTCCATACAAATACTTTCAGAAATGACTTCCTGTCACTTAAATCTACACTCGATGTTAACAAATTTCTCTTCTTCAGAAACGTTTTCCTTGCCATTGCCAGTCTACATTTTACAACCTCTTTACTTCGACCATCATCAGTTATTTTGCTCCCCAAATAGCAAAACTCCTTTATTACTTTAACTGTCTCATTTCCTAATCTAATTCCCTCAGCATCACCCGACTAATTCGACTACATTCCATTATCCTCATTTTGCTTTTGTTGATGTTCATCTAATATCCTCCTTTCAAGACACTGTTCATTCCGTTCAACTGCTCTTCCAAGTCCTTTGCTGTCTCCGACAGAATTACAATGTCATCGGCAAACCTAAAAGTTTTTATTTCTTCTCCATGGATTTTAATACTTACTCCGAATTTTTCTTTTGTTTCCTTTACTGTTTGCTCAATATACAGATTGAATAACATCGGGGAGAGGCTACAACCCTGTCTCACTCCCTTCCCAACCACTGCATCCCTTTCATGTCCCTCGACTCTTATAACTGCCATCTGGTTTCCATACAAATTGTAAATAGCCTTTCGCGCCCTGAGTTTTACCCCTGCCACCTTCAGAATTTGAAAGAGAGTATTCCAGTCAACATTGTCAAAAGCTTTCTCTAAGTCTACAAATGCTAAAAACGTAGGTTTGCCTTTCCTTAATCTATTTTCTAAGATAAGTCGTAGGGTCAGTATTGCCTCACGTGTTCCAACTTTTCTACGGAATCCAAACTGATCTCCCCCGAGGTCGGATTCTACCAGTTTTTCCATTCGTCTGTAAAGAATTCGTGTTAGTATTTTGCAGCAGTGGCTTATTAAACTAATAGATCGGTAATTTTCACATCTGTCAACACCTGCTTTCTTTGGGATTGGAATTATTATGTTCTTCTTGAAGTCTGAGGGTATTTCGCCTGTCTCATACATCTTGCTCACCAGATGGTAGAGTTTTGTTACGCCTGGCTCTCCCAAGGCTGTCAGTAGTTCTAATGGAATGTTGTCTACTGCCGGGGCCTTGTTTTGAATTAGGTCTTTCAGAGCTCTGTGAAACTCTTCACGCAGTATCATATCTCCCATTTCATCTTCACCTACATTCTCTTACATTTCTATAATATTGTCCTCAAGAACATCGCCCTTGTATAGACCCTCTATGTACTCCTTCCACCTTTCTGCTTTCCCTTCTTTGCTTAGAACTGGGTTTCCATTTGAGCTCTTGATGTTCATGCAAGTGGTTCTCTTATCTCCAAAGGTCTCTTTAATTTTCCTGTAGGCAGTATCTATCTTACCCCTAGTGATACTCGCTTCTACATCCTTACATTTGTCCTCTAGCCATCCCTGCTTAGCAATTTTACACTTCCTGTCGATCTCATTTTTGAGACGTTTGTATTCCTTTTTTCCTGCTTCATTTACTACATTTTTATATTTTCTCCTTTCATCAATTAAATCCAATATATCTTCTGTTACCCAAGGATTTCTACTAGCCCTCGTCTTTTTACCTACTTGATCCTCTGCTGCCTTCACTACTTCATCCCTCAGAGCTACCCATTCTTCTTCTATTGTATTTCTTTCCCCCATTCCTGTCAATTGTTCCCTTATGCTCTCCCTGAAACTCTGTACAACCTCTGGTATAGTCAGTTTATCCAGGTCCCATCTCCTTAAATTCCCACCTTTTTGCAGTTTCTTCAGTTTTAATCTACAGATCATAACCAATAGATTGTGGTCAGAGTCCACATCTGCTCCTGGAAATGTCTTACAATTTAAAACCTGGTTCCTAAATCTCTGTCTTACCATTATATAACCTATCTGAAACCTGTCAGTATCTCCAGGCTTCTTCCATGTATACAACCTTCTTTTATGATTCTTGAACCAAGTGTTAGCTATGATTAAGTTATGCTCTGTGCAAAATTCTACCAGTTGGCTTCCTCTTTCATTTCTTCCCCCCAATCCATATTCACCTACTATGTTTCCTTCTTTCCCTTTTCCAACTATCGAATTCCAGTCACCCATGACTACTAAATTTTCGTCTGCTTCACTATCTGAATAATTTCTTTTATCTCATCATAAATTTCATCAATCTCTTCGTCATCTGCGGAGCTAGTTGGCATATAAACTTGTACTAGTGTGGTAGGAGTGGGCTTCATATCTATCTTGGCCACAATAATGCATTCACTATGCTGGTTGTAGTAGCTTACCTGTATTCCTATTTTCCTATTCATTATTAAACCTACTCCTGCATTACCCCTATTTGATTTTGTATTTATAACCCTGTATTCACCTGACCAGAAGTCTTCTTCCTCCTGCCACCGAACTTCACTAATTCCCACTATATCTAACTTTAACCTATCCATTTCCCTTTTTAAATTTTCTAATCTACCTGGCCGATTAAGGGATCTGACATTCCACGCTCCGATCCGTAGAAACGCCAGTTTTCTTTCTCCTGATAACAACGTCCTCCTGAGCAGTCCCCACCGGAGATCCGAATGGGGGACTATTTTACCTCCGGAATATTTTACCCAAGAGGATGCCATCATCATTTAACCATACAATAAAGCTGCATGCCCTCGGAAAAATTACGGCTGTAGTTTCCCCTTGGTTTCAGCTGTTCGCAGTACCAACACAGCAAGGCTGTTTTGGTTAGTGTTACAAGGCCAGATCAGTCAATCATCCAGACTGTTGCCCCTGCAACTACTGAAGAGGCTGCTGCCCCTCTTCAGGAACCACATGTTTGTCTGGCCTCTTCAACAGATACCCCTCCAATGTGGTTGCACCTATGCTACGGCTATCTGTATCACCGAGGCACGCAAGCCTCCCCACCAGCGGCAAGGTTCATGGTTCATGGGGGGCAGGGGGACTAAAACATTATGCAGTAGTAATGAATTTAGGGTGTTACTGACTGTGCAACAAAACAGGAATCTCAAAAAGTGACCCAAGGCTAATTCAGCTTAATTTTTTTATCAGTTACCTTCTTTTGGCTCTTCTGAGGCCATTAATGCATTTAGTGTGGTAAAAAAACTACTGATTATGAAATATCAGAAATTTAAAGTTTCATTATAATTGTGATTCTTCAGATTCTCCTGATGTATTTCTTACTCAAACAGTCCACGGGTTTACTGCCAGTCCATAGAGTCCAATGGGCATAATATTTCAGTGATCAGACATGTCGTCATAGTCAGGTGATCAGACATGTCGCCATCGTCAGGTGCGCTGACGAACTGAGCTCCTGAGGGCAGGTGGCCATCTTAAATCCCCTCCTCTCACGAAGCATTCTCTCCACAGTCCACACCCGCGTGTCAGCGGCCAGTGAGACGTTGGTGTCAGCGTCTGTGGTGGCATCGGTGTAACTGCCTCATCCGCCCTAGTCGCCCGTTCATTCCTTTGCAGTGTGTCCTCTTAATTAGATTCAGTGCTGGTTCCCATGCCCTGCTGAGGTTGTAGCCGTAATCTCGGTTGATGAGTCCATCCCTGGTACGAATTTTGATAGCGTCTCTAATGACACTGTCCAGTATTTAGATGTCTGTGCCAAGATTCTGGTATGTTGGTAGTCCATTTCGTGATTTTCAGACAAACAGTGCTCTGCAACCGCCAACTTGTTGGGGTACCCAATTCGAGTGTGCCTCTGATGTTCTCAGCAATGATCTTCAATGGTATGCACTGTCTTCCCACATTGACAAGAAATCTGGTATATGCCAGCCTTCTGAAAACCGAGATCGTCTTTGACACTTCCCAATAATGCTCGTGTTTTATTTGGTGGGCAAAACACAGTTCTTACTCAGTGTTTCCTCAATATTCATCCTATTTTCCCTTATAGTGCACCAGTATACAGTATATAGGCAGTGGCTCTCTCTTTCTCCGTGACTTCTTCCGTCTCCACACACTGTACTGTAAAGGTGGGGCGGAGAGTGCATCTTATTTGCCATTCCCAGTACCCGTTTTTCTGGAATACAGTTTTGTGGTGTTCCAGCTCTTGGAGCAGACTCTCTGCATCAGAGATAGTGTGCGCCCTGTGCACCAGTGTTTTTAGCACCCCATTCCTCTGCGCACGGTGGTGGCAGCTATCTGATTGCAAATACAGGTTGGTGTACGTCTTTTTCCTTTATACCCTGTGGCCCAGGGTACCATCCACTCTTCTTTTGACCATGACATCCAGGAATGGTATTTTCCTTCTGCTTTGGTCTCCATAGTGAATTTGATGTTCGGATGTATGGAGTTCAGGTAAGTCTAGGAGCTTGCCATGGGGCCAGATCATGAACGTGTCATCCACATAACGTAGAAAACAAGTATGTTTCCATTTGGATGATGCCAAAGCTTCCTCCTTGAAGTATTCCATATAGAAATTCGTGACCACAAGTGAGAGTGGGCTCCCCATTGCAACTCCTTCTGTTTGTTCATAGTATTCTGCATTAAAGAGAAAATACGTGGAGGTCAGAACGTGCTTGAAAAGGTCGGTCATCTTCTCGTCAAATTTCTGTGCAATAAGTTCAACTGACTCTTGAAGAGGCACCCTGGTGAATAATAAAACGTCAAAACTCACTAGGATATCTGAGTCTTTCAGCTTGAAGCTGTCGAGACGTTTTACGAAATCCGCAGAATTATGAAAGTGATGATGGCATTTACCCACATAAGGGCTTATTAATTCTGCCAGGTATTTGGCCAGCAAATATGTAGGTGCCCTAATGTTGCTGACAATTGGGTGTAACGGCACCCCTTCGTTGTGGGCTTTAGGGAGTCTATAAAGATAGCCACTGCCTATATACCGTATACTGGCGCACTATCAGGGAAAATAGGATGAATATTGAGGAAACTCCGAGTAGAAACTGTCTTTTGCCCACCAAATAAAATGCAAGCATCATTGGGAAGTGTCAAAGATGATCTCGGTTTGCGGAAGGCTGGCATATACCAGATTCCGTGTCAATGTGGGAAGACTTATATTGGATAGGCATTGCACACCATCGAAGATTGTTGCTGAGAACATCAGAGGTACACTTGACTTGGGTACCCCAACAAGTCAGTGGTCGCAGAGCACTGTTTGTCCGAAAATCACGAAATGGACTACCAACATACCAGGGTCTTGGCACAGACATCTTAATACTGGGACAGCGTCGTTAGAGAGGCTATCGAAATTCATACCAGGGACAGATTCGTCAACCAAGATGGTGGCTACAACCTCTGCAGGACATGGGACCCAGCACTCAGTCTAATTAAAAAGATGCTCAGCAAAGGAAACGAACGGACGACTTGGTCGGACGAGGCAATTACACCGACGCCACCACAGACACCGACGCCAGCATCTCACCTACCGCTGACGCACGGGTGCGGACCGTGGAGTGAAAGCCTCATGAGGGGAGGGGATTCAGGACGGCTTCCTGCCCCCAGGAGCTCAGTTTGTCAGAGCACCTGACGATGGCGACATGTCTGATCACCGAAATATTGTGCCCGTTGGACACTATGGATCGGCAGTACATCCGTGGACTGTTCAAGTTTCATTATAATTGTTTGTGTGTAAGAAATATATGATTACTGACTTCCTGATAGATGAAAGAACTCTAGAAATAAGTAAATTATTGAAATATCCATCCACTATTGTTACCAGAAATGTAAATCTGTAAGCATAATTTGTGAAAATCTGGCAAACAGCAATAGATAAAATCAGTTCTAATTATTGCAAACTTATGAAAGAAGCATGTTGGAAGCCATGTTAAGTCAGCCTACTGTAAGTTTTGAATGGAGCAGCATCTCTGTCCATGAATATGGTGGAATGTACCTCAGTTTATGTAGTACAGATTAAAAGTCAGAAAATGTTGTGCATTTTTTCCAAATTTTTATTCCAGAAGTTTATTCAATAATTTAATGACTTTTTTAAATTATTGATTGAACTGTGAAAGTGTAATTACTCTACTCTCATGGGACACACAAAATGTAAGATTATCACTGATTGTGACAAGAGAACTGGGCAATGAACAGTGTTGCTTTCAAAACTGATACAGTGCATATTTTATTCATTCTGATATTATGATCTGCTTCGAAGGCCAGTGTAATGAGTGATTTATTTACGAACTGTATTGTGTGTTTATTTGTCCCATGCAAAGAATCGTGCTTAATTATGTTATAGTTGGGTTACTGCACTTGAACAATATAATGGGATATCAACTGAATGTAGTACATAATTACTGTGCATAATTGACCCTTGTACTACCAGGATTTGTTTGTTCACTGAGTACCACTGAGGTTGTATATATGCATAATGAACTAACATAAAAATATGCATTACATCTGTCAGTGCAAAAGTCATCATTCTATTTCCATAAATGTTACATTCAAGAAACAAAAAGAAATTTAGACTGGGATCATATTGACCGCAGTGGTGCTAAGTGCTAAAAACTATTAATAAATTTTAATGTGTTGTAAATATAAGACTGAACATAATGTTATTAGATATAACTGACTCAGTGGGAGAAAACCGTATCTTTTGAAAATAATAGCTTTGAAAACAAGGGAGATATTCTTCCCCATTCCATTCACATATTGAGCATGGGAAGACCGATTGTTTGTACACCTCTGTGTGTGCTGTAATTATTCTAATCTTGTCCTCATGATCCCTATGTGAGCAATACATAGGGGTTGTAATATATTTTAGAGTCATCCCTTAAAATCTGTTCTTGAACCTTTGTTAACAGTCATTCTTGGGATAGTTAACAGCTATCCTCAAGAGTCTGCCACTTCAGTTACTTCAGTATCTCCATGACACTCTCCCATGGACCAAACAAACCTATGACAATTCCTGCTGTCTATCTCTTTATACATTCAATACCCCCTGTTAGTCCTATTTGATATGGTTCCCACATACCGGGTATTCTAGAACCAGTCACATTGATTTATAAGCAAACTCTTTTAGACTGATTGCACCTCCCCAGTATTTTGCCAATAAACCGAAGTTTACCACATGCTTTACCCACAACTGAGCCTGTGTGATCATTCCATTTCATATCCCTACAAAGTGTTGCACCCAGGTATTTGTATGAGTTGGCCAATTCCAACAGCGACTCATTAGTATTATAGTCATAGGCTACTATGTTTCTTCATTTTGCAAAGTGCACAATTTTAAGTTTTTTAACATTTAAAGCAAGTTGCCAATCTTTACACCACTTTGAAATCTTATCAAGATCTGATTGAACATCTATGCAGCTTTGCATCATCTGCAAAAAGATTGATATTACTATTAATATTGTCTGTTGGGTCATAAATATACAATGTGAACAGTAAGGGTTCCAACTCATTTCCCTCTGTCACACCTGAAGTTATTTCTAAATCTGAAAATGACTCTCCACCCAAGATAGCACACTGTGTGTCCTCCCTACAAAAAGTCCTCAAACCAGGCACAAATTTCACTTGATACCACATATGATCATACTTTTGGCATTTCAGCTTTTGTTTTGCTGCCCTCAATTTCAGTCCTTGCGTCATTTGCTAAGGACTGGACACTAACTTTGGTGCCATTAACATCCTTTACATGCAAGCAGAATTTTTTTGGGTTTTGACAGTCAGTCATCTGCTATGATAGTCACTGAATCCCTCATGCATTGCCCTTTTGACAGCCAAACACATTCGATTCAGCATCTCTCTATGTATAGTTCTATGCTTCGTTTTACACATATTATGCAGCAGTCCCCGTTTCTTTGGAAATTACTGTATACCATGGAGGGTCCCTCCTATTATGAACTTTTATACTGGCTACATATCTGTCCAGTGCATTGTGAACTATTCTTTTAAGCTTGGGCCATAGTTTCACAACATGCTCCTCCCCTGTGCTGAAAGTTTCATTTTCCTTATTGAGATCTGACACTGCTGATTTTTTTATCTAGTTTACTGGTCGTATACTATACTGAAGTCAGTACCGAGACTAAGTTATCTGTGTACCGTTCAATCTTTCGACAAAGTTTGTTGTATGGGAGCGAAAGCTGGGTGGATTCAGGTGACCTTATCAATAAGGTTGAGGTTACGGATATGAAAGTAGCTAGGATGATTGCAGGTACTAGTAGATGGGAACAATGGCAGGAGGGTGTCCACAATGAGGAAATCAAAGAAAAACTGGGAATGAACTCTATAGATGTAGCAGTCAGGGCAAACAGGCTTAGATGGTGGGGTCATGTTACACACATGGGAGAAGCAAGGTTACCCAAGAGACTCATGGGTTCAGCAGTAGAGGGTAGGAGTCGGGGTAGACTAAGGAGAAGGTACCTGGATTCGGTTAAGAATGATTTTGAAGTAATAGGCTCAACATCAGAAGATGCACCAATGTTAGCACTGAATAGGGGATCATGGAGGAATTTTATAAGGGGGGGACTATGCTCCAGACTGAACGCTGAAAGGCATAATCAGTCTTAATTGATGATGATGATGACTGGTCGTATATATATTTCTGCGTGTTTGAGTTGTCCTTTGTACTTTAATAATCATTGTTGTCAGAACTACATCATGATCACTGACACCAGTTTTGATGTGGACATCCTGAAGAGGTCAAGTCTGTTTGCCATTAGATTGAATGTATTTCCATCATGGGTGGGATTAACTATATGTCCTAAGTGGTTTTCTTAGAAATCATTTAGTTATGTTTCACAGGATGTCTTATCATGCCCACAATTAAGAAAAATTCACTCATGAATACAGTTGCTTGGGGAACTTACATACAAGAGAACTGAGGTTTTCTCTAAAGTTTTCAGTTACATCAAGATATGAATCTGGTGGGTGATAAAAGGACCCAGTTTCCATTTTATTCCCACCGCCTCATACTGAGTCTTTTGCACAAATAATCTCACATGCAGCTTCACTGTCTGCCTCAGTGGTTGTGAGTTTCTTGTCTACTGCAATAAATACACAACCTCCATTTCCAATTAGCCTATCCTTTCGATATAAACTCAAATTTTCCATAAAAGTCTCACGGCTATCAATTCAGTGCGAGTGCATTGGCAGCTAACTACTAGGATTTTAATACTCTCGTTTGGGAGGCATTTCTTCCAAACTTACACTGGTACATCTGGGTTTCCTATAGCTATCATTATCTGGATTGGATTGAGTCTCACCCAATTTAAAAAAAAAAAAAAAAAATGGCCTCCGATATGTAGTGCACACCTGACCCATTTAAGGACATCGTACAGTTCTCAACCCTGTGCCTTCAGTCCAGGAAGCTGCAGATAGCTTGTCACAGAACTTCTGAAGGCACTGGTTTACTCCTTCCACTCAACTCAGAACCAAGGGGCTATGATCAGTTGTGGGGACAATGGTGCAAATTATGAGCTTTGTTGAAACTGTGCACAAGGCTGGTGTTCTCAGTCTTCTCTGGCAGATGCTGGAATGATACAAGTATGACCTCAAAGCCCAGACAACAGTCATCATTAAATTAGATTAATTCACAATTGCAAATAAGGACAATCATCAATTGTAGAATGGAATGACGACAATGAAAATTTGTACTGGACTGGTACCTGAACCTGGATTGCCCGCTAATTGCTTGCAGTTGCCTCACCATTTGGCTATCTGTGCATGACTCACAGCCAGACCCAAACTTCAATATGTCGTCAACCGTGCATCTATGACCTGTACTCGTACATCCATTATGTATATTCCCATACAGGTCAGACGTACTTGAAAGTCGCTGGCTGAGTAAGGCAGATAAATATGATATTGCAATGCCTGTGTTATTCTGATTACGATGCTACATGGTTGACGACATATGGAAGTTTGGGTCTGGCCGTGAGTCGTACAGATAGCCAAATGTTAAGGCAGCCACTCATGATAAGCGGGAAATCTGGGTTCGGGTTCCAGTCCGGCACAAATTTTCATTGTTGTCATTCCATTCTGCAGCTGATGGTTCTCCTTATTCGCAATTGAATTCATTTAATGTATTTCATAATGGCTATAGTCACTGCAGTGCCTGTTCCTTTGGACACACATGCACGTTCAACACAGGCATTGCAATATTGACAGTCATCATTGGTTCCAACATGTGTGACACAATTTGCAGTTCCTTGCACACTGTTCCCTCAATGGCTGCCGGAGTAGCCTCTTCGACATGTTGAATGAGGCCCCCAGGCATACAAACTGAGTGCACCCAGTGACCTTTTTTGTCCCTTGCTGCCATTGCCCCAAGGGGTGCAATCTTCCTCTGTATGTTTGAACTGGTGACAATTAATGGACCCCTACCCATTTGCATTTGCCACCTCTTGATACCAGACAAAACATGTTTCCCCAAAACAGTTGGAGTGAGTCCCACGGGCTCAGTTTCAGCGAAAGGCAGCATCTCAAACTTGCTGGTTAGGGGGATCATTATAACACCTTGAGTCCTCCCTGTGCCCTGTCCATGCTGTACAGGACACCTAGATCTAGTGTTGAAATGCCACTCACACACCAGTGGACAAGTAATGACAGAACCCGTACCTTTTACAGAGGAGACATGATCCACAGGGAAGGATAGTAACTGAGGTACCTTTGGTACCGGTACCACCCACCGATTTGCAGCAGCTGCCAATCGTTTGACAGTAGTCAGGGTGATTTCCAGCTGCTTATGAACAAGTCAACTCATCCTGTGTTCAAGAATAGCATTCACAGTGGGACTACATTTTGGCTGGTGCAATGTACTACAGGATGGTGAACAGATAACTTGAAACTAAGCCTGCTGATTATCTTTTATATCTGTTGATCTAGAAAATTACTAATTCCCTATAAGAACTGAAGCAAATACACAAAATGAGGTTTCTGTTAAGGCAACAGAAAAACCTGTGATAATAATTACCAATTTCCTAAAACGAACTGAGGTTAATTACAGTTATCAGCAAACTTAATACAGTTAATTAATAATGTATGTAGATAAAATATACTCCTCTTGAAGGGAAAACCAGATGTAACATGTTTGTTTGAATATGTACTACAGTTAGTAAATCACAAACGCCAATTAACTACAAATTAAATTATGCACAGCCCAATGGTAACTTTCGAAAATTCTCGAAAATGCATATTTACTTGCTTTGATATACAACAAAATTCAGGGGTGATCTATTCTTTGGCAGTAACTGTGAACCTCAAATACTGATTTGTTATGAAATCAGGTACTTATTCAAAACACTCGAACTGATAATTTATGAAAATATACTTTTATAAATGTCTGAAAATTCTCAAAAATGACCTACTTGTCATGTTATTACACAATGAAATCACAGAAAGATTGTTTTGAACAAGGATAGGCCTACTGTTTTAAAAAAAATTTAAAGAGTGCAAATAAGTTTTAAGCCTACAATTGATGATGATAACAGAAGGTGTTTATCGAGGCACTCACGAGTGTTCAAAATTTCACAGTATATCACAATACAAACAGATGATATGATTATAATAGAGGGAAACATTCCACGTAGGAAAAATATATCTAAAAACAAAGATGATGTGACTTACCAAATGAAAGTGCTGGCAGGTCGACAGACACACAAACAAACACAAACATACACACAAAATTCAAGCTTTCGCAACAAACTGTTGCCTCATCAGGAAAGAGGGGAAGGAGAGGGAAAGTCGAAAGGATGTGGGTTTTAAGGGAGAGGGTAAGGAGTCATTCCAATCCCGGGACCAAAGACTTACCTTAGGGGGAAAAAAGGACAGGTATACACTCGCACACACACACACACACACACATATCCATCCACACATATACAGGCACAAGCAGACATATTTAAAGACCAATATGTCTGCTTGTGTCTGTATATGTGTGGATGGATATGTGTGTGTGTGTGCGCAAGTGTATACCTGTCCTTTTTTCCCCCTAAGGTAAGTCTTTCCGCTCCCGGGATTGGAATGACTCCTTACCCTCTCCCTTAAAACCCACATCCTTTCGACTTTCCCTCTCCTTCCCCTCTTTCCTGATGAGGCAACAGTTTGTTGCGAAAGCTTGAATTTTGTGTGTATGTTTGTGTTTGTTTGTGTGTCTGTCGACCTGCCAGAACTTTCATTTGGTAAGTCACATCATCTTTGTTTTTAGATATACAATACAAACAGATATTGATATAGTCAATGAAAGATGCAGAAGTGACACAAACAGTACAATATGTGAATCAGAATTTCAAATCAACACACAAATCTTGCACATGCGGTCTCTCACGAAGGAAGATCCCGAAATTGCCTTTTACATATAAATAAACATGTGAAATCCATGGATTTTATATATTTATATATACACTTTTTTCCCCCAGTAGTACTAGGAAGGGTACACCATTTGAGGAAACTGGGGCAAGAAACAAAAATAGACTAATTGTTGCAGGTGTCTCATATAACAGTTGTTTAGTGTCACAGTCATCATTCTACTTTCATAAATGTTATATTCAAGAAACATAACAGTTCACATTGGAGTCATACTGACACCAACTGACTCAGTGCAAAAACCAATAATAAATTTTAGTATGTTCTACATATAAAAAAGAACGAAATATCATTGGATTCAACTGTCTCACAGGGAGAAAGTCATGTATTCTGAAAACAATAGTTTTGAAAACAAAGGAGACATGTACATGTCCAATACATACCCAAACGTGCTTATGGGGTAATATTGACCCTAATGGTTCTAGAAGGGTTAAAGCAGATGAGGCTTGAATTGGCCATAAACAGCAGTTTGTACAGCATCCAAGTAGAATTAAAGTGTATGAACTGCAATGTTGGCATCTACTACATTATTGGCACCAGAGTATTCCCACCACCAACTTTTCAGACAGTTTCGATAGAGGCAATGCTACTGAGGCCATCTGTGCAAAGAAAATGGGTAAGCTACAACTGCGTTTAGTATTACTGCAGATTTATCAAACAGCTCTCATATGGGCCCTGCACAGGAGTGACATATTACAGGAAAAATTATATTAAAAATGTAATTACTTTAGGAGTAAAGGAGATGAGTCACTGATAACCACAAGCATTGAGTCGCCAATAGGAACACACAAAAAGACAGAAAACTTGCTAACTTTCAAATCGGCTCCTTTCTCGACCTAAGACTATACATGCATACAGAAACACATGCACTTACATGCACACGCCTTTGCCCCTTCCTAGTGCTGGCTGGATGCACAATGCCAGGAGTGCAGTTTGGTGGATGGACTAGGTTGCAGTGGGGTTGAGCCAGGTAGGGTGGGTAACTAGAGGCTTAGAACAGAAGGAGCCAGCCAGTTTGCTGTCTAGAAATGCAGGAGGGAGGAATGACAGGTGCATGGGCTCAGCATGTAACCAATGAGTGTCCGAGCATGTTGAAGGTGATGTGGAGAGATGAATTGAGAGGGGGTGATAGGACATAGGAAGGGGAAGCAGTTGGGTGGTGGGTGTGGGGACAGTCAGTTAACTGAGATTTAGGCCAGGATGGTTCCAGGAACGAAGGAAATGTTGCAAGAATAACTTCCATCTGCATAGTTCAGAAAAGTTGGTGGTGGAGGGAAGGATCCAAATGGCCTGGGTTGTGAAGCAGCCATTTAAATTGAGCATGTTGGGCTCAGCTGCACGTTGTACCACCAGGTGGTCTAGTTTGTTCTTGGCCACAGTTTGGTGGTGGGCATTCACATTCAGTTGGACAGCTGGTTGTTTATGCCGTCATAAATTGCTGTGCAGTGATTGCAGCAGAGTTTGTATATGACATGGCTTCATTCCACAGGGATATGATCCTGTGGCAAGGGGTTGGGAATGGGAGTTCCATAGAGATGGATTAGGATGTTGTGTAGGTTTTACTACAATTTCATCAAATATCATATGTGTATTTTATTTGTAAATATGCAGATAATCATATTTCATATCACTTAAATATGATGTACATTTTCACACACTGAAGTGGTTTTATGTTGGGCTTTTTAGTAAATTATGCATATATTTCATTTCATTTCAAAACAAATAATCATTTCCTATTAACACATGTACTACTAATGTTAATTCGAGTAAAAACCCTAGCTCTTTGACAGTCAGTATCCCCGGGGAAAAATATTGTCATTGCCATTCTTACACTGCATTGTAGTATAATGTTCTCTCAACTAATGGATAAGGTCACATGAGGTGCACGCACGCTGTGAGCAGAATGCAGCAAGAATGGTTAAGACGAGGCTTTCCTTTGAGCAACACAAGTTCATACTTTACTTTACTTTATTTTATTGTTAGTAGAAGCGTAAAAACATTACTTATGATACAAGTAATGTCTTCATCAGTTTTGAATTCAGCCACTGATATATCAAACAATTACTCATATCAGGATACATTTAAGAGCTATGGTACTGTTCACGAGTTGAGTAAGAAGCATTTGGTTTCTTTGATACTAATAATGGAAGCTATGATGCTATGTTGTTGTAACATTTTACAAAAAAAATCTGTGAATTTGGGGTAAAACAATTAAATGTACAGCGCACTGTGCAGGCTGCAAAGTATAAAGGCTCAGGTACTGTGTGTAGTTCTAAGGCATGGCTTATATGAGTGTGAGTATGAGTTTGCAGCAAATGTTAATCATTTCAGATAATACACTATTGAAAGTGAATAGCCCCATAGATCGTTAAAACTGCGTGCTGGGTACTCTTGAAAATTAACATGTTTGCATGAACAAGGAAACCAGTCTGTCTGTCAGGGGTTAATGTATGCATTGTTACTGTCATGGTCTTCAATCCAAAGACTGATTTCATGCAGCTCTCCACACGAGACTAGCTTGTGCAAGCCTCTTCAGCTCTGAATAACTACTGCAACCTACACCTATTTGATGCTGCTTACTGTATTCAAGCCTAGAACTCCCTCTACAATTTTTATCACTTGTACTTCCATCCACTACCATACTGATTATCCCTTGATTACTTGGCATCTGGGTTAACCAGGTCCTTCTTTTATGCAAGTTGTGCCACAATTTCTTTTCTCCTCATTTCTTTTTCTTCAGTACCTCTTCAACAGTTATTTAATCTACCCGCCTAATCTTCAGCATTCTTCTTTAGAACCACATTTCAAAAGCTTCTATTCTCTCCTTGTCTGAACCATGTTTCAGTTCCATACAGGTCTGCACACTCTGAACAAATACCTTCAAAAAAGACACATTTATATTGAATTTTAACAAATTCCTCTTCTACAGAAATGCTTGCCTTGCTACAGCCAGTATGCATTTTGTATCGTGTCTGCTTCATCCATCAGTTACTTTGCTGCCCAAATAGTGTTTCATTTCTTGATCTATTTCCCTCAGGAACAGCTGATTTTATTCGACTGCATTCCATTACTTCATTTCAAGACACTATCCATTGTGTTCAACAGCTCTTCCAAGTCCTTTGCTGTCTTTGGCAGAATAACAATTTAATTGGCAAACCTTATAATTTTTATTTTTTTTCCCTGAACTTAACTTAATTTCTTCTCCAAATTTTTCTTTGGTCTCCTGTACCGCTTGGTCACTTTACAGTTTGAATAACATCAGGGATAGACTACAACCTTATCTTACTCCCTTTTCAACAACTGCTTTCCTTTCCAACAACTGCTTCCCTTTACTGTCTGTTGATTCTTAAGATTGCAGTCTGGTTGCTGTACAAGCCTCTGTTTCATTCCTGTTACCTTCAGAATTTCAAATAGTGTACTCCAGTCAGCAGTGTCAAAAACTTTCTTCAAGTTTACAAATGTTATAAACGTAAGTTTGGCTTTCTTGAATCTTTCTTCTAAGACAAGGTAAATATAAAATACTAGAAATTTTTCAGCTTTCAGAAAAATCCTTCTTCAGAAATAGAAAACCTGCTTATCACTGTCAATGCCACCTCTCCCTACATTAACATCCCCGATGTCCATGGCTTTGCTGTTATAGGACAGTTCCTTTCCCAACATGAGGCTGACTGACTCCAAACCTACAACCTCCTTCCTGGTCACCCATACTTCTCCTTTGAAGGCATCACCTGGATACAAATCTGTGGTATAGCAATGGACACCCACACAGCACATACTAACCTAGTCATGGGCCATCTAGAGGAATCTTTCTTAATAATTCATATTCATTGATGACATCTTCATGATCTGGACTGAATGTGAGGACACCCTATCCACATTCCTCCAGAACCTCAAAATCTTCTCCTGCATTTGCTTCACCTGATCCTTGTCAACCCAACACCCTAGACATTAACCTCCACATGTTTCTCATCATGCCCTGAAATAAGAAATATCCTCCCCTCCCCTCCCCTCCCACAGTGATATTCTGCCACCCAGCCAACCTATGAAATATCGTTATCCGTCCCTACTCTACCCCTGTTCAAAAACCCCTTGCCTGACAGTTTATACCCCTGCAAGACCTGTCCTATACATCCTCCTACTACCACCTACTCCAGTCCTGTCACTGGCACTTCTTTAACTGTCAAAGGCAGGACCACCTGTGGAAGCAGTTATGCCATCTACCAACTTAGCTGCAACTACTGTGCCGTATTGTATGTCGCATGACAACTAACAAGCTATCTGTCTACATGAATGGACACCGCCAAACTGTGCCAAGAGAGAGCTGCCCTACCCTGTTGCTGAGCTTGCCACCCAATAAACAGCCTATGCCACCTGGATTCTTCCCATGGACCCCAGCTTTTGTGTAATGTTCATTCGTAAGAGCTCCCTGGTCTCAACCTTCATACCTGCTACCCTCCACCTGCCTATCCCCTTCACTGCTCTCACTCGCATACAGTGCCCTTTCCTCTTCACTGCTCCCACTTGCATACAATGCATACTCACCTGGATGCTCCCACAAGGAGCACTAGCATCTTCCCCCACCCCTACGCTTCTATCCCTCCCATTTGCCATCCCGTACACCTCTTTGTTACCCCCACTACACACCCCATCCATATTGCTCCTCATGCCGGATGCAATTGCATCTTAGTGCCTATGGACAGTGGCCCTATGTATATTTTCTTCCAGTGAAGGACGTTGTCCAAAATCTGACACATTTCTGGTATTTTTTCCCCATTGTGTCCATCTGCGAATCAATGCCTTCTCTGTGTGGTGAGTGGCAATCTATTCTTTCCATATTATTCTAATTCCATCCTGGGCTTTCCACTGTTTTATTTCTCTCTGTAATACCGCTACTAAACTTTAGTGGTTTGTGCTGCATATTACATCTTGAACCAAATACCTTTGCAAGGAGACCAAGAAAATATACAAGTGTACAAGAAAAGCCCTTTATTGATAACATTGCATTCTAGTTTATAGGGTAGCATTACATAACAATAAAAGCAAAATGTGATTCACGCACACTACCCAATAAAGCAATAAAACTATGTAAGCAAATAGTGCATACATATAAAAACATGTGCAAATATTTAAAATGACAATGCTATTTGACACAAGTCAAATCTACCAGTCAGTGACATATCTTTGTCAAAATTAGGCCATTAACTATAATAATCTCTTTATCACATACTCATTTCATTCCAATATTTGGGAACCTAAGACAGCACATTTGTTACAAATACCCACAATTTATAACACAAAAAATATCTATCAACTGCAATTGTGTGTAATCTTTCACATAATTTTTAGTGTTTTCTTTGGTTACGATTTATTTAAATTAAATATCTTCATCTTGAAATAGTGAAATTACTGAAATATATCACCATACATTCCAGAGAGAAAAAGTAGATAAAGTAAAGTAAAGTAAAGTAAAGTAAAGTAATTTAATAAATAATTTATCATATTTTCAGTATGGACAATATTAATAAGACATTCTTACACTAAAAAGTGCTTTTTCACACAGAAAGACAATTGTTTTGACTACTTATGAATTGTGTGTGCTACTTTCTAAAAGATGTCTATGTGATAGCAGCACATAACTGTATCTACATAAAAAGATGCATAAATTTTTCCCCAAGAAGAAAAATGCACTTAGAACCAGTGGTTCCATTTTATATGCTAATTTGGTTCATTGATAAGAGCAACAGATTTTGAGTTTTCTCCATATAAAGGCCACAATTGCTATCAACCTTCAGCAACAGTTCTCTTCATCTCAAAAACTCTCTACCACACATTTCTCGCTGTCAGCAAATGGAGATATGGGCTAGAAAGACTATCACTGAACACTGATAACGTTTCTGTATTACCCCAAACTTGTTCTCTTTGAAGGTCATAATGGGCAGTAGAATATCCATAAACAAAATTATTATAACAATTTTTGGTAACAGATGGTTAAAAAACAATAGTACTATACTCCAATAAAAATTACTTTGTGATTGACAGACTGTTGTGGTGGGGGCAGTGTTGCCAGTGTGCTTCACAAGGCGCCACATATAACTACAAAAAAAGACAACACAGTTTGCATATGGCACTGGGCCCCTGCCACCTGACTCGCTGAAACGTGTCACAGCGTGGGACATAGGTTTCTACTCTTGAACTGCCATACTGAAAAAATAGTCACTAACACATTAAAGTTTCAAAATTCAGATTATGTAAACATACCATACAAACTAAATGACAAATGTGTGCTTTAATTCAATATTTTACAACTTGATTTTGTGTCTTACAGTAAATCCAGATGTAAATACACAGTTTCTTTGATCAAACTAATTTTGTGTGATGAAGATGACAGTTTCAGACTGTACTTCAGAAGTATGGAATGAAAAAATAAAGATCAAAGACAGACACAAACACAAACATTATTACACTGTGTATTTTGTAATCTTGTGCATGGTAACATAAGGACATCTGCTGAGAGACTGTGGCCCTTTATAGTGCTACGTGGTGATTGATATTACATTGTTATCTGAAATCAGAATCTGACAATCAAAGCATAACCCAATTTAAATTTTAAAAATAGTAATATCAAAAATACTCATGATACAAGTGGAAAATCCACTTACTAGTTGCCTAACAACAGCAACTGGCATAAGTCACAGACACAGTTTAAAAATATGATTAAATATTGAGCAGAATTTTTAAAAATTTCATTGGGATATGCAACAGATAAAAGGCACAAGCATTGCAAAGAAGTAGAAAGTGCTCCAAAACATGGACATGGCTGCGAGATCAAAATTAAACAAACAAACAAACAAACAAACACTTAAATGAGATGAAAAGACGGGGCAGGGGGGGGGGGGGGGGGACAAACAACTAAGAGAATATGATAATGTAGAATGTAAAGAAAAGTGAGAAAGGAAGAAAATTGCTTTAATGCAGAAACAGCAACTGTAAGCACTCCGTCTTCAGGCCACAAGTGGCCCATCTGGACCATCCGACCGCCATGTCATCCTCAGTTGAGGGTGCAGATAGGAGGGGCGTGTGGTCAGCACACCGCTCTCCCGGTCATTATGATGGTTTTCTTTGACCGGGGCCACTACTATTTGGTCGAGTAGCTCCTCAATTGGCATCACAAGGCTGAGTGCACCTCAAAAAATGGCAACAGCGCATGGTGGCTGGATGGTCACCCCTCCAAGTGCCGGCCATGCCCAACAGCGCTTAACTTCAGTGATCTCATGAGAACCGGTATATCCACTGTGGCAAGGCTGTTGCCAGAAACAGCAACTGTACTGTATTATAAATTCATACAAGTTATCCTTTCTTTGGATATAGTATGTTACAGACAGTGCTCATCTAAAGATGATTTATGAACACAATGCAAATAAAACACGTTTGTAAATATGAACAGAAACTTTAAAAATCTGCATGCTTGCCCAGCCCCCCACCACCTCCCTCCTCTGACACTCAATTGTAAGTGATAAACCCGCTATTTGAATAACATAACCAATGAGTATGCTAAACCTTTCCCCTACAGCTGGGTACCTGCAACCTTCCAAAAGTTGATATAGAGACTTAGGCAGATGAGTAAATTAGCTAACTTTTAGTGGTTTCCTTTTTCCCCTTCAGACTGTTCTAATGGTCTAAATCAATTTAATTTCTGTAGCAGCTTTACTTCCATTCCTCTAAGCAACACACAATTATTATAAAGCAATGAAGGTTATTTATCAATATTTCAAAGGCTGTAGAAATACTTTGGCCAAAATAAATGCTGCTGGGAAAGTTAACAATAATGAGTAAGCATCAGCATAACAACAGCTACATTCAAAAGAACAAAAATTATACAGTACCAAGGTAGATGTGATAAAATAACGAATAAGTGGATGAAATCATTGGAGGATGGAATAGATTTTCATCTTTTTGTATAAAATCTGACAAATAGGAGATATAGAACTCTAAATTTATACTTGCAGATGACAAAAGATTCACCATTGTAATCAGCAATTAATTGTCTGCTGAAAAATTTTGTGTCACCATGATGGAAAACTCTTTTTTAACACGTTGACTGCTACACACACAGTGCCGGATATTTCATTGCCAGGCCAGGACAGACCATAGCATCAGGCATGAGGCTCTGCTGTGGCTGCCAGCAAGCGCACAGTGTCAGGAGTAATTCTGTATTATAGCTGGTGGTGGCCTTGTGGCATTTAAAGTGGTAAGTACAGAATAACTGAAGTGTTGGTATCAATGAAAGAAGAAGATAAATCTGTTGCCTTTCTTTGGGTGATGTTGCTTAGTATGATTAACAGTAATGAAATTGTTGACCACTTAGCTATAGATGCTATGGAAGGAGACATTACTCAGATTAAAATTCCAAATATGGATTACTTGGACTAAAATCTAAAGTGCAGACTGCAAATGAGTGCTAACTAGAAGACTGACAGACAACATGAATGGAAGCAGACAACAAGGCACAATGGCAAGAGTCATGTAATTCATCTACTTGGCTTCTTTAATAGCTAGACTCAGATTTAACAATGGGCATTTTCTCAAACATCTGCACATTACACAGACTGCTTCTTGTTTGGTGGAGTACAGAAGAACTCTCAGCATGTCTTTTTTTGTCTGTCAAGGAGGACATGAAAGTATGACTGACTGACTGACTGTTCTCTCACACAAGCGAGTGAAGTTTGGTCATCTGTCACCCCCGTTTCTAATGGCCATTTTAGCAATACGGGAACACAGAACTTACAATACACTCTGCAGATACCGACATCTAATGCCAACATAATGGAGACCATGTGTGTAAAAACATACTGTTAACAGCAATGATGTGTAACAAATCAAAGTTACTGATGGATCTGTTGCTAAACAATGATTACAATGGGGATTATTTGTTTATCACCTGTACTAATAAACAATAATGTTGAAAATGTTGTTGAAGAACAGTTGGAAATACACCAGATGAAAAATCTTACTGGAAGGAGAATGACGTTGCTGGGACGTATCCTACAGTGTTTCAGGATTAATTAAATTGCTCATAGGGCAAGAAAGCAGCAAAGTCTGAATATGTAATAGCGTTTATTGGGGATATTTATCATACACTATACAAAAGAGATAAGTAGAGGAAATTAAGATATTTCACTATACACTGCTGTTTGTTTGGAGAAAGAGACAATTAGGAAGTTCAGAATTTGGTATTGTGTTAAGAGTGGGATCTGCTGAAGTAAGTAAGGAAAAACACAGACCGAAATGAATCTGAAATATGTACTTTACTTTATGTTTGTTTGTCTTCTGGTGTTACTCTAGTTATTATTTTTGGTCACTAGCAAGGCATTCTTCTTATATTGAATGTAATATTAGCTCGCATTTCTCTTTCATACTCTGAATTAAGATGTTAAAATCGTATTAGAAGAATATTTTTATTGCATTGTCACATATCATCTCCTCTTGACATAATGTTAAGCTCTCATGAAGCTATTAAATTATGGCTTAATGATATACGTGATACAAGAAATTAATATGTATACAGTATATGCTGGAAATAGTTATAATGGAAGCCTATATAAAGAAATGGAGATATGCAAAACAAAGAAATAACACATCAAAGAATGGAAAATTTGAAAACATAGCATGTTTTTAATGTGTTTTAAGTTATTAGAATTTACACTGAAAAGTGAAACAGTGACAAAAATTAAAAAAACTACGGGGTGGGGGAATAATAATAATAATAATAATAATAAATAAATAAAAATAATAATAATATTAATAATAATAAAATTAATACTAGTAACAGAGACAGGTAAAATAATAATAATAATAGATAAAAGAATAATAATAATAATAATAATAATAATAATAATAATAATAAAACAATGTTCCTGGATTCATTCTTGTCTATTAATTTATATTCACGAAAGGCCAAATCTACATTTCCAATCGCCATTTTTAGAATGACATTTACTCGAGCACTATGCAGTACATACAAGGCAAATGCAAACTGCATGTTCTCGGATTTAATTTTGAAATGGAGAGAGAAAACAAATTACAATAAATAAATGAACTTAATGATGCGAAGAAAATAAAGTTGTTACGACTGTTAATTGGGGGGAGGAGTGGGGGGGGGGGGGGGGAGGCACGTGAACCATAATAAATAGAGTAAAATTACTATTTTTCTCATTATACAGAGGGCTCTCTTAAGCAAGTTTGGATGCACGAAACACAGATTTATGTGCTTAGGCTTCTGCTATTATATAGAAAGAGAATTCTTTTTATAATAGCTTCTCCTAGAATAAAATAATAAGATTAAGCTACCAGCTTGTACAACAATTAATGTTCCATGTATTTTTGTGTGGTTTTAAAAACAAGTAACAGGTAAACAATGCAAATTTAGGACACCCAAAAAGCTGTTTTGAAATATATTTCAGTTTCAATAAGTGAAAGGAAAACTTGTGGCCACCAGCAAATGAAATTGTTTTCTCCAAGTGAGATGCTTCCAGAATAGCGTCCTATAAGTGATCACTTCAAAGAAAAGAAATTTCTTACATTGTTAATAATGAGCAAGAATTCCTCAAACAGGACAAGACACAATGATGACTGTGCATGTCTGGACTACATTAAAAGCTGCAATAAACAGCAAGTATAATTGTCACTACTTTTTAATGTATTCATTACTGCACTGTATTACAACAACAGTACATATGTTTTGATATTATTAACAGAAAGTTACAAAAAATGGACGGAGACACATTACAAGACTGCAGACCATCATTTTATATTCTTTAATAAGCCTGTAACATGGCTCTTGCATTTAAAATTCTAACACTGTGTAAAAACTGCAATCAACATAAAGTATGTACAGAGGGCACAGGGTGTGTGTGTGTGTGTGTGTCATGATAAGCTTTACAGAAGATATGCAGTGAAAAGATGACACAAAAAACGAAGTATTGGATACTACTAAAATCACAAGAATTCAAGTACAAAATATAATGTTTGCTACCAACAAATATCATGACAATTTCTATCTATACAGAAAAGGTTTTTTTTCACTGAGTCCTGTATTGTTTCATATGGCATACTCTGCACTTTAATTGAAATGATACATGAAATTAAATTTTTTGAGAAAAATTCTCAGCTACTATCACTAAAATATAATGAGAAAAAACCAAATATAATTATGATTTTTTTACATACCATATTTTGTTACAAGGAAAACAAACAATTATTTGAGAGTAATATTTGACATCAGAAATCTAAATCCCAAGAATTGTCTTTTGAAGGTATAAATATATTTTGTACTGTTACCACTGTGCTTTACATGTATGTTCCAAAATGCAAAAGCAAATTGAAATTAAAATTCAATATAGGTCTATGCACAAGCAAATAGGTCACAATTTTGTTTTTTTCTCACATTTTAGACTCTCTAACTACTATTAAACAAATATAAAATATTTCTTGTTTGTACACATTATTTACAATTAATAAATTAAAAGTGATAAAATAAAAGAATCAGTGATAATATTATAATTATGGCGATTTCAAGTGCAAGATTTTTGTACAAGAATACTGGTAAACATTAGCATAATTTGACAATTTAATGTACGATTATAACACACAGCACCATCAGTTACCTAGAAAATGTTTCAAAAACTGAAGTTTGAAACAAAATCTATCTAGTTTAAGGAGGTAGTCAAATAGATAATAAAATTAAAATTATATAAAATATTGTACATCCTATACATTGAGTATTATCAGTGGTACCACATATACTGTGTACAAAAGAAGGAAAAAGATACCGAGTCCAACAGTAAATGTGCAGTACGTCCACAGCCATTGTCATTTATTTAATTCTCCTCTGTATTAAAATTTATAGTTAATCACATACTGAACTAACATGTCTTTAAGTATTTGTATATAAACTACGACTGATCAATGCTTCCCTGAGGTGAACATTCATCTTCTACTTCTGGTATTACTGAGTCTTCCTCGAGCCTCTTCCGCTCCAATAATAGTTCCTGGCGCTTCTACAAAAGCACGAGACAAAAATCGCAATTTATTTAAAATCTCAGTAAAATTTCTATACAGTAACACAAGCTGCACAATTTAATAAGCCAACAGTTACCAACAGCACCTCCAACTCCCAGCAACAATAGGCAAACACATGTTTATGTAAAAAGATAAAGCTTAAAGATGCTGAATCAGGATCCTGAATCAGGATGGCCGGACGTGGATTTCCGAAGCCCTATGAATCTTGAAATTCATTGTCTTTGTTTTTTCTCACCAGAGCTATTGTTAGTCTATTAGAAATTAAAAATTTTCAGTAAAAATAAACATCTGAAGAGATGGGCAGACGAAATTGCTAACTCTCAATTTTGTAAGCATGAGCATGATTACACCATTACGTGTTATATTTTCAATTGTGCCACATACTGCATTATATTCATGTTCTTGCCTCTGAATTTAAACAAAGAAATAATATCCAACAACTCAAACTGACGCTTCTTGGACTAGCACTTTCTTCTACCTACCTCTTCAGTTTTTAGGATCATGTTAGTATAAGCAAATCAATCATTTAGAATGTAGTACAATCATTTACCATTGTAGACATTCAAGATTTAATTCCAACCTAAAGCTTTCAAGTTATAACTAGAACACTATTCAGTAAACAACTGAATGTTGTTCTGGTTTGAAGTAGCTCTGCATCCTAGTCTCTCTTTTGCATGCCTTTTACACCTGTGCATAACCAATACATCCAACATACATTTGAACCTGATTACTGTAGTCAAACTTTGGTCTCCATCTACAAGTTTTAGCCCCCACAGTTCTCCTATTACCGGTTTAACTATTCCTTGATCTCTCAGGATGTGCCCTGTCGACTGACCACCTTCTTCTGTCAAGTTGTGCCGTAAATTTCATTCATCGCCAAACTTGCTTAGTAACTCATCATCAGTTACTTGACCTGTGCATTTAATCTTCAACATTCTTCTGTAGCACCAAACTTCAGAACTTCTGTTCTCTTCTTATCTCAATTGTTTATCATCCTGCTGCACTAGTGTCAGTCCTAGTCGAGGGAAAGGGAAATTTTATCAAAATTCAATGAGGGCGCAGTTGGGCAATGAAATCTAGGGCCGCTGGCAGAGTGTGGTAACAGTCGACAGCCAGCAGGTCAGGCAAGGTAAACATGGCACTCGCGGCTGCGGAGCTGCAACAGCGGTATTGCACGCACGATTTGTTTTGATTGGAGCAACAATGAGGCAGGAAACTGCAGCGTTGCTTTGAGTTATTGCGATGTATGAGGCGAGGCACTATGCCAGAGCCAAGAGTGGCGATTAGTAAGTGGCGGATGTGTGGGAATTTATCCCTGCCAAAGTTTCTG
Organism: Schistocerca nitens; assembly: GCF_023898315.1. Classification (NCBI taxonomy): domain Eukaryota; kingdom Metazoa; phylum Arthropoda; class Insecta; order Orthoptera; family Acrididae; genus Schistocerca; species Schistocerca nitens. The sequence goes on from NC_064620.1 coordinate 312,131,163, forward strand.
ACACTACGGCAGAAGCGAGGGAAAAGCCAGTATAAGTAGGCGGGCAATTTTAGCTTGGGTCAAAAGTTTGTCTGGTCAGTCGAGCATCAGGACGGACCTATGCTGGTCTTCGCTTACAGGAGCCAGTCTGGCAGCAGCGCTGCATCAGCGCCAGAAACGGTGGTGCGTGTTGCCATCCGGCAAGCACCACTAGCGGCATGTTGCACCACAGTGTCCAGGAGAGCATGGGTTCGAGTCCAGTCCTACCCTGGGAGCAGCAGCGGCCCGAGGGCCACATGTGACCAGTACACCCACCTTCGTCCCATGGTCGGACAGAGCTGGCCAAACGGGGCGGAGGGCGGTGAGGTCCAGGGGGTTGGGTTGGGTTGTTTTGGGGGAGGAGACCAAACTGCGAGGTCATCGGTTTCATCGGATTAAGGAAGGATGGGTAAGGAAGTCGGCCATGCCCTTTTCAAAGGAACCATCGCGACATTTGCCTGAAGAGATTTAGGGAAATCATGGAAAACCTGAATCAGGATGGCCGGACGTGGATTTAAATCGTCGTCCTCCCGAATGTTAGTTCAGTGTGCTAACCACTGCACCACCTCACTCGGTCAAGGTCCTAGGACTGAAGCAGTCTCCGGAATTGCGGACAGTGGAGCAGCACCAGACCCAACAACCTGGCAGGCGGCGACCAAGGGAGCACGGCCTACTTCCATCAGTGGGCGGCCTTGATGATGGCAGAAGCGGCATCGGCACATCAGGAGTTTGCTGAGCCGGCTGGAATCACGGGACAGCGCGGGCAGCATGCTGACATTACGCTTCACCCATCGAGTACTGTCAATTAGCTGAATAAATGAATGTTACAGAATACTGCTCTATCACTCTGCACTGAGACTCGACGCTCTTGAAGTTGCTCGGCCTCCTGACAAAATATGGCGCAGTGGGTCCCGGCTTCAGCTCTGCCATCTGGAGTCCCGGATTTGGCACACCGACCCCACAACAGTGGTGTCGGAAGTGGTGCCGGTTAGAACGCTGGGACCGGATTTCCAATCCCACATCTTATGTCAAGCAAGTAGCATTGAAGTGTGCCTGTGTGGATGGGTAATTGAGGTGTTTGGTTGCATTCATAACTGTTGGTCTTGCACTTCTTGTTACGTCTTGTCGTTCGGGAGGTGTTCGTCCTTACCAGTATAAGGAGGAAAGCAGGACTGTTCACCTGCACACGAGCACGATGTGGAGGGGTGAGTGATATTTGCTTTATGGTTTATGTGTCATTCTTCTGGTAATTAGGATGGACTTTTTAAAGGTGTCTTTTTTAGGGCTGGAGGGGCCTGTAGATTTATCTGGATTCAGGGGAAATGGGAGACATAGCGCCTAAGCGATGTAATTTTTGTAACCTGTCAGGCCACGGTTTACCGTGTACAATGTGGGTTCCAAAGAATTGTTTTATTTGTAAGAGATTTGGTCATTTGGCGCGCAGTTGTTCAGAATGTAGATGGGCGATGATTCGCCACAAGAACTAGAAAAATATGAAGAATTAGCAGGGAGATTTGAGGCACTGCGAGTAGGGAAAGGGATGTCGGGTGAAAGTAAATTACGGGTCATGGAGTGTCACAGACCATTTGACCCAGCACTGATTGACGCATTTTCCGGTAAAGCAATGGAGGATGTGTCGGTATTCCTTAATGACATTATCACAATAGCTGAGGCCAATGGGTGGTCAGATGTTGTAATGTTGAGAGTGGCAAAGTTACGCTTGATAGGGGGTTTCCAAGTCATACATATTGTACCATGAAACGTTGAACAATGTGGGGACATTCTCGGAGCTTCAAGCTGGGTTACACCAGAGGTACCAAAAACAGAATAGTACCAGGTTTTTTCGTGAAAAATTAAGTGCATTAGTTATGAGGAGCAATGAGACTGTGGTTTTCTCAGACAGGATTCGAAAACTGAAAGCACAAATGTTCGAACTGTCACAGAATAGGGAGACTAATAGAGGGCTGTTACAAGAGGCCGAGAACAGGGCATCAGATGTGTTTTTGCGGGGAGTACAGCCAGAGATGTCATGTCAGGTGAGAACGGAGAATCCCAGCGATCTTGCGGCGGCTATAAAGATTTCCGCATACTAAGAGGAGGTAGATTATGCAACGAAGCAAAGGGTGGAGCATAGAGTTCTGGCAGCGGAGATTAAGTGTTTTGGTTGTGGCCAGGTATGGCACATTAGGAGGCAATGTCAGCGTCAGTTGCGGTGTTACTCATGAGAGAAAATGGGTCACCGGCAGTGAACTGCAGGAGTAAAAGTGGGGGGGGGGGGAACCTCGACGGCAGCAGCTGTTAAATGAGAACGGGATTGTTTAATCCATCGGAGGGCGGTCCCGGTCAAATAGGTAATGCGCTTGTAGGTGCACAGACGGAATGCTGCTTATTAGGTTTGGTGAACAGGAGGGAACAAAGGTTTCTGGTTGACACAGGGGCACAAGTGTCTGTTATTAGTCTGGACCTGGTTAGCAGGAGAAGGCTTCAGCCACTATGTTATAGGTTACACAGGGTGAGAGATAATAAAGTGGAGTCATTGGTATGATGGTACTTCAATTGGTGATCACAGGAACTAAGTTTAGTGAACAGGTGTAGGTGTTACCATGTGTGGGTGAGGGGTATTTGGTGATTCTCAGACTGGACTTCCTTGACAAATATCGTGCGAGGATAGATCTTTGGCAACAAACCGTGGAACAATGTTTTGCATGGGGGAAACAGTTGCAAATGGACAAATGTAACAAGGCGCACTTAACATGAAGGTGAAGCCAGCTAAACTGCGAACGGATTCATTAAAGGTCGATCAGCAGGATAAAATACCGGCAGGTACAGGGAAGGTAGTTTGGGTTTCGATAAATACGGACTTACCAAAGCATACGTTGTACATGATGGAGCCACTCTCGAGTGATGAGGAGTTGGATAATGTGCACTGTTTTGTGCAGAGGAGTTTAGCTCATGCAAGTTATGTGGAAGGAGATTATAGAGTTCCAGTAAGTACAGATAACTGCAGCACAGCAGATTTTAGCTTGTCGAAAGGGTTGTTATTGGCCACGTTGGGAGTTTTCGATGAAGATGACCTTAATAGGGAGGATTTAGAGGTGAGCCGTAAGCAAAATGTCGATGCAGCACAATTAAGGGGAAAATTACAGCATTTGCAGGGAGATGACAGGGTCGCGTTGGAGGAAATGTTATTGACATTAGCGATTTATTCAGAACGGAGGGTAGGTTACCAGCAACACCAATTACAAAGCATCACATACCAATGGAGGATAATACACCAGCATTTAGGAAACCATATAAGATAGCACGTCATACGCAACCGCTACTAGAGGAGTTTGTAGAACAACAACTACGAGATGGAATCATAGAGCATAGCGATAGTCCATATTCAAGCAAATGTAGTTCTCGTACCTAAGAAATTGGTGTATGGTACAAGGAAATATCGGTTTTGTTGTGATTATAGGTTTCTGAATGCAAAAATCATTTCGGATGCATATCTGATTCCGAATATCATGGACACATTGGACAATCTGGGGCAGCAATGTAAGTACAGGGTTATTACAAATGATTGAAGCGATTTCACAGCTCTACAATAACTTTAATATTTGAGATATTTTCACAATGCTTTGCACACACGTACAAAAACTCAAAAAGTTTTTTTACGCATTCACAAATGTTCGATATGTGCCCCTTTAGTGATTCGGCAGACATCAAGCCGATAATCAAGTTCCTCCCACACTCGGCGCAGCATGTCCCCATCAATGAGTTCGAAAGCATCGCTGATGCGAGCTCACAGTTCTGGCACGTTTCTTGGTAGAGAAGGTTTAAACACTGAATCTTTCACATAACCCCACAGAAAGAAATCGCATGGGGTTAAGTCGGGAGAGCGTGGAGGCCATGACATGAATTGCTGATCATGATCTCCACCACGACCGATCCATTGGTTTTCCAATCTCCTGTTTAAGAAATGCCGAACATCATGATGGAAGTGCGGTGGAGCACCATCCTGTTGAAAGATGACGTCGGCGCTGTCGGTCTCCAGTTGTGGCATGAGCCAATTTTCCAGCATGTCCAGATACACGTGTCCTGTAACGTTTTTTTCCCAGAAGAAAAAGGGGCCGTCAACTTTAAACCGTGAGATTGCACAAAACACGTTAACTTTTGGTGAATTGCGAATTTGCTGCACGAATGCGTGAGGATTCTCTAGCGCCCAGATTCGCACATTGTGTCTGTTCACTTCACCATTAAGAAAAAATGTTGCTTCATCACTGAAAACAAGTTTCGCACTGAACGCATCCTCTTCCATGAGCTGTTGCAACCGCGCCGAAAATTCAAAGCGTTTGACTTTGTCATCGGGTGTCAGGGCTTGTAGCAGTTGTAAACGGTAAGGCTTCTGCTTTAGCCTTTTCCGTAAAATTTTCCAAACCGTCGCCTGTTGTACGTTTAGCTCCCTGCTTGCTTTATTCGTCGACTTCCGCGGGCTACGCGTGAAACTTGCCCGCACGCGTTCAACCGTTTCTTCGCTCACTGCAGGCCGACCTGTTGATTTCCCCTTACAGAGGCATCCAGAAGCTTTAAACTGCGCATACCATCGCCGAATGAAGTTGGCAGTTGGTGGATCTTTGTTGAACTTCGACCTGAAGTGTCGTTGCACTGTTATGACTGACTGATGTGAGTGCATTTCAAGCACGACATACGCTTTCTCGGCTCCTGTCGCCATTTTGTCTCACTGCGCTCTGGCGGCAGAAACCTGAAGTGCGGCTTCAGCCGAACAAATCTTTATGAGTTTTTCTACATATCTGTAGTGTGTCGTGACTATATGTCAATGAATGGAGCTACAGTGAATTTATGAAATCGCTTCAATCATTTGTAATAGCCCTGTATTTTATACAATGGATTTATGGAGTGGATACCATCAGCTGGAAGTAGCGCCAGAGGATAGGGCAAAGGCAGCTTTTACTGTTCCTGGGGGACACTATCTGTATATACGTATGCCATTCAGGTTGAAGAATGCACCAGCAACTTTTCAGCGATTATTAGATGGAATTTTAAGGGGACTGAAACCAAAGACATATATGGTTTACCTAAATGACATTATAGTATTTTCAAAGGATATACTAGAACATGTATCATGTTTAAGAGAAGTCTTTAAAAGAGTGCAGTCGGCACGGTTAACATTAAATTTAGAAAAATGTAATTTTGCGTAGATGCATGTCAAATATTTAGGTCATGTAATAGTGAACAAGGAGTTCAAACTGATCCTCGGTTAACAGAGGCAGTTCAAAATTTTCTGACATCACGTACAACGATGCAATTACAATCGTATATTGGATTACGTTCATATCATCATAAATTTGTAAAAGATTTTGCTAAAATAGCCGAGCCAACAAAGATTTTATAGAAATGGGTTAAATTTCAATGAACGGAGGAATGTCAGGGACGGAGGAATGTCAGGAAGCTTTCGATGGATTAAAGATGAGATTAGTTTCTGGTCCGGTATTGGTGTTTCTGAATTTAGAAGAAGACTTCATCTTATCATGTGATGCTTAAAATGGCGCAGTAGGATGTATTTTGGGGCAAATGGTGAATGGGCAGGAGCATCTGGTGGCGTATGCTTCTAGACAGTTAAATAGGGCAGAGCGGAATTATTCCACAATGGAAAAGGAGATGTTGGCAGTAATATATGGAATAACTTATTTTCGTTGTTACCTTTATGGTAGCAAGTTTAAGGTCATGACGGATCATGCAGCATTAAGATGGTTACTGGGACTCAAGGATCCTTCTAGTCGGTTAACACGGTGGGCTCTAGAATTAAGCGAATTTCACTTTGAAGTAATTCATAAGCCAGGGAAGAAACACGGGAAGGCAAGTGCGTTATGTCGCAAATTAGACGTATTAGAAGTAATGGGTAAGAGTGTCGCAGAATGGCAAAGGGCATGAGCAGAAGATGAGGACTGCCAGGGTTTTAGAACTCGACCACATTTCATTGTGGAGGGAAATTTGTTGTTTAGAGTTACCAGGTGCAGACCACGGGTAGTGGTACCAGAGTTTGAGAGAGGAAGTCTTAAAGCAGGCCCCTGATCATGTGCTTTCAGGGCATGGTGGTCATCAAGCAACAGGAAGACAAGTAGCTGAATTATTTTGGTGGTGCACTCGGAGAAGGGATGCAGAACAATACGTAGCAAATTATGTGCTGTGTGCACAGCGTGCAGATGTGACGTGTGCAAGAATTCCATTGCAACGGTTACCAGAGGCTTCGAAACCATTCGAGTTTATCGGGCTAGACATTTGCGGGCCATACAACAAAACACCGGCAGGGAATTGTTACGTTTTAACTATAATTGATCACTTTTTGTGGTTTCTAGCCACGGTTGTAATACAAGACCAACAGGCAAGTACGGTAGCACGAGCTTTAGTCAATAACTGGTTATTGAAGTTTGGGGTGCCTGATACCATGATTACAGATCAAGGAACAAACTTCATGTCTGAATTAATGTCACAGTTGTGTCATCTATTGAGAATTAAAAACCTACAGACCAGTCCATTTTATCCGCAAGTGAATGGGAGAACAGAGCAAGTACATAGGACAATTTCAAAAATGCTAAGTTATTATGTGAATGGAAACCATGATAATTGGGACGTTTATCTTCCATACAAGGTATCGAGTTATAACACTAAAATAAATTCGGGGATCGGAATATCACCATTCGAGATGGCCTATGGAAGAAAGATGCCATCACCATTTGACGTTCTATGTCTGAAATCGGGAGCTAAAGGGGAAGCAGTGAGGGAATTTGCCCGAGTAAGTGGTTGGGACCTTTACCACAGTATAGGGTAGGTCAATGGGTATTAATCATGAATCCATATACACCTAAGGGAAAGACGAAAAAGTTCTTGACGAAGTACCATGACCGTATCAGGTCGTGGAGATGAGTTCACCTGTGAATGTTAAAGTGCAGCTGCCATCAAAAACATCCACTATCCACGTGAGTAGAGTAAAGCCTTTTAAAGGAATGGTGACTGGGTTACCTCAATTACAAGGAAGTGGCCCGTTTGCAGAGGCTAGGCAAAGCAAATGGAAGAAGGTGGTCTCAGGGGAAGGACAACAGTGGATGCATAACATTCCATATATGTTACGGTCATGGAGGGAGTAAATTATTGTACGTGTAATATTTTATGGCATGTTTACATTTTGTGTTTTAGTATCAAGGGATAATTTGTGTTTTGTTTTTTGTGTGTGTGTTTTTGTTTTCTCTTTCTTTTTCTCACGTTTTGGTGGGTCCAATAATAGTCGCATTTTTCTTGTTTGTTGTTTTAGTTTTATGGGGGAGACAATTACTTTTTTTTCCAGAGAATTCGATAGGGGCAGAGTGAACTGTCGGGAATTTTTGAGGATGTCATACGATGTTGTAATATCTTGTAGTGGAAAACGGGTGGTACAGGCATGTTTCATTCCTTTTCTTCGCACAGTCAGAACATATGTTGATGTGCTAGGTGATAGCCATGGGGATGCTGATCTATGGTCACAACAGTGGAGATGGACAACAACAGATAATGATCCAGACCTTGCAGTCAAGGGTACTGTATTCACGGCAGCCAGATATATTAGTAACAAGTCATAAGTGGTCACCACGAACAACAATAGAGCTATGGAAGATCAGAAATGAAGTACGAAAATTACACAAATCATTCTCAGAATTGTATACCGCACTGGGGTGGTTAAAAAAAGTACAAGGGGAGTATCAAGAATTACAGTTGCCTTATAGTAAACTCAGGGAGCAATTGTCTCGTATAGTGGAGAGTGTGCCACAGACGGTAACTAGGAACAAGAGGGGATGGATAAATGCAGGGGGAAAGATACTGAAAATGGTATTCGGTACAGCAGATGACGATGATGTCCGAGCATTGAATCAATCGGTAATGCAGGTGTAGCAAGCGGTCTGAGGTTAGAGGAACCATAGAGTGGCATGCAACACACTTGTCAAGCCTAGAAATGAGGGTCTTGAATAACACCAAGCTCATACGAACCTTAGTGGAGGAGTTGACTCGATATGCGGGAGAGACACGGGAAATTATAAATAGTGATTTAGAGATACTGCAGAAACGATTGAACATATTGGATGGTAAGTTGTCTATTGCCGGCTTGCTCAGGACATTAGCAGACCGATTAAGTGATGCACGTACACAGGTTACGATGTTACAGGAATCAGTTTATCATGCAGTAAACAGGCATCTTAGTTCAGTGTCAATCTCGCCAGACGATCTTTTCAGAGGATTACAATTAGCAAAGAGGCAATTCCCACCAGATATAGAGCGTGTAGTGGAGGTATCACAGACCGCTATACCAATATTCTTCCGTGTATCGTTGGTACAGGTGAGGAAAGATGGGGAGCGAGTTTACATCAATGTCAATTTTCCAGTAGTCGGAATTGACTCACGTTATGAGTGTTACAATATTCATCCATACCTAGTGAAATGAAAGGAGATCAGTAAATGGGTGCAGATTAGGATGTGAGACGTACTTTTTATTTCGGCAACAACAGAAGCTCACAGAGTACTACCATTGTCAGAGTTGGAGCATTGTACACAAGGACGAGTGATGATTTGCCCTAATTGACCAGTTTTTCCGGACATGCGAAGTTGGATTGTTCCTGGGGATTATGAACGGCTCAGATTGTGAGACAGAGGTGTTATCGACACATTCCTACCTCCAGAAGGTAGGGAGGTATTGGTTATATTCGGTATTTACAACGATATGGGTGATGGTCACTTGTTATACCAATCAGAGAGCAGATAAAATAAGGAGGTTGCAACTGTGGGAGAGTGGAGTAATTATAAATGGTACGGTTTGTGAGATTTTGGGGGAGGATTTCCATCTTCCAGCATCACATACGGGTGAAACAACTTTAATTTTGTCACAGGGAACATTGTTTTATCCGGAAGGGGTGCTGGAGATATTACCAGTGCAGAATCTGACATATTCGAACCCCACGCTAAACCCAGAGTTTTTGGAAACATTGCATTCCTTTATTAATGCACAGGAAGGATCTACCATGGTTATTAAAGTATTGCAACACGTTCGAACGTTACAACAGCATCGGAGCAACAGAATAATGACAGTGAGCATTTCAGCCACAGGGTGTGCCACTTTTCTATTTTTCTTTAGTATAGCTTTGTGGAGAATGTGGAAACGTGCACCAGTGGAGGAGCTGCCAACACATCAGTTGCCTACAGCATGAGTAATCAGTGCATAGGTGTAGAGTTAATGTTTTGACGTTCTCGATAGTTTTAGTCTGTAGAATGTAAGTTTTGTGAACAAGGTGTGTCTATAGGCAGCCACAGGCCACATCTGTTTTATCTCAGTTTGGGACGAATCTCATTGAAAGGAGGGAGGTGTGCTGTGCTAGTGTCAGTCCTAGTCGAGGGAAAGGGAAATTTTATCAAAATTCAATGAAGGCACAGTTGGGCAATGATATCTGGAGCTGCTGGCAGAGTGTGGTAACAGTCGAAAGCCAGTGGGCCAGGCAAGGTAAAAATGGCACTCGCGGGCATGGAGCTGCGACAGTGGTATTGCATGCATGATTTGTTTTGAGAGGAGGAACAATGAGGCAGGAAACTGCAGTTGCATTACGTTACTGCAATGTACGAGGCGGGGCACTAGGCCAGAGCCAAGAGTGGCGATTTGTAAGTGGCTGACATGTGAGAATTTATCCCTGCCGTAGTTTCTGTCTCTTTGTGACACTAAGTCAGAAGTGAGGGAAAAACCAGTACAACTAGACAGGCAATTTTAGCTTGGGTCAGAGTGTGACAGGCCAGTCAACAGTCGGGACGGACCTGTGCTGGTCTTTGCTTATAGGGGGCAGTCTGGCAGCAATGTTATAAGCATTATGCATAAACTTGTATTCTGTTTTCTATGTACTTGTTTGGGCTGTATTCTGCTGCCGGGGACACTACACCAGGATGGGACGGAATGGCAGCCTGAGAGAGGACAGTGACAGCGGTCTGCAGCGGGTCCAGGAGGGGACCGGTTCCACTTGAGTCTGCGGGCCATGTTCGTTTCCCATTTCCCACTTGGCGTACCGGGGTCCGGGCGAAGTGTATGCTGTGGGAGGTGCAGCAGCGCTGCAACAGTGCCAGAGACGGCGGCGGGTGTTGCCATCCGGCAAGCACCACTAGCGGCAAGTTGCAGCACAGCATCCAGGAGGGTGTGGGTTCGAGTCCAACCCTGTCCTGGGAGCAGCGGCGGCCCGAGGGCCACAGGTGAGCAGTACACCCACCTTCATCCCATTGTCGGACAGAGCAGGCCAAATGGGGCGGTAGGCGGTGAGGTCCAGGGGTTTGGGTTGGGTTGTTTTGGGGGAGGAGACCAAACTGCGACGTCATCGGTCTCATCGGATTAGGGAAGGATGGGTAAGGAAGTCGACCATGCCCTTTTCAAAGGAACCATCCCGACATTTGCCTCAAGAGATTTAAGGAAATCACGGAAAACCTATATCAGGATGGCCGGACGTGGGATTGAACCATCGTCCTCCCGAATGCAAGTCCAGTGTGCTAACCAGTGCGCCACCTTGTTCGGTTGAGGTCCAGGGACTGAAGCAGTCTCTGGAATCGTGGGCAGCGGAGCGGTGCCAGTTGCAATGTCCCAGCGGGCGGCGACTGGGAGAGCTCGGCCGACTTCCATCGGCGGGCGACCTTGATGATGGCAGAAGCAGCGTCGGCATACCAGGAGTTTGCTGAGCCAGCTGGAATCGCGGGACAGCACGGGCGGCATGCCAACATATCGCTTCACCCATCGAGTACTTTAAATTAGCTGAATAAATAAAGGTTACCGAATACTGCTGTATCACTCTGCACTGCCCCTTGATGCTCTTGAACTTGCTCGGCCTCCTGACAAAATATGGTCCTGGCTTCAGCTCTGCCATCTGGAGTCCCGAGTTCGACCCCCTGTACATCTATATTTCACCCAAGGTTACACACCAGAGAAGTACCTCTAAAAAACTCTTCTTGACTCTAATTGAGTAAAATCTGAACCTGATGCAACTACAATTTAAAAAACTAAACAAACAATTCAATTTGGCGTCTGTAACACCCAGAAAATACCTTTGAAGGGTTATTTTTGAATGTGCATAACACAGGAGACATTTCTTGTGTAAATAAATTTTCAGCTCACCTACTTCTATACTCTGCAAACTACTGTGAATTACATGGCAGAGGTTAGTTCTAAAGTAGTACACATCAGTGTGGGAAAACTTATTGCTTACATCCCTCTGTATTGAAATTAGTCTGATATTGCTTCTTTGGTGATACATAGGAGGCTGTAGTATATTCATACATATACACAGTTAATTCTAGTTCTTGAAACTTCATACAAAGACTTTCATGGTATAGGTGACGTTTATCTTCAAGTGTTTTCCACTTCAGGTTTTTCAACGTTTCCATTATGCTCCCCCATGTGTCAGATTAACCTCCAATCATTCTTTGCATACATTCAGTATCCCCTGGTAGCCCCATTTGGTAAGGGTTCCACACACTTGAGCAATATCCTAGGATGGGTAATCACATGAGAGTTTTGAGATCAATCCTTTTTGTAGACCAACTACATTTTTCCAGTATCCCACCAATGAACCAAAGTCTGCCACCTGCTACAACCATGACTGAGGCTACACGATAATTCAGTTTCCTATCCCCACAAATTCTTATGCAGAGGTATTTGTATGAATTGACTGATTCCAATTGTAACTCATCGTTATTGTAGGCATTTGTGGAGTTCACAATTTTACATTTTGGCAAGAATGTATTCAAATTTTTGACCAGGGATTAAAAATGTAAAAACATATTGGCAAAATTTAGTAAATGTTGATGGAGGAATGGGACAAATTATACTTAATAATCTGGATATAATTTACAATTTCCTGCCTCATTTCACAATTACTCTTCACTATCCATGTGATAAGAACTTTGAAAGACACATGAAACCTTGCATTTTCCACGTTGTATGAAGGACACTGAATTTGCCTTCAGTAAAACAAAATATTACTGCAAAAACATTTTAGAATATTAAAAAGCATTAAGGGTTTGCACCATACTGCAGCATTGCCAAAAGTGAACATTACATTAACCGCCAAGTAACAATGAGCCTCAAAGTCATGAATTTAGAGTCTGCAATTTATACGTACTGCCACCAAACTTCTGTCTGGACAATAAGGGCATTCATAAAAATATAACTCCTAATTTTAAATTGAAATGTTTCTTTTGTGAAGAAAATGCGAGCCTACTACAGAAAAAAGTGATACAACACTATTTTGTTATGAAACTGAATACTTTTCATAACTGCAATGCTTGATATCAATAAAAACTAGCCTAAAAACTATCACACTTACATTTATCTTGTAAATATCAACAAACATACCCGTGGTTCAAAAATGCAATGTTGGGAAAAATTCTTGTTTTGCATAACAAGATTTTACATACAAGAGGTGATCAAAAATCTTCCATTTGAATGCCGTAGAGTACAGAATTGTTATGCCAAACAGGGAAAATCGCGATGAGCATTGAGGCAAACATCCCACTGACACACTATGTTGAAGATAACCATTAGGTAAAACACGGTGTCCTTCAGTGTGAAGAAATCTGTAACTGCCTGCTGCATATTCCTTATCTGACAGGAATTGTTGACCCTTCAAGACCTTTTTCAAGTGACTGAAGGCATGATAATAGCATGGGGAGAGGTCAGGACAATAGGGCAAGTGCTCAAACATCTCCCAATTAAGTTGGCAAATTTTCAGCATTACGACATTTGCAGTATTGGGATGTGTGTTATCATGAAGCAACGGCACCCTTGTCACAGTTTTCCCCAGACGTTTTACCTTAATTGCACATTCTTTGTTCTCTGATTAATGTCAACGGGTGTTTGTCCTTTGGCAGCCATGAAAATAATAACAGCACATTGGTCCTGTTTGGATGCTTTTGATAACAACATTGCCATAGTTCATGTTTCCATACTTACTGCAATCACATCAGAAAGACACGTATGCCACACTAATCCCTTGCCTACGTTAGTGCTTACATACCCACATCGGAGTTGCGCTATATTGCATATACATTGCAGCAACACCCTCAAATGGGAACTTTGTGATTACCCCTTAACACGAATCAGCCAGAACAGCCAGCCTCTGTGGCACAGCGGTTCTAGGCGCTTCAGTCCAGAACCACACAGCTGCTATGGTTGCAGGTTCGAATCCTGCCTCGGGCATGGATGTGTGTGATGTCCTTAGGTTAGTTAGGTTTAAGCAGTTCTAAGTCTAGGGGACTGATGACCTCAGATGTTAAGTCCCATAGTGCTTACAGCCAGAACATTATGATCACCCGCCTAATAGCTGGCATGTCCACCTTTGGCATGGATAACAATGGTGACACGTCATGGCACGGTAGCAATTGGACCTTGGTAGGTCGCTGGAGGGAGACAGCACCACATCTGCACACACAAGTCACCCAATTCCCGTAAATTACGAGCAGGGGGGGGGGGGGGGAGGGGGGGGTGATTAGCTCTGATGCCACATTCAATCACATCCCAGCAGTGTTTGATCGGATTCAGATCTGGTGAGATGGCAGGCCAGTATGTCAATTGAAACTTGCCACATCTTTCTTGGACCACCTCATCACACTCTTGGCCTTGTGACATGGCACATTATCTTGTCAAAAAATACCACTGCAAATGGGAAACATGATCATTATGAAGGGGTACATGTGGTCTGTAACCTGTATACGAAACTCCTTGGCCACCACGGAGTCTTGCACAATCACCACTGGAACCATGGGTACCCACATGAATGTTCCCCACATCATAATGGGGCTGCTGCCAGCATATCTCTATCCCACAGTAGAGGTGTCAAGGAGCTGGTTCCCTTGAAGATGATGGATTTGTGCTCTTCTATTGACATGATGAAGAAGATATCGTGATTCATCAGACCATGCAATGCTCTGCCACTGTGACCATGTATAGTGCCGGTGGTGAGGAGCCCATTTCAGTCATAGTTACCGATGTCATGTTGTTAACACGTGGATCGTCAGCTGCACAGGCCCAGTGTTAGGACTGTTTGGTGCACTGTGTGTTCACACACACTTGTACTCTGCCCATCATTAAAGTGTGATGTTAGTTCTGCCACAGTTCACTGCACCTCCTCTTTTACCAATCTGTCCAACACCCAATATCTGTAATGAGGAGTGGCAACAGAAACCCACAATGTCTGGATGTGGTTTCACCTTGGTTTTGCCAAGTGTTGAAGATACTCACCACAGCAATCCACAAACACCGGATAAGTTGTGCAGTTTCCTAAATGTTCATGCCAAGCTTCTGGGCCATCACAATCTGTCCTTTGTCAAACTCAGATAGATCATGTGCCTTCCGCATTCTACACACAGACAGCATGCTCACTGATATTACGTGCTCCATGCATGTGTCCCACTAGCAGTCCTTCCTCACCAGGTGACACTGCTTTCACCTGGATAAGCTTACCGTACGTATTTACTCGAATCTAAGCCGCACTTTTTTTCCGGTTTTTGTAATCCAAAAAACCGCCTGCGGCTTAGAATCGAGTGCAAAGTAAGCGGAAGTTCTGAAAAATGTTGGTAGGTGTCGCCACAACTAACTTCTGCCGTCAAATATATGTCGCGCTACACAGGTATGCTTTGCAGGCACAAAGATAAATACTGGCGCCAAAACCTCTGCGTCAGTAAATAAACTAAAAGGTAGAAGAATGTAAACATTATGCCATGTATTCTTTCGTGTTTGCTGCTATTTCATTTAAATCCTGTCTGCCTTGCCTAATAAACTACGAAACTAGAACAGAAAACGCGGAAGAATATACATATCATGTCATGTTTATATTCGTATTATTCTTGTGCTGAATAGTGATACAGTCAGAAACTAAGCACGGCAACTGACTAGATTTTTAAATCTAAGATGACCCTAATTTCTGTGCAGAATGTAATGTACTAAAGAGTCGTCTGCAAAGATTTTCAAACGGAGAAAAATTTTCGCTAATCTCTCGTTCAGAACATCTTCTATCATACGCAGTCTATTGTTTGGTTCTTGTTGATCATTATCAAAGAAAGCAGCAGTTTAAGTAACAACAAATAGCAGATTTGCGCCACTGTTTCGCTTATTACGCTTATTAGACAATTCCTCTCTCTTTTTTTTTTAACTGTAAGCCGCGGTAGCGCGCACAAAAGCAAGCCATGCCGCGAGCGGCGACAGGTTGTAAACACGCATTATCAGAATGTAATAAACAATGCATGATACAGTACAACAATGCATTTTCAGCTTAGAGTGACATAAATACCTATAACAAAGAGAACGGCACTTATCAGATCAAAGCAAAATAAGCAATCAATTCAAACCAGACGAAGCACGCGAAAATGGAAGGGTACCCGTATAAATACGGACGGAGCGCCTGACACATAGCAATGGCTACCTGGTAAAGCTTAACTGTTAAGCTTACGACTCGAACCAAACTACTGTAGCTGTATCTTCATCCATTTGACCTCAATTGTGTTTCACGTTACAATGGACCAACTGTTTTTCGATTTGGAGGGGCGGTCTAAAACTTTTCTCTCACCTTGAATTTCGAGTCTCAAATTTCAGGAGCGGCTTAGATTCGGGAAAATTTTTTTTCCTTGATTTCGAGTCTCATTTTTCGGGTGCGGCTTAGATTCGAGTGCGGCGTAGATTCGAGTAAATACGGTATATTGATAGTAGGTTGGTTTTAATAACACTCAGGCTGATCAGTGATATGAACTTTGGGTACCAGACCGCAGAGAGAACCCACAACCACTGAAGCATTATTACATAAAGAACATACTGTTTTATTTATGAACATTCATTCCAGTAATACTTACGTACAAAACAAATTAACAAAACAAAAAATAATTTAGTACCAAAGCAGTAACTATGTCTGTTGAAAGTTACTGACCTGATCAGTAAGGATCACTATTCGACCCTCAACACGTGGCATCAATTGACAGGACTCATGCTCTAGATCATCGAGACTGGCACGCCGAGTTAGACGGTTACGTGGTTGAGGAGGTGGACTCGGGGAGTGTCGAGGCCCTTCACCAGAGCCTACATCTACAGTAGTTGAGCGGCGGAGTGGCGTAGGTCCATCCAGTTCACCACCATCCAACATTTTTACTAGGCTGTGTCTGAAAGCATATTGGATCCTATTAATGACTGTTATTTCATACAGTTTTACATAACATTGCTAAACACAAGTTACCTCTTTAAGACATAATGGCATGATGAGCTGCAGCCCTTCACTAAAGCTAACATGTCATTCCTCCGAACTGCAGCAGATACATCTTGCTGAGTAAGTAATGGTCTACTTCATTGCTACATGTTGAATACTGCATAATAATCTTATTCTCTCCATGATGACACATTAATATTTGTCTAATTGCAGGAACAGAATATACTAACTGAGAAATTTTTCAACAACAGGACCATCTCAGTAACAATGTCTTACTACTAACAAATAAGACAGAACTACTCCTTGAGGCACTGTCACAACTGATGCAGATCGAAAACTGAGAATCTTTATACAGGGTTATTACAAATGATTGAAGCGATTTCACAGCTCTACAATAACTTTATTATTTGAGATATTTTCACAATGCTTTGCACACACATACAAAAACTCAAAAAGTTTTTTTACTCATTCACAAATGTTCGATATGTGCCCCTTTAGTGATTCGGCAGACATCAAGCCGATAATCAAGTTCCTCCCACACTCGGTGCAGCATGTCCCCGTCAATGAGTTCGAAAGCATCGTTGATGCGAGCTCGCAGTTCTGGCTTCGTTTCTTGGTAGAGGAGGTTTAAACACTGAATCTTTCACATAACCCCACAGAAAGAAATCGCATGGGGTTAAGTCGGGAGAGCGTGGAGGCCATGACATGAATTGCTGATCATGATCTCCACCACGACCGATCCATTGGTTTTCCAATCTCCTGTTTAAGAAATGCCGAACATCATGATGGAAGTGCAGTGGAGCACCATCCTGTTGAAAGATGAAGTCGGCGCTATCGGTCTCCAGTTGTGGCATGAGCCAATTTTCCAGCATGTCCAGATACACGTATCCTGTAACGTTTTTTTCACAGAAGAAAAAGGGGCCGTAAACTTTAAACCATGAGATTGCACAAAACACGTTAACTTTTGGTGAATGCGAATTTTCTGCACGAATGCGTGAGGATTCTCTACCGTCCAGATTCGCACATTGTGTCTGTTCACTTCACCATTAAGAAAAAATGTTGCTTCATCACTGAAAACAAGTTTCGCACTGAACGCATCCTCTTCCATGAGCTGTTGCAACCGCGCCGAAAATTCAAAGCGTTTGACTTTGACTTTGACTTTGTCATCGGGTGTCAGGACTTGTAGCAATTGTAAACGGTAAGGCTTCTGCTTTAGCCTTTCCCATAAGATTTTCCAAACCGTCGGCTGTGGTACGTTTAGCTCCCTGCTTGCTTTATTCGTCGACTTCCGCGGGCTTCGCGTGAAACTTGCCCGCACGCGTTCAACCATTTCTTCGCTCACTGCAGGCCGACCCGTTGATTTCCCCTTATAGAGGCATCCAGAAGCTTTAAACTGCGCATACCATCGCTGAATGGCGTTAGCAGTTGGTGGATCTTTGTTGAACTTCGTCCTGAAGTGTCGTTGCACTGTTATGACTGACTGATGTGAGTGCATTTCAAGCACGACATACGCTTTCTCGGCTCCTGTCGCCATTTTGTCTCACTGCGCTCTCGAGCGCTCTGGTGGCAGAAACCTGAAGTGCGGCTTCAGCCTAACAAAACTTTATGAGTTTTTCTACGTATCTGTAGTGTGTCGTGACCATATGTCAATGAATGGAGCTACAGTGAATTTATTATCGACGCGCAAGTCGCCGAAGTGGCATCAAATCGAAAGACTTGCACCATGCGAACGGTCTACCCGACGTGAGGCCCTCGTCACACGACATTTCATTTTTATGAAATCGCTTCAATCATTTGTAATAGCCCTGTATGTTGACTGCACAAAGGGGGGCAATCGTGAGACTAATACATTTAATTTATTGCAGGTCAAAAACAAATGAAAGGCACACAATCTGCACAGAAAGAGTGGTATTTGCCTGTTGATTTGTTTTTGGATAATAAAAATAAATCTTAATTGGTTAGTGATGAAAGTGGCCTAATCTTTATTAATTATTTGGCTCTGTATAATACTGTGCAAATGAAATTCTAATTGCTGTTTTGATAATAGGCAATAAAGAATATGAATGCTGCAAAAGCTACTGATAAATTAAATTTACACAGCATGGCATACCAGTACAAAATCTTTAGGTTTAGGTGCACACAACAAAGCAGTCATTAACGAGTCTAGAACCTGTATAGTAGGAACCTATTTGTAGTGTAAGCACAAATATTAGCTATTTTTTTTTCTTTTTTCCATGCATTTGGACAAATTTTGTTTTGGTTTCCAGTGCAATAATGCATACAATTTAAGATAGGTCGAGACATAATTGTGCTTTGATATGTGTACTTTGATTTCTTTCATAAATACAATACATATGTAAGTGATGTCAAAAACTTAAAAACTGAATTTTAAACTCTACGAACAGGCTCTGAATACCACTTGATGTCGACGAGCTACCACGCCATCCTCTACGATGTGGCATCACGGATACAGTACATAGGGTCCTTTTTAACATAAATAACAGCAGATTGTTATAAGGCAGAGTCTGCCAGTGGTGAAAATGGTTTGTTGTCTTCCCATCTGGTGTGGATGCATACATTTGAAGTTTACCACACCAACTAATAACTGGCCACAATATGTTCAGAATGATTTTACTTGGTGACATCTGATGCTGCAAACAAGGCACCAGCTATCAGAAAGCACTGGCACAGCCTCTTTGAGCCCACTAGTTTGTAGAGCCATTGCAGCCAAAGAGACCAAATTTTGTATGTCAACATGTCATTGCATAGATTGTGTAAAAAAATGAGTCATGTACCAGAATATAACTAATCTCATAATAAGCTTTAGTAGGCATACAGCAAAACATTTTAACAGCTTCATTCCAACACTGTTGCTCAATGTTAGTTTTTAATTCTCATTCTCTGTCCATGTTTCCTCTTCTCAATTTAATGGCAAATAGTACATGATCTTATTCATCCTTAATGATGATGATTTTCTGATCAGATCAATGCATTGTTTGGTTTTGAAATGTTGCCATGGCAAAACTGACTGCAAACTTATTTTTTTGCCTCAGTTAGCCTCTTACATTTGATGACACTAGGCAGCAGATTAAACACTTGAATGTGATATCACTGAATCTTGCTATACAAAATTTGTCAACAAATCAGCCCAAAACTTTCAGACTATATATTCCATATGGGTCTAATCACTTGAGTTTATTTGCATGTATAGAGTTTTCTTCATTGTACTCTACACATGGGGATTTTGCTAAATCAAGACAAACTGCAGGAAACAATACATGAGAGGGCAAGGAGCAAAAAAGATCATATGGAGTATGTCTGGAAATGGACTGATGTATATGCTACCAAGGTGATTATTAATTCATCATGCCTGTACAGTACAATGCAGTGCCCAACATGTTGTGTGAGACCACCATTATACAAGACATTTGGAGTGGCTCCCAAGGGCCTCTAAGCATTCATGAACATGGCACACAGTGAATGACGCACACATTCAAATGTGCCACCCTGTAATTGAATGGCATCACAGGCAGTGTGAATGAGGCCAGGGGGGTTATGGGAAAGTAGCATATATTGCAACGAGAGTTCTCCCTGCACAATTCAAAAAAGGGCGTTGGGCCAGGTGTCATGAGAACAGGCAGTTTGTTGGTTGCCATGTCCACATAGAAAACAGCACACTGGTTGCAGCTTAGTTTGTAGATCATGTGACCGCTTTCACAGGGAGTCTTGCCTTTGACGGGATAGGTGACGCTTGTGGTTGACTGGAGTAGGAGGTGGTGAGAGGATGTTAAGGGACAGGTCTTGCACCTATGCCTACTGCAAGGATATGAGCCATAAGGGAGGGGATGGGAGCAGGGCTGGAGTAGGGATGGACAAGGACATTGCATAAGTTCAATGTGTGGCAGAATACCACTGTGGGAGGGGTGAGAAGCATAGTGGATAGGATATTCCCCATTTCAGGGCACAATGAGAGGTAGTCAAAACCTGCCAGAGAACATGATTCAGTTTTCCCTGTCTGGGTCACGAGGGGAGTGCTCCTTTGTGACTCGATGGTGGGAATCTGGGAGGTGGCAGGCGACTGGAGAGACAAGGCACAGGAGATCTGTTTCTGTACAAGGTTGTGAATGCCTCAATGAGACCCTTGACATATTTAGAGAGGGACCCCTCATCACTAAAGATGCGATGGACACCGATGGCTAGGTTGTATGGAAGGGATTTCTAGGTATGGAATGAGTGCTGGCTGTTGAAGTGGAGGTATTGCAGGCAGTTGGTAATTTGTATGTATGGATGTAGCCATCTTTGAGTGGAGGTCAACCTCATGCCTCACGGCTCATATCCCTGCAATAGACCTAGATTCAAGACCTGTCCCATACATCCTCCCACCACAACCTCCTCCTCCTGTCTGGTCATAGGCATCACACATCCCATCAAATGCAGTGCTAGCTGTTAAAGCAGTCCTATGATCTACAAACTAAGCTGCAACCACTTTTCTGCTTTCTAAGCTGTCTGTACACATGAATGGCCACTGACAAATTGTGACCAAACTATAGCCAAACCACCCATTTGCTGAACATGCTACCCAACACCAAGCACTTCACTTCAATGGCTGCATCACAACCTTTCCCATCTGGATCCTTCCTACCAACACCAACTTTTCTGAACTGTGCGTGTGGAACCTCCCCCTCCATTATATCTTATGTTTCGATAATCCCCCTGGCCTCAACCTTTGCTAGTCCATAACCTTCGCCCAGCTATCCACTTCCCCACCCCCACTTCAGCACTACACAGTCTTCTATTCCATAAAGCACCCGTTAGTCTTTTTCCCTCCCTCTACTTCTTTTCTGCCTCTCTCCCCCCACCCCCACCACCACACCTCAAACCTCATAAATGCACCTAGCAGCCATACCTTGTCCTCACCATTCTCCTGCATGCTCCCACAAGCACAGATGTCTCTCCCACCCCTACCCTGATATTCCTCTCTATTCCCCACCCCAGCCTCCCCCTTACCTCCATCACCAACAGATTGCTTCTGCCATCAGGCACAGTGCTCGCCCATGTGTGTGTGTGTGTGTGTGTGTGTGTGTGTGTGTGTGTGTGTGTAGCAGTTTTTTGTTGTGCCTGTATGCAACTCAACATCTCTTCTGTGGTGTCGTCTGAAGAGCAAGGTGCAGAAGCAAGGTTGGTACCTCGCAATGTGACCACAAGAGAAGATAGTCACTGCAAGTCACATCAACAAATGAGCTACACCCCCATAGCCACACCCAAAAACATTTTGCTACACCACTGCAACCAGTCTTCTACTTAAGGCCAAGCACAGTACCACTTAGCTCAGTCTGTAATAATCGACTCAGATGACAGCATTGTCTTCTAGTAGGGCAGCTGTGTGTTCAATGTATTAGGCAGAATTCTATGTGAGAGTTATTGTTAAATGCACTCCGAGACAATTGTGAATACCATGACAATCCTGTGGAAATGGATTGCACAAAGTTAAGTAATTCTTCTTATAATACAATGCAATAATTCTTCTTACTAATATTTTATATGTTGTAGTTTACATTCCATCTCCTCCAAGAGAAAATTAAAGAACCCGCTTTGTACTGACAAGTCTACTTTCATCCAGTACAACATCCTCTATATGAAGAGCCCCCCACGATCGTTCGCTGATAATGTTGTGTTTTTTGTCATCTACTTAAGTCATTAGAAGATCAAAACAAATTACATAATGATTTAGCCAAGCTATCTGCATGGTACTGAAGTTATGGTGTTCGAGCTTGAACAATAAAAAGTGTTAAGTACTACAGATAAACAATGAAAAATTCTGTTAAATTTCAGTTACACAATCAATCACATAAACTTAAAGGCTGTCAGTTCAACTACATAGGGTATCCCAGAAGGAAAGGCCAATATTCTGTGATATGACAGGAACGATCATTCAAAGCAAAAATGTCTAGCAAACATGAGCTCTAAAATATGTACCTCAAGAGCTATGAGCACTTGTTCAGTTGAAGAGATGTTTCTAAGTATCAAAGATGAACAAGTACTCATAGCTCTTAAGGCATGCATTTTAGAGCCCAAAGTTACTACACTTTATTGCTTTGAATGATCATTCCTATAATATCTTGAATACTGACCATTCCACCTGGGACACTGTGTATTCTTAGGGATTACAATTATGAACAACTTAAAGTGGAAACCTCACACAGAAAATACTGTGCAGAAGGTGTTACAAAGACTGTGTAAAAGGCCAATGCATTTACTACACTTGTGTTTCCTCTTCTGGAGTACTACTACATGGTACAGGATCCTTACCTGATAGGATTAATGGAAGATATCAAAAGAAGAACAGCTCATTTTATATTATCACAAAATAGGGAAGGAAGCCTCACAGTGAGTTCAGCTGGTGATAATGAACAGGTGTTTTTTGTTTCAGTGCGATCCTTTAAGAAGTTATTGCCACTAATGTTCTCCTCTGAATGTTGCAACATTTTGCAGCCCAAAACCATCGCTTTCTTTCTCTGGCTGCTTGCCTTCTCTCCTACATCCAGCCCGTGTTCTGGTTTTGCTTATTATGGAAGCCCTTTAAATTGTTGATCATGTAATCTGTACTCAAATGCGCTTTAGATCATTTCATACCTTGCTGAACCATTTACCAGAAACTTTGGGTCCATTCTTCATTCTTCAGTGCATTAAGAGTCTGCTTTGTTACTCAGGTCACATTCATCTTGAACAGATGTATGTAGAACACTGGTCATAGTAGCCTTATTGACTCCACTAGCCCTTCATTATTCCCCACACAAATCTTCCCTTCCTTGTGGTCTGTGTGTCCAGGTATTATTTCAAGACCAATTATTTTCCAAAAAATCTTGCAAAAACTTCTCATCTTCAATCAATCAAACCTTTTCTGTCAATCTGTGACATTCACTTGTTTACAGATATTTGGTTTTGATCACTGTGTTATAATGCCTAAGTTTAGCCTCTATTGAGATCTGTTTGTTTTGTTTTGTTTTAGGGCATGAAAAACAACTAGGTCACATGCACCATGTCAGAACAGTAGAACACAAAGAAAAAAAAAAGGAGTTAAAAACGACTACATGTCCAAATCAATGGATGGAAAGACAGCTAAAAACAGGAACTTGGAGATGGATCCAAAAAATACACCATTGAGAAATGGAAGTCCTAAATGAAAGATTAAATGTCCTTCGTTATATTGTTACAATGGATAAATCTAATTACATCTGTCTGTATAACTTCATTTGTTGTTGTTGTTGTTGTTGTGGTCTTCAGTTCTGAGACTGGTTTGATGCAGCTCTCCATGCTACTCTATCCTGTGCAAGCTGCTTCATCTCCCACTACTTACTGCAACCTACATCCTTCTGAATCTGCTTAGTGTATTCATCTCTTGGTCTCCCTCTACGATTTTTACCCTCCACGCTGCCCTCCAATGCTAAATTTGTGATCCCTTGATGCCTCAAAACATGCCCTACCAACCGATCCCTTCTTCTAGTCAAGTAGTGCCACAAACTCCTCTTCTCCCCAATCCTATTCAATACCTCCTCATTAGTTACGTGATCTACCCACCTTATCTTCAGCATTCTTCTGTAGCACCACATTTTGAAAGCTTCTATTCTCTTCTTGTCCAAACTGGTTATCGTCCATGTTTCACTTCCATACATGGCTACACTCCATACAAATACTTTCAGAAACGACTTCCTGACACTTAAATCTATACTCGATGTTAACAAATTTCTCTTCTTCAGAAACGATTTCCTTGCCATTGCCGGTCTACATTTTATATCCTCTCTACTTCAACCATCATCAGTTATTTTACTCCCTAAATAGCAAAACTCCTTTACTACTTTAAGTGTCTCATTTCCTAATCTAATCCCCTCAGCATCACCCGATTTAATTTGACTACATTCCATTATCCTCGTTTTGCTTTTGTTGATGTTCATCTTATATCATCCTTTCAAGACACTGTCCATTCCGTTCAACTGCTCTTCCAAGTCCCTTGCTGTCTCTGACAGAATTACAATGTCATCGGCGAACCTCAAAGTTTTTACTTCTTCTCCATTAGTTTTAATACCTACTCCGAATTTTTCTTTTGTTTCCTTTACTGCTTGCTCAATATACAGATTGAATAACATCGGGGAGAGACTACAACCCTGTCTCACTCCTTTCCCAACCACTGCTTCCCTTTCATGCCCCTCGACTCTTATAACTGCCATCTGGTTTCTGTACAAATTGTAAATAGCCTTTCGCTCCCTGTATTTTACCCCTGTCAACTTCAGAATTTGAAAGAGAGTATTCCAGTTAACGTTGTCAAAAGCTTTCTCTAAGTCTACAAATGCTGGAAACGTAGGTTTGCCTTTTCTTAATCTTTCTTCTAAGATAAGTCTTAAGGTTAGTATTGCCTCACGTTTTCCAATATTTATACGGAATCCAAACTGATCTTCCCCGAGGTCCGCTTCTACCAGTTTTTCCATTCGTCTGTAAAGAATTCGCGTTAGTATTTTGCAGCTGTGACTTATTAAACTGATAGTTCGATAATTTTCACATCTGTCAACACCTGCTTTCTTTGGGATTGGAATTATTATATTCTTCTTGAAGTCTGTGGGTATTTCGCCTGTCTCATACATCTTGCTCACCAGATGGTAGAGTTTTGTCATGACTGGCTCTCCCAAGGCCATCAGTAGTTCTAATGGAATGTTGTCTACTCCCGGGGCCTTGTTTCGACTCAGGTCTTTCAGTGCTCTGTCAAACTCTTCACGCAGTATCTTATCTCCCATTTCATCTTCATCTACATCCTCTTCCATTTCCATAATATTGTCTTCAAGTACATCGCCCTTGTATAAACCCTCTGTATACTCCTCCCACCTTTCTGCTTTCCCTTCTTTGCTTAGATCTGGGTTGCCACCTGAGCTCTTGATATTCGTACAAGTGGTTCTCTTCTCTCCAAAGGTCTCTTTAATTTTCCTGTAGGCAATATCTATCTTACCCCTAGTGAGACAAGCCTCTACATCCTTACATTTGTCCTCTAGCCATCCCTGCTTAGCCATTTTGCACTTCCTGTCGATCTCATTTCTGAGACGTTTGTATTCCTTTTTGCCTGCTTCATTTACTGCATTTTTATATTTTCTCCTTTCATCAATTAAATTCAATATTTCTTCTGTTACCCAAGGATTTCTATTAGCCCTCGTCTTTTTACCTACTTGATTCTCTGCAGCCTTCACTACTTCATCCCTCAGAGCTACCCATTCTTCTTCTACTGTATTTCTTTCCCCCATTCCTGTCAATTGTTCCCTTATGCTCTCCCTGAAACTCTCTACAACCTCTGGTTCTTTCAGTTTATCCAGGTCCCATCTCCTTAAATTCCCATCCTTTTGCAGTTTCTTCAGTTTCAATCTGCAGTTCATAACCAATAGATTGTGGTCAGAATCCACATCTGCCCCTGGAAATGTCTTACAATTTAAAACCTGGTTCCTAAATCTCTGTCTTACCATTATATAATCTATCTGATACCTTTTAGTATCTCCAGGATTCTTCCAGGTACACAACCTTCTTTTATGATTCCTGAACCAAGTGTTACCTATGATCAAGTTATGCTCTGTGCAAAATTCTACAAGGCGGCTTCCTCTTTCATTTCTTCCCCCCAATCCATATTCACCTACTATGTTTCCTTCTCTCCCTTTTCCTACTGACGAATTCCAGTCACCCATGACTATTAAATTTTCATCTCCCTTCACTACCTGAATAATTTCTTTTATCTCGTCATACATTTCATCAACTTCTTCATCATCTGCAGAGCTAGTTGGCATATAAACTTGTACTACTGTAGTAGGCATGGGCTTTGTGTCTATCTTGGCCACAATAATGCGTTCACTATGCTGTTTGTAGTAGCTAACCCGCACTCCTATTTTTTATTCATTATTAAACCTACTCCTGCATTAACCCTATTTGATTTTGTATTTATAACCCTGTAATCACCTGACCAAAAGTCTTGTTCCTCCTGCCACCGAACTTCACTAATTCCCACTATATCTAACTTTAACCTATCCATTTCCCTTTTTAAATTTTCTAACCTACCTGCCCGATTAAGGGATCTGACATTCCACGCTCCGATCCGTAGAACGCCAGTTTTCTTTCTCCTGATAACGACGTCCTCTTGAGTAGTCCCTGCCCGGAGATCCGAATGGGGGACTAGTTTACCTCCGGAATATTTTACCCAAGAGGACGCCATCATCATTTAATCATACAGTAAAGCTGCATGTCCTTGGGAAAAATTACGGCTGTAGTTTCCCCTTGCTTTCAGCCGTTCACAGTACCAGCACAGCAAGGCCGTTTTGGTTAATGTTACAAGGCCAGATCAGTCAATCATCCAGACTGTTGCCCCTGCAGCTACTGAAAAGGCTGCTGCCCCTCTTCAGGAACCACATGTTTGTCTGGCCTCTCAACAGATACCCCTCCGTTGTGGTTGCACCTACGGTACGGCCATCTGTATCGCTGAGGCACTCAAGCCTCCCCACCAACGGCAAGGTCCATGGTTCATGGGGCAACTGTATTGCACTTCGTGTGACTGGATCTTCAAATTAAAGCTCGATTTTGCAAGCCACATCCGAGCCCGCCACAATATGGACTAAACGACTGACGGAGTCGCTGTCGCCAGACATGGCAAGGAGGACATCATGACAATGGATAAAAAGTAAAATGTGGATGATGGCCTGCAGGAAGTTCTCTAAAACAGCTGATAACGCAGACTGCAAACATAAATAAGAATGTAACATTCAATCAGGAAATGGCAAACTGTCAAAGGTTGAGGGCAATGAGCACAAAATTGAGGCTAAAAAGACAGTGCCCAATATGCAACCTAACTGACATGAACTAATGGCGAGAGGGCCAAGAGGAAGTCATTCTAGACACTGAGAGATGCAAAAGTGATACCAACTGCTGACAGACGACAACACAGATGTCATCAGAGGGAATGGAACAACTAGCAGGCCAAGCTATGAGGACTGCATCCTCGGCAGCAGTGTCAGCGGTCTCGTTTCCCATCAGACCGACATGACCAGGAACTCACATAAACATCACATTGGCTTCATCAAGAGTGAGCAAGTGACACCTTTCCTGGACTCATTGCACCAGGGGATGGATGGTGTACAGCACACACAGTCTCTAAGGGGCACTGAGAGAGGAGGAGCAGATGACGCCATTGAAAAGCCTGTGTCTCCGGATGTATTGCATGGCCTGATGCAGGGCGAAGAGCTTTGCTGCAAATACTGAGCAGTGTTCCGGAATCTGACAGTGAAAATTGTTGGTGCCAATGACGAAGGCACACCCAACACCACAGTCAGCCTGACAGCCATCAGTGTACACAAAGGTACTATCGCAAAGTGCTGTGTGAAGGTCATAAAACTTATGGCATTAGAGCAAGCCTGGAGCAGTGTCCTTAGGAAGCGATGAAGGCCAAGGTGAACATGGGCTGCAACATGAAACCAAGGTGGTGAAGGATTCACACTCATCGGGAAAGTGGCAAGTAGCTTGAAGTTAAGCTACCAGAGCAAGACCGAAAGCGAACTCCTAGAGGTAAAAGAGGAGACGGACGCACCGTATACAGACGATCAAACGAGTCATTGAAGAAGGATGTATAGGATGTGTGGCCAGGCATGGCAGACAAATGGCATTCATGTCTGCAGAGGAGAAAGTCATGGTGGTATGACAGCGGTAGTTCGGCAGCTTCTGCTTCTGCATACAGACTCTAAGCCGGGCTAGTTTAAAAGGCACCAGTAGCCAAATGGATGCCATGATGATGGATAGTATTGAGATGGTGTAAAAGGGACCGACGTGCAGATGCATTAACGAAACACCCAAGTCTAATTTGGAACAGACAAGGGACTGTTACAAACAGAGGAGGGTGGTTCGATCCGCTCCCCGGGAAGTACAGCTGAGGAGATGTAGGACATTGAGTGACTGTGTACAGTGGGCCGCCAGGTAAGACACGTAGGAGGACTATGAAAGTTTTCTATTCAGAATGAATCCCAGGAATTTTGTAGTTCCAACGAATAGAAGAGCAACAGGCCCAAGATGTAAAGAAGGTGGATGAAAATTGCGCCACCAGAAATTCATGCAAATGGTTTTGTCAGTGGAAAAGTGAAAGGCATTGTCGATGCTCCATGAGTAAAGACGATCGAGACATCACTGAAGATGCTGCTCAAGGAGACAAGTTCGTAGAGAACTACACTAGAACGCAAAATCGTCTACGAAAAGGGAGCCGGAAACACCCAGCAGGAGACAGGTCATAATAGGGTTAGTGGCAATAGCAAAGAGGACAACACTCAAGACGGAACCCTGATGCACACTGTTTTCCTGGATAAAGGTGTCCGACAAGGCGGAACTCACACATTTATTGAAAACTCATACTTTTAAAAATTCCTATGAAAATCAGTTTTTACCGAAGTGGTTATATATGTTTAATGTTTTTCCTTAATAGTTTCACAGTGACTGATATTTGTAAGTTCTACATGTTGATGACATATGCACTTGTAGATACTGGTTACCGTTGGATTCAGGGTCTTGTTGTTTGCTATACAAGTGACTTTTGAGACAGAGAGGTAAATTCTTAATACTGTTGTTCTTGTGGTCTTCAGTCCTGAGACTGGTTTGATGCAGGTCTCCATGCTACTCTATCCCGTGCAAGCTTCTTCATCCCCAGTACTCACTGCAACCTACATCCTTCTGAATCTGCTCAGTGTATTCACCTCTTGGTCTCCCTCTATGATTTTTACCCTCCACACTGCCCTCCAATACTAAATTGGTGATCTCTCGATGTCTCAGAACATGTCCTACCAAACGATCCCTTCTTCTAGTCAAGTTGTGCCACAAGCTCCTCTTTTCCCCAATTCTATTCAATACCTCCTCATTAGTTATGTGATCTACCCATCTAATCTTCAGCATTCGTCTGTAGCACCACATTTTGAAACTTTCTATTCTCTTCTTGTCCAAACTATTTATTGTCCATGTTTCACTTCCATACATGGTTACACTCCATACAAATACTTTCAGAAACGACTTCCTGACACTTAAATCTATACTCGATGTTAACAAATTTCTCTTCTTCAGAAACGCTTTCCTTGCCATTGCCAGTCTACATTTTATATCCTCTCTACTTCGACCATCATCAGTTATTTTGCTCCCCAATAGCAAAACTCCTTTATTACTTTAAGTGTCTCATCTCCTAATCTAATTCCCTCAGAATCACCCGACTAATTCGACTACATTCCATTATCTTCATTTTGCTTTTGTTGATGTTCATCTAATATCCTCCTTTCAAGACACTGTTCATTCCGTTCAACTGCTCTTCCAAGTCCTTTGCTGTCTCTGACAGAATTACAATGTCATCGGCAAACCTCAAAGTTTTTATTTCTTCTCCATGGATTTTAATACTTACTCCGAATTTTTCTTTTGTTTCCTTTACTGTTTGCTCAATATACAGATTGAATAACATCGGGGAGAGGCTACAACCCTGTCTCACTCCCTTCCCAACCACTGCTTCCCTTTCATGCCCCTCGACTCTTATAACTGCCATCTGGTTTCTGTACAAATTGTAAATAGCCTTTCGCTCCCTGTATTTTACCCCTGCCACCTTTAGAATTTGAAAGAGAGTATTCCAGTCAACATTGTCAAAAGCTTTCCCTAAGTCTACAAATGCTAGAAACATAGGTTTGCCTTTCCTTAATCTTCCTCCTAAGATAAGTCGTAAGGTCAGTATTGCCTCACGTATTCCAACATTTCTACGGAATCCAAACTGATCTTCCCCGAGGTCGGCTTCTATCAGTTTCTCCATTCGTCTGTAAAGAATTCATGTTAGTATTTTGCAGCAGTGACTTATTAAACTGATAGTGCGGTAATTTTCGCATCTGTCAACACCTGCTTTCTTTGGGATTGGAATTTTTATATTCTTCTTGAAGTCTGAGGGTATTTCGCCTGTCTCATACATTTTGCTCACCAGATGGTAGAGTCTTGTCGGGATTGGCTCTCCCAAGGCCGTCAGTAGTTCTAATAGAATGTTGTCTACTCCCGGGGCCTTGTTTGACTTAGGTCTTTCAGTGCTCTGTCAAACTCTTTACGCAGTATCATAGCTCCCATTTCATCTTCTTCTACCTTCTCTTCCATTTCCATAATATTATCCTCAAGAACATCGTCCTTGTATAGACCCTCTATATACTCCTTTCAACTTTCTGCTTTTCCTTCTTTGCTTAGGACTGGGTTTCCATCTGAGCTCTTGATATTCATACAAGTGGTTCTCTTTTCTCCAAACGTCTCTTTAATTTTCCTGTAGGCAATATCTATCTTACCTCTAGTGAGATAAGCCTCTACATCCTTACATTTGTCCTCTAGCCATCCCTGCTTAGCCATTTTGCACTTTCTGACGATCTCATTTTTGAGACGTTTGTAATTCTTTTTGCCTGCTTCATTTACTGCATTTTTCTTAATACTAGTTATGTATTAAATGAATGATATAACTTGCCTGTTTTGAGTCAGTTATATACAATTTCTAGGTATATAATGTTTTCCAGTATTGTAATCACAATCTAAATGACCTCTGTAAAATTTAAAGAGTTGAATATTAATGTTGTGGTCTTCAGTCTGAAGACTGCTTTGATGCAGCTCTCCACATTAGTCTATCTTTTGGAAAGTCTCTTCATTTGTGCATAACTATTGCAACATAGATAACCTTGAACCTGCTTACTGTAGTCAAGCCTTGGTCTGCATCTACAATTTTTATCACATGCACTTCCTCCCATTACCAAATTAAACATTCCATCAGGATGTGTCATATCAACATATCATTTCTTTTCTGTAGTTGCGCTATAAAGCTCATTTCCCCTCCATTCAATTCTACGCCTCTTCATCAGTTACTCCACAAACACACATGATCTTTGGCATTCTTCTATAGTGCCATACTTTGAAAGCTGGGTGACTTCAAAAGTTGTGTGGTGATCCATTGTAACATACTGGTCAATGGTCATTGGTAAAAATAAACTTTATGAGTGAAAAGAGTATGAGAACAACGTTTTATTTTCATTATACTTACTAGATAACTGTCTCAGATTGACTCTCTATTGTAACTCCTATTTATGTTAACAAGCCTACACCGACTGAATCTTACATTGTTTGTGATGTTAACTTTCAGATTCCTTAATCCATGCTGCAAACAGTAATACATTTATTGCTACAAAAATATGTTTTTTTTTCTGAATGATTTGCAGGATACACTTAGCCAGTACAGAAGAACTAAAGGAAGGGAGATATAGCTCACCTAGTGAAACAAAAAATCAGTTAGCTTACCTGCGAGACAAGGTGCAGTTACCTTACCTGCGAGACAAGGTGACAAGGCTTTGTCGGTGTTTTGAATGTCGTTTAGTTTTGCCCAGGCGCATATTTATGGCATGGAAGTGATTCTGAATTGCTAAACCCAATTCAGGACATTCATCTTCATCTACCTAAAATTAAGCAGTCACAGTTAATTTAGTGTGAGTAATACATTTATATTTCACCGTATCCACTAACTTTGGAGTAACATACCAGCAGGTAGAATCAATACTTCATTTTAAAAAAAGAATTAAAAAACTACAAAATAATAGATGAGACAAATTTATTCTCCATTTCTTCCCAACAACGTGACAGGGGTTGGGAGAAAAACTGTATTATGTGGCAAACCACCACACAATCTTTCTGTAAATTATGGAAGCAATAAAGGTTACATGTACCCACACTGTTGAGGAGCTCAGTCATCAAGAGGTACATAAACCAGGCTAAAAACACACTGAAGAACATTTTGTGAAGGCTTGGCAACATTTTTGGTCTTGTTTATGTACATACTGGCCACTCAATGCCTTTACAGTGAGTTCCTACTTTCACTGCTTCCATTATTACATTCCACTGTAGACAATCCATTACCTCCATGAATGCTCTGTGAATTGATATAAATTTCTGATTTGGAATTCCACTCATCAGGTCATATATTATATCTTTTCTTATGCTTCAGTCCCTGATTTATCTTCAAACTTCGAAGTTTCTTTTGATAACAGAGTACTAACTGATTTAAAGATAATTTTCAAAACACTGTAAATACGGTTTCCATTCCTCTAATACATTGTTAAACCTGTATGTGAAATATTTGGTATCGCAGTCATCTACATGAAGCAAGCATAATCTCAGTTATGGTGAAAGTCAGTGAGATACATATAGGTATATCTAGTGATTCTGTACACAAATGAAAGAGTTATTTCTCATTGCTGCCGAAAATATACTTTACAGTCGCATCAAAACTTGGTAAAGAGAGAGAGATGCTCAAAAAATGATGTTTTTGGAATAGGGGAGGAAGAAAATAACCCCAAATCAACTCAACTCTGAGAGCTTGAAATTGTAACCAGTGGAATGAAAATTTGCCAACATTTTAGATGACATTAATGTAGCATATACACATTTTAAGAACTATCTGTAGGACTTGTGTGTGCACACGCACACGCCCGTGCAAACATGCACGCACGTGCTCTCTCTCTCTCTCTCTCTCTCTCTCTCTCACACACACACACACACACACACACACACACACACACAAACTTATAAAACATTCTTGCCTGTATTTTATCTTTCAAACTGAGTGTATAACTCACCACTATTTTGGCATCTTTAAACATGGTGTATCCATCGCAGCCAGAATAAAGGTAAGACTTTGTTGCAAGGCGATAATGCTGATCTGGAATCAGGTACTCATCTCCAATGCGCACCAGCTGAGGATCTACTCTCTGCCCCGCTGCTTTGGATGGGTCAAAAGCGAAGCTCAGACCAGCTACTTGAGGAAATCTTCCCTCTAGCTTTGGATAGTTTGAAACACCATTCTCCAGTGCTCTGAGTATATCATTTCCTAAAAAGAAAATAAATTTTGTGTCTAACTTCCAAATATCATGAGGTAACTATTAAAATGTGACACCTTGATAAAATCATATACTGACAACTTATCACCACTGACCTCTCTAAGAATAGTATAAACATAGGTCCCATTTGTGAAGCAGGACTGCCTAGTGCATCTGTAGAAGCAGCTGCCAAACACGAATGAACATGAATAACATCACTATCTTCATGGATTACAAGCAGTATGAGCATTCAGCAAGACAGATGTTTCTAGTAACATCACACAAGTTGCTGATTTAACTGTTTAGTTGGAAAAAGTTGCCTGCATCATAAGACTGCCTCCAGAGATATTAAACAGAGTACAATATCAAATTATGTGAAAGATGCAGTTTGCACCAACTGTTACCTCTTCATACCCTTAAGCACAGCTGGTATTCAGAGAATAGACATTTTTAGAGTATTCATTTAATGTAATTTTATTGTATCAACATTAGAAATGAAAAACAAAGGAAAATAGTTACAAAAAGTTCCCTCCATACATGTGATGATAACAATCATCATGTGTTACAATGCAAGAGTGTGTGGAGTTTTGAACTGGTATTACAAATAAGCATATCTGAAAGATATGCCCAGATACCTACAGCATCAGGGAACAGATTTTCAACAAAATATTCTTGTTACCAAAGTGTACAGTTTGTCAGTGATCATTAGTCTTACTATGAAATGAACTATGGTAGAGGTTCAACAGATTTTGATATTCATGGGTGTAACCACAGACATCCATAATAACAATACTCCGTGATTTACACCTGACAACACATGCAACAATTTCATCTGTGTGTGGAGCAGTTTCTCATTTCATGTACAACCTGTCAAGGAGCTGTTACCAAGTCATTTGGGTTGGCTAGTCTCAACACAATGCCCTTCACATCAGCTCCAGGTGAGTAGAGAAGTCTAGTATTGAGTGAAATAATGCTGTCATAAAAACTTTAATGAGTATGTCAGTGAAAGAAGCGTAAATTAAAAGAACGCTAAACCTTATTTGTTTAATCCGTGACAATGCTTTATTAACAAGACTTTTGCAGTACATAGAGAAGTGGCAAGTAATTTTTAAATTAACCCTCTTTCTGCAACTTTGAATATTAGTTTAATAACTGATTAAGTGAAAATAATGTTATGCAATTGTATTGAAGCATGGTCCTGTCAACTAACAAATGTGGCTTGCACTAGAATAAACAGTCAAATATAATATAAGTGTATTAACATTAAATAAAAACTATAAAATTATGATCAATAAAGCTTTGCATTTCAGCTTTTTAGTTCATGCATGTGGTAGTAATTGTTTCATCAGAAAAAGCCCTAATTGTGAACTAAATCTGGCACAATTTTAAAATATCCCCCCCCCCCTTTTCCCCGTAGCTACGCAATTTTTCTGATCGTGGCTAACCAATACTCCATTGTCATAAATTACATTGTGAATCTGCACTGTTGTCCTCATTCACAACTACCTTCCCAACACGAACAAGAAGTGCAATCTAACTTCTGTTGAAAGTAATAATATGAACACTTTATCTGAACAAGGCATCACACTGAGAATCCAACTGTAGATCAGTGTGTGATGAACACACTGCTGCACATTTTTATACCTTTCATATATATTTCCCATTCCATTTAACACAGAAAACATTGCAGCTGCAGTTTTCTGTGTAATTTGTGAGTGTATCTGTTATCACAGTGTTCTTTTAAGCGAAATAATAACAGTTTGAAGAAAACTACCTTATGCTACCATTACCATGCATAAGAGTAATTTCAGCTTTTATGGCAATTGATATGAAAACCAAGGTTTCAGAGGATTTAATATTTACTTGGAGATGAAAACATTAGCCACGACAGGAAAAGATGGAGGACAGTATCACACCAGTTGAATGGCAGCTTAGGAGGGAAAAAGACTTTGCACCTGCATTTTAATGGTCTTCTCAACCCATCATTTGACTAACTGGATTGATAATTATTCTAAATTTTTTTATGCCACATTCAAACATTCTGCCTAACTGTAGATCGCTCAAAATTTACTGGTTACTTTAATGGATTACAGTGATTATCTCGTATGTAATGAAGGTGCATGTGTGACTCAAATTCATATGAAAATCATATGAAGATCCTCTAGCCTTATGGAGAATTGCTAATATCTTACAATCAACTCATTTCACACATTTTGGATGTGTGTAGTAATGAAAACAGATGACTGATGGCGAAAACAAAATAGTCAGCTCAGAATTAGCATGTGATAATGTGGACAGGGAAGAGAGAGAATAAGGTTTGGACAACACAGCCATCTGCCCACACTAAGTTATCACCAACAGTTATTTCTGACATGGTAAATGAACATGAGTGCTCATGCTTGTCAGTTTACCTCTTTAACAGCAGACAACTGTTTAAGGGGTTAGTCACTTTAACTACAGGGCAATTCAAAAAGTAACAGCTAGCTATCAGTATTAAATGTAATTAACACATCAGGCATTTGAAACTCCCAGGAAGTGAAGATGCATGCTCTGAGGAAGTTCTGGCATGTCCGAAAATATGGCACAACATGCTGAATAGGAAAGGCGTTGAAAGAAAATGGCTGCATCCATAGCTGTG
This sequence comes from Schistocerca nitens, assembly GCF_023898315.1. NCBI lineage: Eukaryota > Metazoa > Arthropoda > Insecta > Orthoptera > Acrididae > Schistocerca > Schistocerca nitens. Next base: position 312,166,973 of record NC_064620.1, read on the forward strand.
TGCACCCTAGAAGAACAGCGAGCAGTGATACGATTTTGGTGATCAGAGGACGTAAAACCTCAACAAATCCATAGGATGATGGAAAGAAAAGTATGGAGATAGCTGCATTAGTGAGAGAAGAGTGTATGTGTGGGTAGACACCTTTAAAAGTGGATGTACTTCAGGCACAGATGAGCAATGCTCTGGTCATCCCAGCACAGCTGTTACTGACATGAATGTGGGACTTGCTGACACCATGATTTGTAAGAACCAATGTATTTCTGTACAAACTTTACCCAGGGAACTAAGTATGTGTCACATAGGCTGATACTATTATTAGTGAGGTTCTCATGTACCATTTTTTGTGTGCATGGTGTGTGCCTAAGGCGCTCACTGGTTAACACAAGATTATGTGTGCTCAGGCTGCCACATAATTTCTGGCATGATGTAATGCAAAAGGATACAACTTTCTGCCATGTATCGTTGCAGGAAACGAAACCTGGGTGCATCACTTGTAGTGCCTCGAGAATTTCAGTGTAAGTTCCAGAGACACTCAGCTTTCCACTGTCTCGAACACCCGATATTTTAAGTAAGAGGGTGAGAGAGTGGAGACGTGTATACTTCGCCACCGGTTTTTGTGTGTGCAGGATGGACGAGTATCGGGAAAATACTACAATAGTGACGGTCGATCGGTGTGGACAAGCATTTGCTGCGTGCGCCATAGAAGCTTTATGTCCAGTACAAGGAGCAAGCACGCACTATTCTTTGATGGTGTAACGGCTGTATTGTTGTGAACAAATGAATTATGTATTAAACTAAAGACATTTACATTTGACTTTCTGGTGTTGGACTTGCGAGAAGCAAGAACTGGTTTTATAGTGGTTATTAAACCAAACATATTGTAATTGAATCTGTTAGTATCTAATGGTCCAAGATGGGGTTGACTCACGAGTGTTGAACGCTTGTGTGAAACTTGTGAAGTTGTTTTATTGTGGAGAAGAAAATATAACAGAGTTGAACAAAAGTATCCGGCGAGTACAGAATCATTTCAAGATTAGAAAAGAAGTCTATTTTGAAATTCCTTTAACCAGCTATAGTCTTCGGAGAAGAAGAATTTGTGAAGATCGACACAGCCGTCTGACCGGAGAAGAAGATCAGCTGCACACAATATGTGAGTCAACTGTGAGAGACATGTGAGTCTTGCACCCCAGTACCACACTGTCTCCTGTAATCCCCTAAGTGACAGGACCCAAAGAAAGCAGTAATTTAAAGACAGAAACGGTAAGAAGACATTAGGTGTTGCCATAGCACCAAGCCTAACAACATACAAGAACAGTTTCCAGTAATCGTATTGAGTCCAATAAACAAATCAAAGATAGCTGTGAGTGCAATGCTGTGAAAGACGTGAGAAAGTAATAGCAGAGAAAACTGGACAGAAGACCTCAACTTTTAGACTAAGAAGATTGGGTGTGGAGAGTCAGTCTTCACACATGTAAATCGCGCCAACACAGTAACCAGCCACTGATGCCGACTGCACTAGCTGCTGCTCACCGGTGCTGACTCCGCATCCGCTTGCTGATGAAGACGCTGAAACCAACGTCTGACGTCGCCGGCGCCAGTGCTGATCCACCGGCACTGATTACACATCTGCTCACCAACGCAGCTAGAACTCTACGCCGGGTGATCGAAAACCAATAATTATTTAGTAGAAGTTGAGGGGATGGAGGAATGATAAATTATTATTATAGTTATTGTACTCAGTGATGAATTTTCTTTCGAAGATTACTGGGTCTAAGATCAATAAAAATATGGATCAGGAACAAGTATCAGAATCAGTCACAGTGATTAGAGTGACCAGGGAAATGCCAGACTTGTCTGAATTAGTGAATTTAATTAAAGCCCAGAATGAAACTCTAAGGAGAGAAATAGGTTTAATGCATTCTAGATTAGATGCTAAGTTAGATGACCAGAGAACAGAGTCAAATTCTCAAAGTGCTTTGTTGAGAGATGATCTGAATGCTCAAAATGCTTCAGTGAGAGATGAACTGAGTGCAAATTTAAGCCTTAAATTAGATTCAGTGAATACCCAATTAAATAGTAAATTAGATGCTCAGAGAGAAAATTTTAAGTAATCAAAGTGAAACCCTGAATAGTCAAGCAGCAAATATAGTTTTATTAAAGCCTGAATTTGACTCTTTATATAAGAGGTAAAATATCTGAAGTTAGATTTAAAGAGTAAATTCACTAGTTCTTTGAATACCCATGTTAATCAACTATTTACTGAATTTAACCAGAAACAGGATGAGCAACTTCAAGATTTAACTAAAAAAATTAGAATTTTCACATTGAAGATAAATGTAATAATGTAGAAATGGGACTTGTCGAAAAATTAGGATCATTTCAAAACATATGCAATGTTACCTTCAATGTTGTAAATCAGAGGTTGCACACCCTGAAGGAGAATATTGAGAAACAAGATAAGTGAATTCCTTTTGTCCAATCGCAAATTGCAGGTGTCAACAATCCAGTTGATACTGTGGAATGGGGTTTTAAAGAGAAGCTAGCGACATCTGATACATTAAATATAAGCAATCTGGAGGAACAAGTAGAAGGGTTAATAGACAGAGAAGTGGCCAAGAGGGTAAACCCTAACAATGTTTCTTCAGATTTAGATTTGGAACTTAATGATACGAAGAAAGACATGGATAGTTTATGGAAAGAATTCAAACTTGTCCATGACAAGGCATAAAACAGACTAATACTTTACCTGATGTTGTGTTATGTAGTAAAGTGGTGATTGTTTTGTTGTGGGTAGACTTTCACACAAAATTTAACGAAAAGTACTGGTTTACATTTGCTCAAGTAAGTTCAATATCAGATCCATGGGATCTGGGCAGAGTCACATCTGTCCCTCAGGGACGTGAACATTCTGTGTTAACGGACAGAGTGACGACCGTCAATCCCTAGTTGTTTTCGGCGTTTCTTCAAACTTAGTTTTCTTGCACCAAATTCCCTTCAACTCTTAAACTATTCCGTTATCTATTCTTGAATTCTTAAACTACCCTATAATTTTAGTACGTAGGAAACTGGATATGACTACAGGATTAGGACCAATTTAAGAGAATCACAGATGAACAGTGATCTCTAGACCTGAAATGAAATGAATAAAATATTATTTGAGTGAAAAGTATAATATCATAGCACTATTCAAACAAAGTGATATCTAATCGTGATAAACTGAACAGAGTACTTTATGTGTGTGTGAAATATAGTGTAAAGTGAATGACTAAACAGCTATGTTATCGTAGTGTATAATTTTCTATTTTTTAAGAATATTTTATACCTTTTGTGAGATTTAATGTAAAGGGGAGTGTAGTGTAGGTAAAATCATAACTAACACTACACACACATAACACCTTTCGGACAACCCTCACAGACAAGTGTAACTGATTCTTCACCATTTGCCATTCCATAGGTATTGCTAAGATTTTTCTTTGGTGGCTTCAAAGTTGAAGGTGAAAATGTCCATTCTGTAGGAGACATTTAACATCATACCTCCTCTGGCTTCTCACTCAAGTACCAGTGAAGTAGGGATCCTGGGGAATGGGGGAGGGAAGGGTTTTCCTGTCTTTGGGGCTATCTTCTTTCTCTTCTTCAATCTTAGCAACCAGTTTCCTTTTTCCTTTCTTACTTCTAATTTGAGTACCAGTCTATCTTTCCCTCTTTCCACATGCATATACTTCTATCACTGAAGTCCTTCTTATTTTCCGTGGTTTCAATAACCTTCAACTTATTTCATATAAGTAGGCTGAAGAATCAGGATACACGAACACACATATACATACGCGCAAAGATATACTTAAGCACAGACAGAAGAATTACGAATTAGGAACCTCAAGGGCATCAGAACCACCAAGGGATGTAGGGGAATAAAGATATACATATATCTGAGTAGATGCACATATTGCATTGTTGATATGTGATGGTTCTGCATTGTTAATTTTTGTTGCTCTCAAAAATATATTTACATGTGCCATGCTAGTCCTTTGAGAAAAGGCATTGTATCTATAGGGAGTTAGTAAATACAGGTAGACATAGCATCTATGATGTGTTGGCATGATATCTGTCTATATAGTAGGAGTGAGGAGTGAAAGAGGCCTCTAGGGTATTAGAGGGAGTATTGGAAAGTGGAGTTAAGGTGAAAAGTAGATTTGTAATTTTACCAGAGGTTATTTAATAATAGTATATAATAGGGCAATGAATCAGGAGGCCCACTCAAGGATATGGAGGGCACAATCGACCTCTACCACAGGAGGATAGGAATAAGAAAGGGGTACCTACCAAAACAGAAGGAAAAAGGGTACTCCTAGGATCAACCCATGTAAGATATAGGTACTGTTCCTAAAGGGAAAAAGGGCAGTATCATGACAGAAGTCACATGTTTAAAGGAAAAAGTCTGGTAAGTTTGGATTCTATACATTAATAGCCTTATTAAGTTTCAGGTTACAAATGTATTCATGAGTTATGCACACCTGTAATTTATGATTGGAAGAGGAATAGAAAACGAAGATTTGGTACTCACGAATTTTTGGAGATTGAAAAGAGATAACTCCAACATGGATTACAAGGGTCATGTATTATAATTGTGCTAAAATATTCACAGTTATTAGTAGAAAGAGAGGCACTGTTAAAACATAAAGAATTATTTTGTGTAATTGTAAATAATGAATATGTATAAAATATTGCGTGTTCGAGCTAAGGGGAGGGATATCTAGTGCCTCGAGAATTTCAGTGTACGTTCTAGAGACACTAGGTTTTCCACTGCCTCAAACACCCGATATTTTAAGTAAGAGGGTGTGAGAGAGGAGATGTGGCTACCTAACTGCAAGGGGGTGAAACAGTGCCATGTTGAAGAATGAACTAAAGCCAGCAATATGGAGCTGTCGGAGAGGACTTCTATCCAGAGGCAGGATGGATTCTTATGGGGAAAATACTACAATAGTGACAGTCGATCGGTGTGGACAAGTGTTTGCAGCGCGCGCCATAGAAGCTGTATGTCCAGTACAAGGAGCAAGCATGCTCTATTCTTTGATGGTGTAACAACTGTATTGTTGTGAACAAATGAATTATGTATCGAACTAAAGACATTTACGTTTGACTTTCTGGTGTTGGACTTGCAAGAAGCAAGAACTGGTTTTATAGGGGTTATTAAACCAAACATATTGTAATTGTATCTGTTAGTATCTAATGGTCCAAGATGGGGTTGACTCATGAGAGTTGAACACTTGTGTTATGAAGTTGTTTTATTGTGGAGATGAAAATATAACAGAGTTAAACAAAAGTATCCTGAGAGTACAGAATCGTTTCACGAGTAGAAAAGAAGTCTATTTTGAAATTCCCTTACCCAGAGTCTTCAGAGAAGGAGAGTTTGTGAAGATCAACGCAGCTGTCTGACCCGAGAAGAAGATCGGCTGCACACAATTTGTGAGTCAACTGCGAGAGACGTGTGAGTCTTGCACCCCAGTACCACACTGTCTCCTGTCATCCAAAAACCGTTAGCAAGGGGGTGAAACAGTGCCATGTTGAAGAATGAACTAAAGCCAGCAATATGGAGCTGTCGGAGAGGACTTCTATCCAGAGGCAATCTTATCCTTCATGACAACACATGCCTCCACACTGCCATGCCAACTCCTGTCATCATTCACAGATTGAGATTTCAGGTCATACTGTATCCCCCATAAAGCCCTGATCTTGCTCGTTTGGATTACCATATGTTTGGACCCCTGAAGGACGATTTGAAGGTGGTGATGAGGTTAAGGATGCGGTGCACTCTTGGTTGTGGGGAAAACTGAAAATCTTTTACTCCAATGGAATAAAAAAGTTGGTATGATGGTATGAAAAATGTATTGAAAAGGGGATGTCGAGGAATGATATCTTGTTTGCATCCGTTAGTGAAATACATGCTTAAAAAAAAAACAGTTTGCTGTTACTTTATGAATCATCATTGTATATTGCACATATGTCTCAAAGGATGCACGTAATTATACATATAACACAGAACTTCTGCCTTTTTACTATCTGTTCTACAAGATGTACAACTTTGTTTCTGCCGTATTTTCCCCAACATTTGAGGCTTCAATGAAACAAATTGGTTACACATGTATCATTCAAAGTATATTCCACTGCTGGCCACTACTTCCTCCCATCTTTCGGGCAGTGTACGAATCCCGTGTTGAAAAGATTGTTCATCTTTTGAAGCGATCCACGAATCGATCCAATTTGTGACTTCTTCATGAGATCAGAAGTGTTGGTCAGCCAGGCCTGTATTGCAGCCATTTGTCTTTTAATGCTCTGCTCAAATGCATTAGTTGCATCCGATAACGAACATCTATGATTGTTTCACTTGGTTTTAACACTTCATAGTACACAATACTGAGCTGGTCCCACCAAATGCACAGCATGATCTTGGAGCCGTGAATATTCAGTTTGGCCGTTGACATGGAAGCATGGCTGCGATATCCCCATGATTTCTTGCGTTTAGGGTTATTATAATGAACCCACTTTTTGTTCCCAGTCACAATGCGATCCAGAAATCCCTTCCATTTTTGCCTCTTAAGCAACTGTTCACACATTTTGAAATGATTTGCTGTGTCACTCCCACTAATCGTGCCAATTCTTCTTGAGTTTGATGCGAGTCTTCAGTCAGAAATGTCTCCAATTCTGCATCTTCGAAAACATTCTCTCTTCCACCACTATGCTGGTCTACGACGTTAAAATCGCCTTTCTTTCACTAATAGCGTCCTTACCATATGTACTTGAGAGCATTCGGTAAGACTCGGCCGCTGTTTTCCTATTGAAACAAAACAGTAACACCTCCTGTAAATGATGAGAATTAGGCTCGTAAACTGACATTTTCAATCAAGAACAACTTTATGATGCAGACACAAATCAACTAATGTTTGAATGAGGTTATGTTGACCAAGGTCCAAGCTAACTGCCTGACGTCTGCAATCTCTTTCTTTCGACCGCTACTTACTGTTGTCGCCATCTACCGGCAAATGGCAGAAGCAAAGTTGTACACTTCGTAATTTTTCATTTATCTGTAAATTTTTTCTTGGAATTCAACCTTTATGAGGCAAATAAGAGTGTGGAAGAGGGGGAATCTGTTGGAGAAAAAAACTGCTGCATTCTAAATATATGATAACAGATAACGGTTTTATGCATAAGCTTCAATTTGATTACATTCCACTAATTTCTTTTTCTCCATTGATGCAGAAGCATTATTGAAATTTGTCTTCTGCTTGATAGTATTATATGCTCATTTTGAACATACCACAGTATTGGCTCTACTACTGGTGCAATATGTATGTTCATAACCATAGCAGCACCCATAGGAACCAATTCTTTTTAATAATTATGAATTTTCAATAATTATACGCTACTAAGTGGCAAAAGGAAATACAAACACCTTTGTAGGCATATGAGAGAAATTTGAGGATAAATTAGGAGGAAACACATAGTGCATAAAACTTATCTCTGGCACCTGTCAAAGAGTTTAGGCACTCCAATATTCTGATTCTCAGTGATATATGGAGATATACAATACTCTAAAAGTGGCTGTGACATTATTTGTGCAGTACATCATTCTGCTTTTAGTTGATGTGACTCCAGAGATTGCAGCACACATGTCACACTGAAATGGCCATTGGCCATCGGCCATCGGCAAGAAATAAAAATACGGTCCAGCAAGTGGATCAGCAGTTCGCGTCTTGTTACTGAAGGCTCTAAAGTCCAGTTCCCAAATGCAACTGTTCTATGCTTCTTTTCACTTGGATTTTGACTTTGACTTGGAACACTATGAGATACTGCGTTGTTGAATATGTTCTGGTTTTGCTCATCAGTACTGATTTAGGCATATATTACTAGCAGTAACAGCATTCTCTTCCTTCTGCTATTTTGGCCATCAGGTTGGCATTAATATTGGTTTTTACACATTACATGATTCGCAGCAATGATCTGTGAAACAAAAGGCACTTCACTAAGAATGCCCTGCCGATTTGCGGACCACTGTGTTAATAGACCCAACAGTGTTTTCACTTTTTCTCTGACTATTAAACTTCCAACTGACATCACTTCAAAACTACATGATGATCTCTGAAGGACTCACACATATTTTTTTTATTTATCAGAAAGGAGAGAGAGGCTCATAATATTTTTCATACATATTGAAAATTATGTGGTGTAGCCACAGTTGCCACACATTTCCTGAAGTGAAACTCTCCGATTTCCAGACACAGTTTTAGTATTTTTCCCTGACAAAATTTGACACCTGAAGAGTAAGTAAACAGGTAAGTTCACAGAAAAAGTAAGGAATTCTGCATTTCTAAATGTATTTTTAACTCTTAATTCTGAATGATGAGCAAGTTATTGTCACCTTTACAGGATTTATGATCTTAAGGGTAAGTAAACAGGTGAGTTGTGTAAATAAAAGCCAGTTTTAGTAAAAGGATTTTTGTGTTTATTAATGAGTTAAACTTTGAATGAAGAGCATCCATACAGGATCTATGAACTTTCCAGGCAAGATAATCCATCAGATCAGACAAGAAACATAAAAGGAATGTTTTGTATAACATAACAGTTTCAAAAATAGGAATGATAGCACTGAGGTATGTACTTTTACAGTAACATTTTCTCTGACAAACAATACTTAGTGTTTGTCAAACAATAAAAAGTCAAACACACAATTAAAGATCAAGCAACGAAACCTGTGAAAATCTCTCTGTGAGAGAAGTGATCTCTTCATCATTTCCACTCAGTTCAATGGCCCTTGGCTAGTATCTGTGACTTTTTGACCAATTAAGTACGCACCACAGTCCTGAGTCCCTGGATAAATCATGGAAATCCACTGATTTACACCACACGCGAATGGACCCAGCCAGCTGGCAGATCAGAGAGACTAGATACAATGGGCAGAACCTGCACTTTAGTGGGAAATGACAGGCCTCAGATACCGACAGAATTGGCCCACGGTTCTGGCCTGTCGTGGAAATCAACTCGTGTGTGACCAGCAATTCACACCCATAGTCATGAGTCACCAACAGCATGTTGATAAACTGAGACCGCAGTGATCAATCTGTGCAAAGGATAACTTGTATGAATACTCTGAGATCCAAACATACCACTTCTCATGCCTCCCTGCTGCTCTCATTGGCAGTTGTTCAGCTAGTGATTAGCACTGGTGGTGGCGCTGGCTGCAAGCTGAGGGGAGTGGTGGGAAGGTGAAAAGTGGTAGGGAAGGTGGTGTAGGGAGGCAGCACCTGACACCCAGCAGCTACTAAGCTGCTCCTGGCCAGCAATAATGCATAGTGTCTCCATAAACAAACCATTTCATCTGTTGAGTCAAAAATGAAATTTTCCAGCATTTTTTCGAATTTCCCAGACACATTTGAAATTCCATGATTTCTAGAACTTGTGGCAACCCTGGTAGCACAAACAGACTCAAGTGCCTAGGGCTATTATTTAGTCATAAAGTGTACTTCATCTCAACTGCAAATTACATCTGACAAAGTACTTAACTTTAAAGCTATTTTGCTGAATCTCACCTGTGACAGAAAGAACTAGTAACGGATCCATCATAGGTATTACAGCAACAAGTTCTCTCATAGTAAATGGTCCTGCTGGGTGGATCATATCTGACCTGAATGTTCCTGAATTCAATAAAACCAGATCAGCACCAGTTGCAGCTAACACAACATCACATACCCAGTTGCCCAAATTGGTCTCGCAAGTTCGTACACTTTCAAATCTGCCATCCAGTGGAACAGCAAATGATCCTAAAACTTCATCCATTTTACCTTCCATGATACCTAAGAATGAAATCAAAAGAAATGACTTCCCATGCTGAACTACAATTCAAACAATATATAATGTTTTAGAATTAAAGATTCACTTACTTGAATATTTCTCCAAAGCTTTGGACAGTATAGCATCCTCACAATATTCAGAGGAAACATTAATCTCTTCTACGTTAACATCAATATTGTTTTTATCAAATGCAACAGTGATTTTTGAAAATTGCCGAAAATCTGTCCCACTTTTCACAACATATTTACCATTCACCTGTAATTCCACATAAATGAAATTACCAAATAACAATAATGAACTAATTAAAAGTAGTGAAAGGCAGGAAGTTCAGAAACACACAATCACATTTAGATCTCACTCAGTCATCACTGGATTTTACAGCATGACTTCTTGCAAAGAAGAGAACTTTCATTGACAAGAACATATTGAACGAATATGCTGCCAGAAGATCAAAGCTATCACAAACTGCTTCTGAATTCTATACTAATAACAATTACTAATAGTCTCATTATTTGGCATCAAAAGAGCACAACTGTTTTACTGATGATTATTATTTACAGTTTTACTTAGTCTTTAGTGAGGTTATACTACTTAGCTGCAGTTTATTTTGTAACATGTGCTTTTCACTTACATATTAGTAACTAGTTGCCAAAGGAAATACATGGTGCCCCAAACTTTTAGGCTCAAAATTATACATAAGGTTCAGGATCATAAATTGAATACATTCAAGCAACCATTAATTGTTTTCTGTAGATATCATCAAGAAGGAGATCCTTCTGGGATGTGGAATGAGTCAAGATCTACATTAACATGAGACAAAGACATCACAGAAACTTAATCTGTATAGAATGAAGTATCACTATGCTGTTTAACACTATCTGTGCTTAAGCCACATAAAATTGAGTAAATCAATAAGAAAGCTGCTACTTTGAAAAAGCACATGTTTCCTCAATTTTATCGTATAGATGCTGTTTACCTGCTACGAGTAACTTAATATTTACTTGACTAGAATGGTACTTTTCAGGCAAAATATTTTTACATCTATAAATACTGAGTCCTTTTTATATTATATAGTTATTTGTCTTACAGCTTTCTAACCAACACTGCAACATGTCATGTAGCTAACAGAAATGTTTGATCTCAATGTAGATATTCAGATAATTTGTAGGCAGAGTGGCTGATGAGCTATGTTTTTATTATATTTTGACTAAAGTTCAGTCTTGATCACACCATTTATGTTTCAATGAGATAGGTAACCGGTTTTGGTTATTTTTACATAACCATCATCAGACCCATGGCTCCCTTAGGATGGTAGGCGGATCTCTCCTCACTGCTACGAAGTCAACTTCGTAGCAGCGAGGAGAGCTCTGCCTACCATCCTAAGGGAGCCATGGGTCTGATGATGGTTATGTAAAAATAACCGAAACCGGTTACCTATCTCACTGAAAAATAAATGGTGTGATCAAGACTGAACTTTAGTCAAAATATAATAATCTATTGATCACTGTATTCCAAAAATGTTTACCAAAATTGTATGTTTTTATTCTTTGAGGTCAGGAATTACTGGCTGGAAACAATTTCTTAGTTTTTCATTGTTGACCAACTCACACCTTATATCAACATCTTCAGCTCATAGTAACTTACGTAGCAACCTCCAGTCTCAATGCACACACAACAGCAATGCAAAATTTTACATGCTCTCTCAAACAGCCTTCTGTTTTATGATGGGGTCAGGCAGCTGGAACCCTACCAACTAGTTTCTCTAAAATTTCTGTTGGGGTCTCACACATAAATAACTTTGAAAACTTCATAGGAATTACAGCTGATGATCATGCAAGTCATGGAACAGTACCTGTCTTCCAATATAATGTGTGTATGTGTGTGTGCGTGCGCGCGTGTGTGTTTAATGTCAAAGTGTGATGGTGCACCGTCATGTTGAAACCACATCTTCTAGTGAACAAAAAGAAATACAATCTCCAGCAACTGTGGAAACGTATCACAAATGAACATCAGTCACTGCTACAGTGGCAGCTGAAAACACCATCACAGCTGAAAGAGGTGTTCAGCAGTGTGGTATTGACTGGATATCCCATTAACAAAACTGACTTCTAGAACCAAAATCATTTGGCCCAATTAATTTCACATATAGTTTACAATAGGGGTATAATTGCTGCTCCACTCTTACTCCCCAGATTGTAGGCCTCCAAGGTGAGCGTTTCACAAACAAGTTAACAGGTATTGCTCAGAATTTCCTCCAACATGAGCAAACACTATCTTTCCAAATTAATTATGGAAACAATTCTATGTCCACGATCTTCATCAGCTCCCTGTGGCTTGAATAATTCAGTTTCTCCAACAAATTTCTTTCACTTATAACATTGCCTGTTGCAAAACTTTTCACTGTTAATTCGTTCAGCTTTCTGGGCATTACATTCTGCTATACCACACATTAAATGCGTATCAATATAAGTTCCTGTTATGAGTAATGATTCACCTCCAAAAATCACCCATGAACGGCAAACAGTGGTAAAGTCTACTGTGGACAAACACAGAAAATTTTGTCTGTTTTTCAAGGTAGGACTATCAATATTGATACAATAGGCAGTCTTTTTTTTATGAAAACGCTAATTTACAAAAACATGAATAATATACATTGATGATTCAAGACCTTGTGCTGGCTGAATATTCATTTGTGATCATTCTTTTCTTATTTCAAAACATCTGTTTAAGATCCTCTAACATCTGCAACTCTTTGACTTTAAAAGATGGGAACGCCCAGTAGATTATGCATGGAAGACTTATTTTCCCTGGAACATTATTCCCTGTATCAATGAGAGCTATTTGTAGTACCAGATGCCACATGGTCAGACAATTCACAGCAACAGATGACACACCAAGTTTTCAATTTATTTGCTCAATAGACTTTGTGAATTGTTCTATTTCCGGAAAATTCTGCAGTTCTCCACTGGAGATTATTGTCATGAGTAATACAAAATGCTAGTCACACAGTTCCCTAAATTTGAGAGTAACTGAGATGGTGATGTTTTAGGTTCGTTGGTTGGTTGGTTGATTTGGGGGAGGGGACCAAACAGTGGGGTCATTGGTCCCATCAGATTAGGGAAGGATGGGGAAATAAGCCAGCAGTGCCCTTTCACAGGAACCATCCAGGCACTTATCTGAAGTGATTTAGGGAAACCAGGGGAAATCTAAATCAGGATGGCTGGACATGAGTTTGAACTGTCATCCTCCCAAATGCGAGTCCAATGTTTAACCACTGCAGCAACTCGCTCAGTGTGATGTTTTGCATGGGAGATTTCTGAGAAGTGGAATAAGAACCAATGGTTAAGAAAATGAATCATTTGTTCACATTTACTATTACCCTTAGTTGACTATATGAGTGCCATGGTAATGAAGAGATGATGTAGCAGTATGTTTCATTAAAATTGTCCAAACGTGTTTTGTCTAGAACTGGAATCAGAGTCAATTCAGTAACACATTTTCAACCAAAAGCACATTAGTAAGTTGAGAAAGATATTACAGCTATAATGCAGCCATACAACACAGTAACACACAATTGCAATGTCAACATTTCAATATCAACAGATAGACAATTACCAGAGAAGACAATGGGAAAGTATGAATCTTATGTGTCAAGAGAAATTGAGCAGATATATACAGCAAATACTGTCATATATGTAAGTGTCAGCATAGCTGAAGATCTTTGTTGTACAGATTTTTAAGCTGACATTTGTTTAAAAAATCTCTTGTATTGTATGATTAATGATATCGGCATAATGATGGATGAGTATTACTGGAAGTCAAAGGAGAAAGCCACTGAGACTTCAAAATTGTTGAGACATAATTATTATGTAAGTGCAGCAATCTAAAATTTGCAACATTAAAATAAAAGACTTCATTTAACTTCACTCCCGTATGTTGCAAGCAAAATTATAGACTGATCTGTCCCAAAGTTCCATCCATCTCAATCAATTTTCAGCAACTATCCACAGGCAGATGTTTAATTATGCACAAAAGATAGCTGCTAAACTGGTAAGCCTGTAGACAGACATTAATGCTGTTTCCCAAACCGACACCACATTTATGGATTGTGGACATCTTTCTTGTGATATGTGTATATTCCAAACTAAACATACTGCTTTGTTCATTCAAATGACAAACACTGAATCCATGATCATTTGACAAAACTTCTCTGTCAGTGTTCATACAGCTTTACAGGAAATGATCAACACATAATACACATATGTACACAAACCACTAGAAGATCATGACATTGTTATTTTCATAATTATGCCTATTAAGAAACCAATATTTTTTCCATTATCTGTCTTGGTTGGTGACCATGAAGCTGCTGCCATTTCACCAAAAATACAGCACAAAAGACAAAAGTAAACATGAACAGCCTCCTGAGGGCAAACAGCCAATTTGGAAACCATTAAATGGTGTAATCAACAGTGACTGGCTGCTGTTCTAATTTCCAGTAAGTAATCACAAATAAATATTATCATTGAATAAAGTGTGCGAAGAAATAGCATAATCAGACAAGTGAAACTATAATAAGTAACCGTTTTCTTGCGAATCAGAGTATTTGACCCACATTGCTGACTAAAATGATATGTCATGCAGACAGTAACATGAACTACTTATACAAGTTTATTAATAACTGTTGACTGTACTCAGCCCATAACTAGCACTAGTTAATGTATCTCTGTATACACATCAGTTTACATTGATTCTATTATCAGAATATTCCTAAAGATCTAATGTCAGCAGAAAGACAAAACCAGTCATATTGTGAATTACATGATAAACAGTGATCAAGATGGGCAGTTATTAATAAAGTGCCAAATCTGATCGCTGGCCTGTATACAGACTTCGTGTGACTGATTGAGAAATTTATACACGTATTTGGGCACACTTGAATATTCTCACTACTAATTTTTAATGAGTAAGACATTAATGTATGGTTATTTTAATTAGTGACTTAGTGAAAAGTAACAATATGAGAAAATATTTCCTGATATTTTGTTTTCCAGTTTAAGAAGGCATAGGGCACACAGTGTCATTTGTAAGTACCTCTGGGGCTTCAGAAGATGACTGCACAAAATCTACAACAGATACAGGAAATGGACATACATCAGCAGATAGAGCATTTTTAGACGGTTGTAGCTCACATTACAGGTGCTGGTGCTCATCTTGGACACTGTTTGAGATGTGGCAAATGCCAATACATGAGTGCTATTCATTGACACGAATTTTCCAGGAAGGCACGACTGGCCCATTTTGCGAATCTGTTTATTGAGTTGCCTATCTGTAGGCAGAAACTAATTCAATGTGACAATGCAGAGCAGAGGGCTTACAACGAAACTTGAAGATGGCACAACCTACAGGTGCAGTCTGTAATGCAAGTATTCTCTGAACCACAAGCAGGGACCCCTTTACTTGTGGGCCAGTGATACAAAGCAAAATATATAGCAAATTCTCTCTGATTCTATGGTAATCTATCATGGAATATATGTGTTCCAATGGTAGTCACAGGGTTAAGCCCAGATGGTATAGAGGCAACTTATTAAAACACATGGATTTGCCACTTGGGATATAACATGTTGCTGACAATAATGACAAAAATTAATTTCTTAATTTCCATTGCTAGAAAAAAAATCTGTTTTGAATCATTTTTAGAAACCACATAAATACATATAATTTACAAACATTTATGAAATTTGCAGTTCGACGCTGTAACTTACAACTTCATTTGCTGCATCATTACTTCTTTTCAAGAAAGTCATACTCTGAAGTTATTTATTTATTTATTCGTTTATGGACCATTTGCATTGTTTGTGTGTTGTCAAAAGTCTACATAGTTCAAAATACACAAATACAACATAGACATATAGTTCAAACACACAGTAATCATTCAAACAATATTTGTATCTAAAAAGAAAGATGATGAGACTTACCAAACAAAAGCGCTGGCAGGTCGATAGACACACAAACAAACACAAATATACACACAAAATTCAAGCTTTCGCAACAAACTGTTGCCTCATCAGGAAAGAGGGAAGGAGAGGGAAAGACGAAAGGATGTGGGTTTTAAGGGAGAGGGTAAGGAGTCATTCCAATCCCGGGAGCGGAAAGACTTACCTTAGGGGGAAAAAAGGACAGGTATACACTCGCACACACACACATATCCATCCACACATACAGACACAAGCAGACATATTGCTTGTGTCTGTATGTGTGGATGGATATGTGTGTGTGTGCGAGTGTATACCTGTCCTTTTTTCCCCCTAAGGTAAGTCTTTCCGCTCCCGGGATTGGAATGACTCCTTACCCTCTCCCTTAAAACCCACATCCTTTCGTCTTTCCCTCTCCTTCCCTCTTTCCTGATGAGGCAACAGTTTGTTGCGAAAGCTTGAATTTTGTGTGTATATTTGTGTTTGTTTGTGTGTCTATCGACCTGCCAGCGCTTTTGTTTGGTAAGTCTCATCATCTTTCTTTTTAGATATATTTTTTCCACGTGGAATGCTTCCCTCTGTTATATTCAAACAATATTTGTAATTATACATCCCCACAATATTAGTTTGTTATGTTATATTTTTGTATAGTTTATGTCACTATTATATTGCACGATGGCTTTTGATCATAACAGTTAATTGCCCAGATGAAAACCTGCCTAAATAACCTGCTTGTCAGTTTAAACAATCCTCAACAGTCCAGAAACTTTTATTTAGTAAATTGGTTTTTACGGTTTTACTGACAGAATGCTCTTTGATCTCTAGTGGAAATCAATTATATAATTTTATTCCATTGTACAAGCGAGTTTTTGAATTTCAGTTTTGATTTTCCTGTTGAAATGTAAATGATGGCCATATCTGGTCCCATGTTCAAGTATTGACTCGTTGGCTTAGTACTGGTGAATGTTTTTTCTTTATAGAGATAACTGTTTGATAAATATGTTCACAGGGATCTATAAAGATATCCAAAGTTTAAAATCAGGCAGTTCAGTGGAATGCTCTATCAACATATGCACAATATGTTGTTCTAACACATGAGCTGCTAGACACTGAAGATATTGTTGGCAATGGTGACACTGTCAGCAAATATTTTCTTCTTAAACTGTCTTAATGCAATAATTTCACTGCACAAGAGTGCATCACTACCAGCAGCACTTCTCTAATTGTGGGCTACCAAGGTTCATAGAGACACCACCCCATCTAACTTCCATTATCCGAATCTGCCTTTCAAACAAAACTACATACAAAACTTCGTGGCAGATTAAAACTATGTGCTGGACTGAGACTTGAATTCGAGACATTTGCCTTTTGTGGGCAAGTGCTGTACCAACTGAGCTACCCAAGCATGACTCATGACCTGTCCTCACAGCTTCAATTCTGCCAGTACAATGTGTCCTACCTTCCTAACTTGAAATTGTGAGGACGTGCCGTGAGTCACGCTTGGGTAGCTCAGTTGGTAGAGCACTTACCCGCGAGAGGCAAAGGTCCCGAGTTTCAGTCTCGGTCACACACAGTTGTAATCTGCCAGGAAGTTTCATATCAGGACACACTCTGCTGCAGAGTGAAATCTCATTCTGAGAACTAAATACCATTAAACTTATATTCCAGTAACGGCTACAGCTATGCCATGATTGATAACATACTACGAAAGAAGTAAATCACAGTCACACCACTTCAGTATTCTGGCCAACAGGAACCAGTCAATAGTTACGACAACTGTTGCACCATCCCATATGTTGGCAAAACTTTCAGATTATCTTACTAAACATTAAAGTCTCAGAAATAAAGGCTTGCATTGTATATTATCAACAGCACATCAAATTTTTTATTGAACATTAAGGACAAATTGCAACCTTTTGCACAGAGTAGTGTATACAAAATTACATGCAAACACTGTGGTAAAGTACATGGTGACCAGTCATGCAGTGCTACAGTAAATAGGCTATCTGAATATAATAGAGGCTGGAGGTAAGGAAATGCAGATTCAACATTAGCCAAACATATCTTAACAGAAAACCAAACATACAATGAAGCATGTAAGTTTCACATTCTGTTAAGAAAAGTATAAAGGTGACCCCATGGGAAATACTGAAATCAATAAGCATATGACACATATCACAAGCTTAGTATTAAATGAGCAAATTCAAGTTTCCTTTTTCCCCTCTGTTAATTTAAGTTTTTGTTATACAAATATTAGATTGCAATTCAACTTTAATTTTCATATATTGTTAAATATAACTCCAAATAAAACTATTTTTTAAATTTAAATGTAACTGTTTCTGTGTGACATACAAATCTAATACATTTCTGTGCAAACACTCCACACATCATCATTTTTGTATCCCTTTTCTTCCATCTGATGATGGTTTAGCCGAAAGCCAGTTCTGGCTAAATAAATATTTCCTATTTGATATTAGTCTTGTAATATATAATACATAATTTGGACTGCTCATCCACAAATACCTGCAAAAAGTCTAGCTCATTTATGAAATACTGTACATTTAGAGGAGCAATCTGGTTATAGACAAAAGACAGACAACAAAGCACATGAGATGCAGTAAGACTCTTGCGAATTTTGAGAGAGAGATTTACTGGAAAGGGAAAAGACCTTTATATGTGCTTTATAAACCTGAAAGGTGTCTTATAATGTAACTTAGGATAAGCTCTCAACTATGGGAGAAAAAGAGTATGGTGGAAAACAAGATGACTTATAAACCCATTATATTTCAAATGAAAAGCATCTGCGAAAATGGGAAGAAAGACTGCCAACTAGACAGAAGTAAAAAAGGACTAACACAAGGCTGCTGTCTGTTTCTTATACTTTTCTGTCTGTACCTAGCAAATATGACTGCCCACTGCCCACTAGATGACAAAGGGGTAAAAACTAGAGGAAGAACAACATTGTATTTGAGGTTTGCAGATGACACGGTCCTTCTAGCAATAGATGAAACGAAATTACAGGATATACTGGATACCGTTGAAGCTAAAGGGAAGAGTTATGGAATGAAAATCAATATAAAGAAAACAAAAATAATGGCCCTAGAAGGAAATAAAAGGGGTGAAGATAACACTGAATGGAGAAATATTAGAGCATGAGCCAAACTTTAAATACCTAAAAAGTAGGATAAAAAGCAACTGGAAAAATAGCACAAAAATTAAAACCAGAATAGTATTGGAAAAATACACTTTTTGTAAGAAAATGTGAGTTTTTTGCAGCAATCTGGACAAGATTTAAGGAAACAACTAGTAAAGTGTTTTGTATGGAGTGTCATTCTATATGGTACTGAAATGTGGACAATGCGGAAGATAGATAGAGCAAAGCTGGAGAATTTTGAAATATGGATATGGCAGAGGATGATAAGAGTAAGTTGGATGGACAGAGCAAAAAAAATGAGGAGGTACTGAGAAGAGTGGGAGAGTAAAGGCAATTACCAAATGTAATAAAAAGAAACAAAAATAACTGGATTGGACATTTATTAACAAAGAAGGAGAGGCTTATAAAAATGGAAGTAGAGAGGTAGAAGGGAAGAGGAGACAAAATACGAGGGCAGTTCAATAAGTAATGCAACACATTTTTTTTCTGAAACAGGGGTTGTTTTATTCAGCATTGAAATACACCAGGTTATTCCCCAGTCTTTTAGCTACACAACACTATTTTTCAACGTAATCTCCATTCAATGCTACGGCCTTACGCCACCTTGAAATGAGGGCCTGTATGCCTGCACGGTACCATTCCACTGGTCGATGTCAGAGCCAACGTCGTACTGCATCAATAACTTCTTCATCATCCGCGTAGTGCCTCCCACGGATTGCGTCCTTCATTGGGCCAAACATATGGAAATCCGACGGTGCGAGATCGGGGCTGTAGGGTGCATGAGGAAGAACAGTCCACTGAAGTTTTGTGAGCTCCTCTCGGGTGCGAAGACTTGTGTGAGGTCTTGCGTTGTCATGAAGAAGGAGAAGTTCGTTCTGATTTTTGTGCCTACGAACACGCTGAAGTCGTTTCTTCAATTTCTGAAGAGTAGCACAATACACTTCAGAGTTGATCGTTTGACCATGGGGAAGGACATCGAACAGAATAACCCCTTCAGCGTCCCAGAAGACTGTAACCATGACTTTACCGGCTTGGTAGGGGAGTGGGTGTGGCGCCTCTCCATTGATTGCCGTTTTGTTTCAGGTTCGAAGTGATGAACCCATGTTTCATCGCCTGTAACAATCTTTGACAAGAAATTGTCACCCTCAGCCACATGACGAGCAAGCAATTCCGCACAGACGGTTCTCCTTTGCTCTTTATGGTGTTCGGTTAGACAACGAGGGACCCAGCGGGAACAAACCTTTGAATATCCCAACTGGTGAACAATTGTGACAGCACTACCAACAGAGATGTCAAGTTGAGCACTGAGTTGTTTGATGGTGATCCGTCGATCATCTCGAACGAGTGTGTTCGCACGCTCCGCCATTGCAGGAGTCACAGCTGTGCACGGCCGGCCCGCACGCGGGAGATCAGACAGTCTTGCTTGACCTTGCGGCGATGATGACGCACGCTTTGCCCAACGACTCACCGTGCTTTTGTCCACTGCCAGATCACCGTAGACATTCTGCAAGCGCCTATGAATATCTGAGATGCCCTGGTTTTCCGCCAAAAGAAACTCAATCACTGCCCGTTGTTTGCAACGCACATCCGTTACAGACGCCATTTTAACAGCTCCGTACAGGGCTGCCACCTGTCGGAAGTCAATGAAACTATACGAGACGAAGCGGGAATGTTAGAAAATATTCCACAAGAAATTTCCGGTTTTTTCAACCAAAATTGGCCGAGAAAAAAAATGTGTTGCATTACTTATTGAACTGCCCTCGTAGGAAGAAGTTGTAGATCCTGGATGATGGGCTGGATGGCATCACATACAGAAACATTAAGGGGACTTGTATGTGTGACCAAATTCAAGTTTCCTTTTTCCCCTCTGTTAATTTAAGTTTTTGTTATACAAATATTAGATTGCAATTCAACTTTAATTTTCATATATTGTTAAATATAACTCCAAATAAAACTATTTTTTAAATTTAAATGTAACTGTCAAAAATTGATTTTTAATTTTTGTCTTAAAAAATCCTCTGTAGTTTTCTAAACAAGAAAAAATTTATTTCCAGAAAATGGGCCACAGAAAGTACCAAAATTAAAGGAATTTAAAAGTGGCTGCATGTACCATGACATTCTCATGGCACACAGTCAGCTGTCTTAAAAATAAAGTTTTACTCTCATTTGTTTCCTTTTTATGACTTTTTTGTCCCTTGAGTTGGCTAACCTGCAAAAGCTATATAATTGCTTATATTTTGTTTATACAGAATGTTTAGTCATTGTTTGCTGTTGTTTTGGCATGAATATTTTGTTTACAGTGAAGTAATTGTGTGTGTGTGTGTGTGTGTGTGTGTGTGTGTGTTTCTTATTGTATGCATGAGTTTCTTATCCCACTTGAAAGCAATGAAAAGAATTAAGAAGTTCAGTGTTAAACGACATAAATTTTATGTAAATCATTTCACCAAACGGATTAACTCTGCTAATACTGAAATACAATGTGATACAACACTTGAACCAGCTTCAACTACAAGTGCTTCGAAGCTAAAACTGAAATATTTGGACAATGGGCTTGACAGTATTAATGCTGATAATATACACACACCGACTGTTGATTCAGGTTATACTATTGTTGAACTCTTTGTTCTATCTGAACTAATAAATAAAGCTTTGCAGTGTAAGGAATGTGGGAATAGCAGTGTGAAGGCAGTTGAGAAGATACGTGCTAAGAGAAGTTGTGCATCAAAATTAATAATTGTTTGTAAATAAAGCAAATGTGGTTATACTTGTGGAGTAATTAAACAGAGAGTGTATAACACAAATATTAAACTTGCTTATGCTATGAGGTGTATAAGCAAAGGGTACAGAAATGCACAAATTTTCTATGCTCTTATGGACTTGATCTCCCCCTGCAATGTTCAACAGGTACAATAAAATTATTCTACAGACTTTAGAAGAAGTAGCAAATGATAGTATGAAAAATGCTGTTCAGCACAGTGTAGACATGAATGACAGCAATACATGTGTGTCTGCAGCCCTGGATGCATCCTGGCAATGAAGAGGCCATAGTTCCCAAAATGGTGTAGTGACAGCTAACTCCTTGGACAATGGTAAAGTCACTGACGTGGACTGCATTACCAAGTATTGTCATGGCTGTACTTGTGGAACTGAAAATTATAAATGTTTGATTAATTTTAATGGTTATAGTGGAGGGATGGAATCTGAAGGTGGTGTGAAGTTATTTCGAAGATCCGTGGAGAAATGTGTGATGTATACATATTACCTAGGAAATGGAGAGTCAAAAGGATACCAAAAAGTTTGTGAATTCAAACCTTATGCTGACAGAAAATTTGAAAAAAATGGAATTTGTTGGACATGTCCAGGAAAAGCTAGGTACAACATTGAGGACCATGAAGAGGAATTTGAAGGGAAAGAAATCAGCTGATGGTAAGTGCATTAGTGGACATGGTCGGCTTTCAGACAAAGAAATAGACAGGTTACAGTATTATTATGGACAAGCCATAAGACAAAATAAAAGTGACCTTCAAGGAATGAAGAAGGCAGTATGGGCTACCTTCTTTCATAAATCCTCCACAGATGACAGGCAACCTATGTCATGCACTCTGCCCAGATGCCAGAGGGCTGTTAGTAAAGGTGAGACCTACAATCATAAACATTTCTGCCATTTGCTATAATGGAAGTTATAAAACCTATACATAAGGACCTTCGTGACACACGATTATTAGAGAAATGTTTACATGGTAGGTCCCAAAATCGAAATGGAAGTTTCAACAACTGTGTATGGGAATGGATACCAAAAACTGTTCTAGTAGGACTAAATACTTTGAAAATAAGTGTTCTAGATGCTGTTCTATGTTTCAATGACGGTGCAATGTCAAGGTTTAATGTTATGGAACTGATGGGATTGCCTGGTGGACTAAATATATATAGAGCCATTGACCGAAGGACAATCTTTGAAGCAGTAAAATCAGTGTTGGACGCCACCAAAGAAGGAAGAATATGAAGAAGAAGAAGAGTGACGAAGAGAAGGGAAGAACAACAACATAGGAAACAAGATAAATATGGACTTGGTATGCATTAGTGCCATGCAGGTTAAAGTATTTCATGCTTTGGTACACTTTGGCTAAAAACTATTACAGATAGAGTATACTGTCTTAAAATATGCTTAACTAAAAGGTAGACCACTCTTTTGTCTTAACGTTGAAAATAAAATCCTTTTTTGAAGAAAAAATCAGAGTTCATTTCCAACATTTTTGGTAATCATACTTAAAATTTGTTTGTACCACATTTTATGACAGCACCATCTTTTCAATAATCTGCTTTAAAGATAATAGTGTAAAGAACTTACAGGAAAAAAATACACCCTCTACTTTGTTTGTATTTTGAGTAATGTATACCTATGATGTACATAAATAATTAGTGTGGATTATTTCACTTGCAACAACAAAAAGATTAAAAAAAGTGTGAGAGCTAAAGCTGTGGTTCATAGATAAAAATGCTCCCAAAACATTTCTTTAAAACAGCATTATAAGGGCTTACAAATCTTATTCTTTGAGATACACTGGCAATTTTTTCAAGGTTTCCCCAGGTATTTATGGACCAGTCCCCTTAAGAAGAAAGCAATGGTTTGCAGGAAGTGGACACTCAAAGTACCTGCTAACACAGCAGATTATTGATCATGATGATGGGTGATGGTGACATTGGTGATGACATTTAGATGTATCATCCTCAAGGATGTAGCTTCTACTTGGCTGTAAACTAGTCTGTAAAAACCACAACTATCTGAGACTGTATCGTGGCAGAATGGAATGACACAAACAGAATCTAATCTAATGGTAGGGTATGATACACAAGACATTGCTGCATCCTGCTACTAGTGCTTGTGATGTGAGTGCACCAAGCGTGGGTCGCCACGTATGTGCATTTGTATCGGCTGCCAACTATATCAGCATGGGCTGGCTGCTGGAGGCCACATGTGGGAGGCATCTCCGTTGGGCCATCTGCTGGTGACTCACACATATATATGTGCAGAACAGCCCTGACTACTCTCTATTCTACTCTAGTTTTGTATAGTGCACATCCATTGTTCTGTGTCTAGCAGAGCCCTGATAGGCTATTTCCGTATTTGTTCAGAGGTTATGAATAAAGACCTATTTGTATGACTTGGATTGGGTTTGTGTATTCCTTAGTTACTACAAAATTTGCAATGAGGATGGGATGGTTTCTGCATGTGCAATCTTTAACTGCTGTTTCATCATGTTTATTCATTATGGATGCCATGCTACCAGCCATGATTTAACAGCTTAACTTCAGGTGTGAACACTTTGTTGGCTTCCATAATAGACAGGGTACCAGTCCACTGGTCAATCCATGCACTTTTGCTCCATATGATGATTCAGCCAAGGATTGGGAAACATATGAAAAAAGATTCGGACAGCATTTTTTGGCTTTTGGTGTGACGGACTCGAATTTGTGCAACACCTTCTTCCTCTCATGGACTTCACCTAAGGTATATCAATTAATGTGTCAGCTTACCCCTTTACAAGTACCAACAGCTCTTATTTTTCATCACATGTGCAGTTTATTGTCCAACTACTACGACACACAAGTGCATGTCATAGTGGTGAAAGTTGAATTCTACCGGTGCTGCAAGAAAGCAAACCAGTCATACATGGCCTGGGCAGCCGAAGTTCATAGCCTTAGCCATAAGAGTCAATTCATTATTGATGCCCAAACTGACTCTTATGCAGACTGTAAGGTGCACGATGCAGTTATCTGTTTAGCTCCAGACATGGAAGTGTTCAAGAAGACTTAACCCCCACTGGCAGAAGCTTTGCAAATAGCACAGTCTTTTGAAGTTTCACATGCAGCAGGTGTCCAACCTGAAGTGTGGGGTGATGAGACAGTAATGTCACAAGATGTGCTCACTAGGACGACAGATAGCTTGCATGAGTAAGCAGCAGTAGCAGCCATAAACATGTGGGCCCAGTGCCAAGCAGACTAAGGCCAGCTCAAGCAGCTGTGAAAACCACAGTGCCAGCATCAGCATTCTCTGTTTCCATCTTCTCAAGCATGAATGTTCAGTGTGCCCAAAACACAGGGCTATTTGTAATGCTTGCCACAAGAAAGGCCACATTGCCTCTGTGTGTTGTTTGCCGAGGTTTGCTCAGAATACAGATATGGATGTAAACTATGTGAGTCCAATACTCGTGACTTCTTCCAAGTTGTTTATCAAGTTAAGTGTTTTCGCAAAGTGATCCAGCTAAAGGTCAACGTAGGTGCTGCTGTGACATTACTGAACTCTAAAACCAGTGTCACTTTAAGCTTGCCACCACTGACACTGGTCACACGGAAGATGGTCAGTTATAACAAACAGAACATTACACTGCTGGGACAATTTACAGCATCTGCCTCTTGGAAATCAGTGGTTTGTTCCATGACATGTTTGGTGGTTGCTGGTGTTGGGAACTTGTTCGGGATGGACGCATTTGGGCCTTTGAATTTTCTGTCATCAATGCAGCTCTCCTGGTGTCCAATCAGGTACCGTATCCTCACTTGGAAACACTGTGGGAGGAATTTTTGGACTTGCCTTGAAAAGGTATAGGGTATGCTACAAATTTTGCTGCTCGTATTTCTTTAAAATCCATGGCTCAGCCTTGTTTTTGTCATGCATGTCCTACTCTTGTCACCTTGAAAGATCAAGTGAAAGCAGAATTGGGCAGACTTCTATCCCTAAGTGTGGTGAAACATGTTATGGCTAGTGAATGGTTGTCCCTGCTGGTTGTAGTTCAGAAGCCATCGGGGAAACTTCACCTCTGTAGCGGCTTCAGTACTACTGTCAACACCCAGTTGACTGTGGACACACACCCCCCGCCAAGAGAAACTGTAGGCAAAAATACTGAGTGACCAGTACTTTTCTAAAACTGATTTGTTTAAAGCGTGTTTTTCCTGTAGATGAAGGGTCCCAGTGAGTTCTGGTTTTGAATGCTCCTTTTGCGCTCTATCAATATTTTCCAATGATTTTTAGAGCAACTGATTACGCTTGTCCAGGGTTGCATTAATTATCTGGATGATATTGTTGGCACAAGCTCCTCCACAGCCGATCACTTGAAAAATTTGCACACTTTGTTTTCTGTCTTACAATCCGTAGGCTTACAGTGCAACCTCACAAAATGTCCATTTTTTTCAACCTTCTATTGTTTATTTCAGGTTCAATGTCTCATGGGATGGGATTCGTTCTCTGCCAGATCTCATCTCTGCTGTTAAGTCTATGCCTTGCCCCCTCATCTATGAAGGAGCTTCAAGCCTTCCTAGGGGAGACAGCCTACAACCACAAATACCTGCCAGGGATGGCCATATTGGCCCACCCATAGCAAGCTTTATTACACAAGAAATTACCTTTCTGCATCAGCCCAGACTGCAAATGTACTTTTCAAATATTGAAATCCAAACTGTTCTTGGCCCTTATGTAGCTACATTCTCTCAGTACTAGCACATAGTTTTGGTAATTGATGCCTCACAATATGGCCTCAGTGTGATACTAGTACACTGATATGCCGATGGCTCTGAATGACCAGTGGCTTTTGCTTCTAAATCTCTCACTACAGCTCAGCAGCGTTACTCGTAGGTGGAAAAAAGAGGCTTTTGCCATGGTCTATGCTCTACAGAAATATCACTTTTTTGTATGGCTCCAGGTTTCACCTTATTACTGACCATAAACCCTTGGTCTTATTGTTTAACCATCACACTTCCTTGTCTGACAAGGCAGCACACCACCTACAGTGCTGGGCACTGTTCTTGTCATGCTACAATTACGAAAACCATTTTTTACCTCTCTCTAAACATGCCAATGTGAGAGCCTTGTCCAGTCTTCCTGTGGATCCTGATCCAAACTTTCATTGTGAAGAATTGCTTTGCTTCAATTTTGATGCTGGAACACAGGCTGCAGTTGAGGATTTCCCTATTACGAGCTCACTCATAGCACCTGCCACTGCCCTGACCCAGTTATCTGTCAGGTGGTTCGGTTTCTTCAACAGGGCTGGCCAGATCAATTGCTGGGTCACGATTCCGATGCCATTTGGAACCATTTTTCCTTACGGTATCGACTCTTTGTGATGGTGTTTTGCTGTTGTCCACAGAAGACCTCTCTCCCAGAGTAGTCATTCCCACCACATTACAGTGGAAGGTTCTACGCTTTCTCCACCAGGGCCACAGGGGAGTTTTGCATACTATACTGTTAGCTAGGATACAGGTCTTTTGGCCAGGAATTGATGGCGTAATTGTCCATTTTGTCACAACTTCTGAGCAGTGCGCGACAACAGGCAGCTTCCAGGGCATCCTTGTACCGCTGGCCTGCTCCCCACCAGCCATGGGAACACATTCCTGTAGACTTTGTGGGTCCCTTCTTGAATTCCTATTGGCTCTTGGTCGTTGATGCATTTTCCTGGTTTCCTTATATTCTACAATGTGCGTCAGTGTCAGCTGAGGTGACAATTTGTACACTTAAAGAGGGTATTTTCTATTGAAGGGTTGCCTTTTGACTTAGTTTCCGACAACGGGCCCCCAAGTCATTTCTCACACCTTTAAATTGTTTTGTCCCCATCACAGCATTCTTCATGTTACAGCTCTGCCATTCTATCCTCAGTCAAATGGCATGGCAGAATGAGTAGTGTGCACTTTCAAGTCCCAAATGAAAAAGTTTGTTGTGGATTCTTTGCTGGATGACCCCCCTCCTCTGTTTTCTGAGCATCTCTCACTTAAAGCCTAGGAGGAGCAGAGCCCAGCTGAGTTGCTTCCCAGCTGGGATGCTATTCCACCTGCTGCAGTCGAGTTCTTGCGGCCACTTCATGCCAGGGCCATTGGTTTGAGCACGGGGGTTTGGTCGCCATCCCAAATGGATACTGGCCACTGTTACCTGCCACCATTTTTGTGATATCTCCAAGGCCAATGGACTGGTGACGCATCACATTGATCAGTTGTGCCCCCACTCGCCACCGGAAGCTAATGGTTAGTGAGTGCGGCCCCATCGCCGCAGGCTACCCCACCTCCCTCAGCCTTGAGCCCTTCATCTCCTACTGTGGAGGGCCCTGTTCCACTGGCTGCCTCCTCCAGATGTGGTGCTCTACATTCCACCTTCCCAGAGTCGGACATCGGTCTATCTCCAGTCTCAGGTCTATTGTTGCAGCCTGCTCTTCTGACTGGGCCACCTCCACTGACACCCTTACCACCACTGCCTTGGCCATTGTTGCTGATGGGTCCAGTCCCATCTCCTCCACACTGGTGACAACAGAGATGGTGATTGCACCCTCCTTCCCAGTTCTGTTGTTGTGTGCCATGTGGGCTCACCACCTTTGAGCATGCCCAATTCTCCACACATTCTAGCCCCATGCTCTGGTGCCTGCACAGCACATCATCCTACCCTCTCCATCGGCACTGGCTGCTGCCATTCGAGATCTGATGGATGTGACTCTTGTTGGGCCGCCAGTGTCTCCTCCATCAACCGGGCACACACTTCACATGAGGGAGAGGTGTGCTGTATCCTGCTACTAGTTCATATGTGTGTGAGGACTCCGAGTGTGGGTAGCTGTGTGTGTGCATTTGAATCACAGGCTAACTGCTGGAGGCTGCCTGTGAGATGCTTGGGTGCAGTGCAGTCTCTGCCGCACCGTTTGCCAACTACTCATGCACATGTATGAGTGGAGCAGCCCTGACTGACTCTCTATGCTAGAGTCATTCCATGTCAATTCAATGCAGTAAAGTAACATTTTCAACCTGGGCATCTCAGATTTCTTTCAAATTTGGTGCAATCAATGACCCAGATAAGAGATGGAAAAATGCCAGTCTGCAGGTGTGTGTGTTACAACTGTGAAGAAAGTTATAGGTCTGTAAAGTCTGGAATTAGTACGAAATTTACATGCATCTGTCACAACATTAATAACTGTAATTCTGGTTCTAATTCAGTTACAGCAATGAAAATGGTACCATTGGAAAGCTAACGAATAGACATTTACATTGATATGCTACATGCCAAGTTTATGAGAATTTTCATACTTAAGGTCATTGACCTTGCCCTTGTCTGTTGACCTTGAATATCTCAAAACAGCCCCTCTTCAATTCTTTTGAAAAAAAAATTAATTGCTCCAGTATGTTACTATAAATATGGTAAATAACAAGATGGTACACCAAAGTCATCATGCACAAAAAATCATTTTGTCAGCAATACACTACCGAAATGAAGAAGGTTACACACATACATGAAACACAAATTATGATAAAGTAAAATCCATAAGTAATATTGCACAAAAATATGGTTTCTGTTATTATAGTGGTATTATGAATTATTTAGATCACATTACATTATTTACATTACAGTTGTAATGAAAAGGCAATGAAAAGTAATAAGATCTCTCCTCACAATTCTCCAACTAAATTGTTCACCCACTCTTGTGATAATGTCACATTTTCTGACGAAACAAGTGTCTGGTTTGGCAGGAAACACACATGGCAGAGATGGTCCATATGGATGCAAGAAGCTGACCTTTACTTCAGCTGTTTCTTCACATGTTTGTAAGACATATGCAACCCACCAATGACTGTCACACATACAGGCAACAAATCCATGTATATTTGTTAACATCATTTCATTCACCATAGCAATCACTGACTCTTCTCTACTAACTAAAGAAGGAGAATATATCTTTGTCTTTACTAAACCTTTGTTAACAGGTATTACACAATGAAGCTTATGGGCACCTGGAATCATCCTTCAAATTTAAAATGTTGTTTCAGCTTGGCCGTATCTTCATCATGATGGGAAACCAATGTATAACGGAAGACACATGAAGGAATATTTCCCTTGCACCACTCAAACAACAGTCGTGATGTCAAAATGTGATTCTTGTAAGGTCACTTGATGCTGGCAAGTCTTGCTAATCTCTTTACAGTCCCTGTTACCCCATCACAAGGTCCTTTACCATGCGCTGTAGCAAAAAAATGCCATTCTGCTGTAACATCAAAATCTTTTTGATGGTAGGACGGATTCATAAAGTTCTTTCTGTTTTTGTATTGGGCAGCACATCCATCCAAAAAGTAATAAATGTGCTTTGGATTTGAAAACTGATGTTTCAAGAAAATGATGAAATTTGTCTGAAAAGAACAAACCTACACTGTATAATGCTGACGGCAGTCAGATATTTCCACGTATTATACAAGTCGTATTTCATTAGTTCTTGGGTCTATGTAGTAAGCAACAAATGGGTGAATTGTAGCCTGTGAATTATTCCAGTGGAATCCTTGTACCTCATTCTGAATGGTGAAGGAGTAATTTTCTGCAAAGTCACAAAGAACAAGAAACTCATTTACTTTGAGATCTTCTTTAGTGATTTTACAGAAATGTGACTGCTGCTGGGAGATAAATGAGTGCAGTAGGAGCTGTTGTAACCTCGATGCAAACACCTCAATGAAATCATCTGTAGACTTTGTTATAGCCTCTAGAACTACCCTGCCTGTAGTTAACCAATGCAACTTCTTCAATGCAGTTCTTACCAAACAGACCATACAGATAATCAGTTAGTCTTGTCATGCCTGGACAATAGGGACATGAACTTAAGAAACATGCTGGTAGTGCAGGATTACATGTAACAAATGCTAAACAATGCTTGTATGACAGTAATGTGTATTTTTCACTCTTTGTTAGTGCTTTAAGTTTACAACCCTCAATCATGGGTTCCACTGGCATTCGCAAGAACACAGTGCTTTAGCCGCAACTCACAAATTTTGGAGACTCCAATATTTATATCTAGGTATTTATCTTTGAAATATACATACAGCTCCTTAAGGTTGTGCAACACTAGCTGCTTTAGTTTATGTACTGTAATTCTATTTTCTTTCACAGACACAAAGTCTTTTCTTCCTGGCATCATATGGCTCATGTCATGATCACAGTAAAAATCATGCACACATTGAACAGTTTTCTCACATAATGTCTTATCTGGCTTTGGATTTGGTGTCACTAATATACCATGTTTGCTACTAACTGTTTTGCTCTCCATACCATGTAATCTGAAGCAGAGAATTCTTTCATAGTTTTCCTTATACTCCAACTCTTTGGGAGTACAGTTAGAATTTGTGTTTTGTCACACTTTTGGTCTGTGGTCTGAATTGTGAAACTCATGTTTCAGCTGGGTGATAATTTCACTTTCTCCATTTTCACTCTCTTCTTTTTCCGATTGTGCCACATAAGTATGCTCCAACACACAGGCTGCTTTTTTTTTTTTTTCTGTTGGGTTAATTTTTCACCTAACAATACATTAGGTTACTTGTTTATCATCCACTCCTGAATATTCCTTAAATTCTTCTGCACTCTTGGATGACCTTCTTCTCTAAACAGATTGCAACGATACAATTTTGACTTGAAATCCATTTTTTACTAAATATTACTTTACGACACATTTACACTCTTCTTTGTTAAACAAGCCACAGCCATAAAACATACAAAACAAAATTTGCATAATTTACAGAGATCAGTGGACTAATGGTGACTAGTTGAAATAAGAGTCTCTCTGATTGGCTGTTCACTATGACAGGCTAATGTTGATTGTTTGAAATAAAATTCTCTCTGATTGGCTGTTCACTGAAACAGGCTAATGTTGACTGGTTGAAATAAAAAGTCTCTCATTGGATGTTCACAGCTAGAAATATTAAAGAATTAGTCTGAATAAAAGTAACTGCAATTGGCTGGCGTTATAGAAAAAACTGGATCTTTTTTTTAAATTGAAGATGGGCTGTTTTGAGATATTCAAGGTCAAAAGGTCAAGGCCAATGTCCTTTAGTATGAAAATTCTCAGAAACCTGCCATGTGGCGTATCAATGTAAAGGTCTATTCATTAGCTTTCCAATGGTACTATTTTCATTGCTGTAACTGAATTAGAACCAGAATTAAAGTCATTCATGTTGTGACATATGCATGTAAATTTAGCACAAATTCCAAACTTTCCAGACCTGTAACTTTCTTCAGAGTTGTAACACATATCTGCAAATTGATATTTTTCCATCACTTATCTGGGTCATTGAATGCACTAAATTGAAAGAAATCCGAGAGTGTCAGGTAGAGATGTACGTTGAATTGACATGGAATGACCCACTATTGTAGTTTTGTATTGTGCCATTCATTGTTCTGTACCTTGCAGAGTCCCAAGAAGCTATTTCCATATTTCTTCAGAGGTTATGAAAAACACCCTATTTGTGTGACTAGGATTGAGTTTGTGTATTACTTGGTTACGACAGTCATGAACATCAATTACTAATTGTGTATAGCAGTTAACTTCATTATTCATGAGTTCATTTGTTAACATTCAAAGCTGAACTGAGCCTGAGATACTGCTTATTTCATACTTAAGATAGTTTTCTTGCTGATAGTATCATTATGCAATTAATTGATCATAAAAATATTTCCATCAATGTAAATATTACCAACATCTGATTTTAGATTAGATTAGATTTACTTTCATTCCAATTGATCCGTAGTGAAGAGGTCCTCCAGGATGTGGAACATGTCAGAAAAACAACAATACATGACAAATATTTACAACTAAAACAAGTAAGCTAATGTACCATTCCACAGGTCCCAAGTGGAATGATCGTCATTTTTTAATGAACACTATGCGAAAGAGTCATTTTTCAAATACTAATGCACTGAATTTAAAATAAAAAAGTTTATTTATTTATTTATAAGGTAATAAATGTGTAATGGAACTACTATAATACTTATTTACAATGAACACATTACTGCACTGAAATGGTGCAGAAGTTAGATTGTGTACACACACACACACACACACACACACACACACACACACACACACACATTTACTCATCAATGGAGTAGATGGAGTTGGCCACCAATAAATCCTTTAGGCTTCTCTTAAACTGAATTTCATTGCTTGTCAAGCTTTTTATGGCTGCTGGCAAGTTATTGAAAATGTGTGTTCCTGAATAATGCACACCTTTTTGTACAAGACTAAGTGACTTTAAATCCTTGTGAAGATTATTCTTATTTCTAGTATTGATTCCATGAATTGAGCTGTTTGTTTGAAAAAGTGATATATTTTTAATGACAAATTTCATTAAGGAATAAATATATTGGGAAGCAGTAGTTAGTATCCCTAGTTCCCTAAACAGGCTTCTGCAGGATGTTCTTGAGTTCAGGCCACATATAACTCTTACTGCACGTTTTTGTGCCCAGAAAACTTTAGCTTGGCTTGATGAATTCCCCAAAAAATAATCCCATATGACATTATGGAATGAAAGTAAGCATAGTATGCCAGCTTTTTCATTTTTATATCCCCTATGTCCGACAAAATTTGCATTGCAAACAGAGATTTGTTAAGACGCTTCAGCAGTTCTGTGGTGTGCTCCTCCCAGTTGAATTTATTATCTAGTTGTAATCCCAAGAATTTAACACTGTCCACTTCTTCGATCTTCTTGTCATCGTATGTTAGACATATACTCGTGGGACACCCCTTACAAGTTCTGAACTGCATGTAGTGTGTTTTTCCAAAGTTTAGTGACAAGGAATTGGCTAGGAACCAGTGATTAATGTCCACAAATATTTTATTAACTGATCTTTCTAAGACTACACTTGATTTGCTATTTATTGCAATGTTTGTATCATCGACAAACAAAACGAACTTGGCATCTGGTAATGTTACTGATGAAAGGTCATTTATATACACAAGAAAAAGTAAGGGCCCCAAAATGGAACGTTGTGGGACCCCACATGTAATTAGTTCCCAGTTGGATGATGCCTGATAGCTTGATACATATGTCTTTCCTAATAACACCCTTTGTTTCCTGCCAGATATATAATATTTGAACCATTTTGCAGCATTTCCTGTTACACTAAAATATTCTAATTTACTTAAAAGGATATTGTGATTTACACAGTCAAATACCTTTGACAGATCACAAAATATACCAGTTGCCTGCAATTTTTTGTCTAATGAATTAAGCACATTTTCACTGTAAGTGTAGATAGCCTTCTCAAAATCAGAACCTTTTACAAATCCAAACTGTGACTTTGACAGTATGTTATTTGAGATAAGATGTTTATAAAGTCGACTGTACATTACTTTTTTTAAAATTTTTGAGAATGCTGGCAACAGTGAAATTGGACGGAAATTTGACGCCATTTCTTTATCTCCCTTCTTAAACAGTGGCTTAACTTCAGCATATTTCAACCATTCAGGAAATATTCCACTGATAAACGACTGGTTACACAGATAGCTTAATATGTTACTTAGCTCAGAATCACATTATTTAATTACCTTTGTTGATATTTCATCATACCCACTAGATATTTTTGATTTTAAAGATTTTATGATGGACATAACTTCTGTTGGGGTAGTGAGTGTCAAATTCATATTATGGAAGTTACTTGAAATGTCTGGTCTGAGGTATTCCATAGCAGCATCTACCGAACCTGACAACCCCATCTTTTCAGCAACAGTTATAAAATGTTTGTTAAAAAGTTCTGCAACACTATACACATCTGTCATCAATGTATCATTTACTCTTAATGCTATTTGTTCCTCTTCATGTCTGGTTCTACAGGTCTCCTCCTTCACTATAGCCCATATTGTATTTATTTTGTTATCTGATATGACTATCTGTTCCTTGTAATATATTTGCTTTGATGTTTGTATTACAGTCTTTAATATTTTGCAGTATTTCTTGTAATGTGCTATAGCATCAACATCGGAACTGTTTCGGATTGACAGATACAGTTTTCTTTTGTTTTACAAGATCCCCCTATTCCTTGAGTAATCCATGGCTTTTTTGTAGACTTTGCTCTAACCTTGGTAAGTTTTGGGGCAAAACAGTGTTCAAATAAGGTAAGAACTTCATTAGCAAAAGTGTTATATTTTTCATTCATGCCATGAGCTCTGTAAGCATCAGTCCAGTGAATGTCTCTGAGGAGTGTCCTAAAATAATCAATTTTTGGCTTATTGATTACCCTCTCGAGCTCAGATTTAACAGATTTTATATCCTGTTCAGTATTAACATTTAACAGAAGGAACTGCATGTCATGGTCTGAGAGGCCATTGACTATTGGTTTTGTAATATAATTTTGTTCATTGGACTTTTCTATAAAGATATTATCAATGGCTGTTTGTGAGCAAGTGGCTACCCTAGTGGGGAACTTTACAGTGGGAATTAAGTTAAATGATAGTGTTACTAACTCAAATAAGTTCTTATTGGGAGAGTCTTTAAGGAAATCTACATTGAAATCACCAGCAACCACTATTTCTTTGCTTTTGGTTGTTAAATGGGCCAGTACAGCTTCAAGGTAGTTTACAAACAGATTAAAGTTACCTGCAGGTGCTCGATATACACTTTATATTATGAAGGATTTTTGTGAAATTCTAATTCTGTTGCACATGCTTCCATATGCTCTTCTAGGCAAAATTTGTGAATGTCTATGTTCTTAAATTTATGACGGTTCCTGATGAATGTGGCAACTCCTCCTTTCTCCATTTCTGATCTAGAAAAGTGCGATGCTATCCTAAACCCTGTAACACTTAAAAGTTCTATACCAGTGGTCACATGATGTTCAGAGAGGCAGATTATGTCAGCTGGGTTTGAAGACTCTAATTCATCTATGCAGATAGTTGAAGACTCTAATTTATCTATGCAGATAGTTAATTCATTAATTTTAAAATGTTATTACAATAAAAGTCAGTTATTATCTAAAATATATCTTGTATGAATACTGCAAAATCATATTACATGCTGTAAATTAGCAGTAATTTGAAATTTAGTTAAAATTATTAATGCCTGATATAACTTCATACAATTTCACATAATCCATTTGTTCAATAGTAAGATTATTAGCAGAAGAAGATAGTTATGTAGTACTGTGACTTATCACAAAAATAATTATAACAAATACATAAATTTTGCAGCATTTATGAAAAACGTTTTTGTAATAATGAAATATTATGTAAAGTATTCGAATATTTGCAAAAGTTACACCAAAACAGTTTGTCATCTATTTTATTCAACAGATAAAATCAGACTATGGAAAGACCAGGGTGGAATGGATATGGAACAGATAGATTGCTGTTTACCACACAGAGGAGACGTTCAGCTGCAGACAAGCACAACAGAAAAGAATACAAGAAATATTTAAGGTTTCATGCAAAATCATTCCTCACAAGTAGAACTCGTACACATCAGGACCACAACTCTCTCTCTCTCTCTCTCTCTCTCTCTCTCTCTCTCTCTCGCGATGCTGTGCTGGGAGTTGGGACAACAGAGCAGTAGAGAAGAGGAAAGGACTTGTAGATGGGTTGATGGGATGGAAGGTATGCATTCATTGTAAGGGGAGCAAGGAAGGGGACAGACGGGTAGCAGACAGGGACTAGTAAAGGTTGATGCCAGGGATATGAGAGAACAAAGAGTATGTTGTGCAAAGTGTCCCCACATGCAAAATTCAGGAAAGGTGCTGTTAGTTTTAAGAATACAGATGGCAGCAGCCGTGAAGGAGGCATTAACATGAGACACATCATGTTGGGCAACATGTTCAGCAACTGGGTGGTCCAGCTGTATCTCAGGCACAGTTCAGCACTGGTCATCCATGTGGACAGACAGCTTGTTAGTTGTCACTCCCATATAGAATGCAGCATAGTGGTAGCAGCTAATTTGTACATCAAATGAATGCTTTCATGGATGGCACTGACTTTGATGGGGTAGGAAATCCCACTAAAAACTGGAATAGATGTTTGTGGGAGGATGTTGTGGACATACATTGTGGTCTATTGCAAGAATATCAGCCACGAGGGAATGGATTCGCAGCAGGGATAGAGAAGGGATGGACAAAAAATGTGGCACAGGTTGGCTGGGTGTCGGGGAGGATAGTGGGAAGGATCCTTGTCACTTCAGGGCAGCATGAGAAGTAGTCAAAACACTGGCAGAGAATAGGATTTATTGCTCTGGTCCTGAATGGTACTGAGTAACGAGAAGAGTACCCTTTTGTTGCTGGACTATGGGTATGTGGGGAATAGTAGGTGACTGCTGAGACAAGGCACTGGCAATCTGTTCTGGGCAAGGCTGGGAGGATAATTTTGGTCTGTGAAGGCCTCAGTGCACCCCTTGGCATATTTGGAGGGGGACTGCTTGTCACTTCAGATGTGATGACCACAGGTGTCTAGGCTGAATGGAAGGGGCTTCTTGGTGCGGAATGGGTGGCAGCTGTCAAGGTGCAGGTATTGTTGATCGTGGTAGGTTTGGTGTGGAAGGAGGTACTGATGCAGCTATCCTTGTGAGGCAGGCCATCATCAAAAAAGGCGGCTTGTTTGGCTGAGGAGGACCAGGTGAAGCGAATGCAGCAGAAGATGCGTTTCCAGAGGAATGTATATAGGGCATCCTCACCCTCAGTCCAGTCATGAAAATGGCATCAGTAAATTTCAACCACATGAGGGGTTTGGGATTCTGGGAGAGGGTGGGGGTGGGGATTAGAAAGAATTCCAGTAGATGACCTATGAATAGGTTAGCATAGGAGGGTGCCGGGTGGGTGCCCATTGCTGTATGACATATATGTTTGTACGTAATGCCTTTACAGGACAAGCAATTATGTGTGAGTATATAGTTGTTGAGGGTGACCAAGCAGCCCGAAGCTCTGGAGTCCATCAGGTGCTGGGAAAAATACTGGTTGGTTGGTTGGTTTGTTTGGTTTGTTGTTTAAAGGGACTAAACTAATAGGGTCATTAGTCCCTTTTTCCATATGCACCTGTCTCTATTTGCCAGCCACTCAACAATGCACCAAAACCATCAGCCTAAAAGCTTAAGCTGAAGTCCAGAAACAGCACAAAACACAGTCAAAGAGGCAACAGGGGGAGGAAGAATAAAAAATGCATGTAGGGTGAGAGCCTGGGAGATAAGGACAGGTGCCCACCCTTAGACTGAGTGATAAAAACCCCTCGTCATGAAAAAAACTTAAAACTAGATCAGCCATTGAGGCATTATCATCTAACACCACAGGTTAAAAGTCGTCTCAGGGCAGTTAGATTGGGACAGTCCAACAAGATGTGGACCACTGTCAATTGAGAACCGCAGTGACACTGTGGTGAGTTCTCACAGCAAAGGACACAACTGTCAGTCAGCCAAGTATGGCCGATGTGGAGCCAGCAAAGGACAACGGAGTCCCTGCGAGTGGCTTGCATGGATGACCTCCACACATTGGGTGTTCTTTATAGCATGTAATTTATTTGGCATAGTTAGTGTCTGCCATTCGGTATTCCAGATCATGAAAACTTTACAACGTAATACTGACTGGAGATCAGTTTCTGGTGTGCCAATCTCCAGAAATGGTTTACTGGTAGCCTGTTTGACCAGCCTGTCAACAAGTTCATTTCCCAGGATTCCGACAGGTGCTGGGGTGCAGATGAAGGCCACTAAATGTTCACATTGTTCGATGGCATAAACAGACTCCTGGATAGTCATTACCAAAGGATGGCAGGGGTAGCACTGGTCGAGAGCTTGTAGGATGCTTAATGAGTCACTACAGATGAGGAAGGAATGTTCAAGACAGTGAGAGATGGCTACCAACTCTGCAGTTAAAACTCTGCAGCAATCTGGCAAGGAGTGCTGTTCAGTATGTCTAGTGTGAGCATGAGCGAAGCCAATGTAACCGTCTACCACTGACCCCATCAGTGTAGACTACCTCTGAGCCGTGGACTGCACCAAGAATTGAGAAAAATTGGTGGTGGAGGGCCCCACGATAGGTCCAGACAAAGCTGTGGCCGAGGTATGGACCCTGGAGATGTACATGAGTAGACCTGGAGGAATGGTGGTAGAGGGAAAAACTCGAGTCCACAAAGAAGGGACCCAACATGGACTGTTATCATAATCCCTGACCTGGGCCACCATTCTGGGAGTTGGATAACTCTGTTTGGAAAGAGGAGGTGTAATTCAGACGCTCAGGTGAACTACAAACATGTGCGTCATAATTAACAAGCAGTTTTTTGCACCTGATCCGCAATGTAGGGACCCCAGCCTCCAGGAGTAGTCTGTTCACAGGGCTAGTTCAGAAAGCTCATGTTGCAAGTCGAACCCCACAGTGGTGTATTGGGTCCGGTATCTGCAATGCTAAGGGTGATGCTGAACCATGTGCCAGACTCCCATAATCAAGGCAGGACTTCATAAGAACTTCATAGTGATGCAGAAGAATAGAGCGATCTGCACCCCAGGCAGTGTGACTCAGGCAGTAAAGGGGGTTAAGATGCTGGCAGCACTTTTGCTTAAGCTAACGAAGATGGGGAAGCCAAGTGAGCTTGGCATCACAGACCAGTCCTAAAAAGCAATAAGCCACCAATACGTTAAGTAGTCGGTCATCAAGGTAAAGTTCTGGATGTGGGTGGACAGTGCAATGATGACAGGAATGCATGACACAAGTCTTGGTGGTTGCAAACTGAAAGTTGTGGGTGAGGGCTCATGACTGTGCCTTTCGGATTGATCCCAACAGTCGGCATTCGGCAACACCAATACTAGGGCAAAAGTGAATGCAAAAGTCATCAGCAAACCAGGAAGGTGATGCTGCGGACCCCACGGCCACTGCTAGATCATTAATGGTCATTAAAAAGAGAGGAACACTCAAGAAAGAGCCTTGTGAGACCAAATTTTCATAGATACGGGCTGAACTGTGAAACACACTGACTTGAATTCGGAAAGAATTTTGTATAAAAATTGGGAGCAGGTCCTGGAGACCCCACTTGTGTAATGTGCAGAGGATGTGATGTCTCCATGTTGTATCATAAGCTTTTTTCAAGTCAAGGAAATTGGCAATAAGGTGTTGACATCAGGCAAAGGCTGTACAAATAGCAGACTCTAGGTATACCAAATTTCATTGGTGAAGAGGCCTTGGCGAAAACAACTCTGGGACAGAGCCAAAAGGCCCCTCGACTTAAGGAGCCAACACAGCAGCCAGCTCACCATGTGTTCGAGCAACTTATACAGAACACTGGAGATACTAATGGGGAAGTAGCTGTCCATTTCTAGGGGGTTCTTACCAGGTTTCAGCACTGAGGCAATGATGCTTTCCTCCTCTTGCCATGGAAACTCACCCTCACTCCAGATGCGGTTGAAGATGGCAAGGATGTGACACTGGTAATACACTGAAAGATGTTTAAGCATTTGATGGTGAATCTGGCCCTGGAACTATATTACGGCATTGGGCAAAGGTACTGAGTGAGGTATTCCCACTCACTGAATGGTGTATTGTATGGCTCCAGTAAAAGATAAGCACTTTCATTCCACCGTCAGTTTTAGGATACGAGACGCAGGTTGATAATTCTCAGACGTCGAAGTGCGAGCATAATGTGCAGCAAAATGTTTGACGATTGCATCTGGCTCTGAATAGATAGCTCCATTTGTGGAAATCCCAGGTACAACTGCAAAGATCTGAAATCCATGAAGGAATCTGGTCTTCATCCTAGCCCGAGAAGCAGATGTGTGTGATCCAATGGTTGAAATATGCCATTCCCAGCACTCCTGTTTCCATCTTTTGATTAGATGGTGGGTCCGGCATAGTAGGCACGGAGCCATTTACAGGCAATGTGGTGCTCCATCGATGGGTGCCCCTTATGATGTTGGAGAATCTGCCTATGATTTCTAATGGCCTCAAAAATTTCTGGTGATCACCAAGGCATTGTTTTCTGCCACGGGGGATCCTGAGGAACAGGAGATCGTCAAGTTGGCAGCAGAAACAATGGTAGCAGTTTTATTTTGGACCATAACATCGATAGAGACATGTGGTGGAGGTCCAACAGTGACAGCAGAGGTGAAAGCATACCAATCAACTTTGTCAAGAGCCCATCTGGGCAGACGGCCAAGAAGTGATGCTGGAGTAGGGACAGGAAAATCGGAAAGTGATCACTACCACACATGTCGTCATGAACTCTTCAGTTAATAGATGGTAGAAGGCCAGGGCTGCATTGAAATATCAATGGCCAATTAGGTGCCATTTGCCATGCTGAAATGTGTGGGAGCATCACTACTTAAAGCAAAGATCGAGTTGTGCCAGTAGATTTTTGACGTCTTTGTCATGGCCAGGTTTGGTTCCACCCCACAGGAGGTTATCGGCATTTAAATTGCCCAGAGTTAGGAAAGGTGGAAGGAGTTGAGAAACCAGTGCAGCCAATACATTTTGAAGTACTTCACCATCTGGGGGGGAGATAGACATTACATATCGTAATATTCTGCATTGTCCTTAACCTAACAGCCTCAGCTTCTAAGGTTATTTGGAGAGGCACAGATTCACTATATACAGAGTCAAGGTCATACATACATACTCCACCTGACAACACCCTATCATAGTCAGTATGGTTCTTTTAATATGGCCAATAGCTGCAAAGGGCGGTGGTCCGCATTGTTGCAACCCAAGTTTCCTGAAAGGAAATGCAGAAAGCAAGTGAAGTGCCTAAGAGTTGTTGTAACTCAGCCAGGTGGTGGAGAAAACTGCCACAAATTCCACTGGAGTATTACGTTTTCAGTGTACTGGCAGAGCATGAAGGGACCGAGGAGGCAGCTTATGCCCCAGGGTCACCTGCTGTTACCAGCTGAGTGCTTGGGGTGGCCATGTTCATTGGTTCTGAGGCTCTGGGGAGCTCTAGGTCCTCGGGGGACCTCTTTCTTCCTAATAGGTTTCTTCTTTTTCTCCTCTCACTTCTCTGTAGGTTTCACTGGCTGGGAGGGCTTCTCTGAATTGGTTTCAGGAACTGATGATGATCATGAAGTCCTACAACCAGCAGTTTCAGGCTC
The DNA here is from genome assembly GCF_023898315.1 of Schistocerca nitens. Taxonomy (NCBI): domain Eukaryota; kingdom Metazoa; phylum Arthropoda; class Insecta; order Orthoptera; family Acrididae; genus Schistocerca; species Schistocerca nitens. The sequence goes on from NC_064620.1 coordinate 312,208,760, forward strand.
CTTCAGCCACTGGCTGGTGTCCGGCTTCACAGCGGCGGAAATCACAGAAGGTAATGTCCCAAGGGACCCCTCCCTGGCGAGAGAAGCCAGAGAAGGTTGGTGCTTTTCCAGCTGAGGGATGGGAACTGATGTTCCCAATGGATGAGAGGACATTGCTCCCGAAGTAGGTGGTAAGGAAGCAACAGGAGAAGGAGAGCCCCCAACCATCAAGGGAGCAGGTGTAGTCTGGCAGTCCTGGCGGCCCACTTTAAGAGGCAAAGCTATTGGGGATACCAACTTCACAAAGGATGACGTCAGTGTAGGCATAGCATATGATGACATCATGCATACAGGATTAACATGGTCATATTTCTTTTTTGTTTTTGTGTAGGTTGGCCTGTCCAGGTTCTTATATTCCATTAGCTTCCTCTTTTTCTGATAAATGATGCAGTCCAGAAAACAGGGGGGATCGTGTCCTCTGCAGTTGACACAAATGAAAGGACAGGCACAAGGAATAGTTGTGAGATGATTTCCGCATTCCCAACTTGTGAGGCTGGCATTACATCAAGAGGATATGTGAAGTAGGACTGTTGATATTTTTAAAAATTTTGGGAATCCAATACATTGATATTTTCAAAAATATCATTATCAGCTCTTGATACATTGAAAAAAAGTATTGCTGTATCAGTGGAGAAAGTATCGATGTTCCTACCTATAAAAATATCAGTTGCACATTGTAACTGCACGGTTTTACAGCTGTGTAAGTATTGATTATTATTAGATATTCTTTAAATCAACAAGCTAGCAGCCTGCCTATCCCCCTCAGAGCAAGATTTGAAAGGAAAACAATGCATACTCCTGCTTGGTCACAACTACATTGCGAACAATGGTAACTGCATGTAAGTGTCACAATAAAAGGTGTCTAATGGGTCCATCGTTTGGTTTTGTCACACATCAGATGTGTCCAGAAGACTTCATGTTGGCTTCCCCATTTTTTCATTTCTGTGAACACCATGACCTAGCAGTTTTTGTGTCAAAATTGTGCTGTGGTGCTAAATGTTGCAGTTTCCATTGTTAGTGCCAAGCATTGATTACATCAGCACTTCCCCTTTACACATCTTCTCCCACTGCGATGACCGATCCTGTCATTTAGATTTTTGTTCATCATTTTCAGCAACTGTTTGTAAAGAATATTGATGTGAAGAAATGGCACACGGAAATCTTGTTATTCCATTCACATCACCACCGAGCTATCGGACATCATCTTGTGTGCCACATATAACTGCTTCACACAGTCAAAGAGAAAGATTGGATGTGATGAAAGTTCAAAAAGTAGTAAGACTCATTCACATAGTGAAAGTAAAATTATGTCCTCCTACAATTTCCAAATAACAACTTCATATATTTTCTGAACATTGTGAAAAAAATATAATTTAAAATAAAAATATCCCCACTTGATATTGCCATTTTGATATCAATATATTGGGGGAAAACATCGCCAATATATAAAGATGTTTTCTTGGAAAAAATATCAATATATCGAAATTTTATCAACAGCCCTAATTTGAAGCACTGCATAGGAGGAGGAACACAGGGTTTAATGTCACACAGGTATAGCATCACCTAGACCTTTTCAGGCAATGTATCATCCTCAATTGCCAAGATGAAGGCACTGGTAGCAACTCAGTTGTCATTAGGCCCTCTATACACATGCCTGATGAAGTGTACACCTCATCGCTGTATGTTGGCGTGCAACTTGTCAGCGGACTGCAAGTGAAGATCTCAATGGAATATAATCCCCTGGACCATGTTTAAACTCTTATGGGGGTTGAAAGAAACCAGAACATTGCCCAGATTGGCACAGGTGATCAATGCATGCAACTGGGCAAGGGAAGCAGTTTTCATTGATACTAACCCATTTTGCCTTTTGAACATTCCTGAGACTTCTCCAGATTTGTCATCTAAGTTCTCAATGAAAACAGAGGCTCCATTGTCATAAAGGATTCCCAATCAGATCTTGCACAAACTAAGTGTGGGGAGAGTGTATTTCTCCTTGACCTTTAACCCTATGTTCCTCCCATGGTGTAGTCAGGGAAGGGAACGAATCGGGATTGTATCTCTCAGCATTATGTTGCACCTTATATCTCTTAGAGACTGCTGGGGCCATTTGACACCAGCGTCGAACAATTTCATCCACTTCACTGCAGATCATCTGCCCTGTGCCACCCACTCTGACCCGGCACTCTCCCCACAGGTGCCACCCAGCCACAGCAAAGGCCACCTGGCAGGATGGCCATTGCCAGGAATCCCGATGACCCAGGTATATGGGCATCTACTCCTTGGCATACTTGGAGTTTGCAGTGCAGGCATCAGCAGCACGATCCCTGTGTTGTCAGGGTACCACAAGGGTACATGACGGACTGGCTACCATGCTGGATGCAAATGAAGGATCCATTATTATTGTGGATGCAGTAGATGACAGTGCACAATTGATGTAAATTATGCACTCTGTAAGGCGTCCTTGCCCAAAAGCCTGGATGTTGTTGTTGTTGTGGTCTTCAGTCCTGAGACTGGTTTGATGCAGCTCTCCATGCTACTCTATCCTGTGCAAGCTTCTTCATCTCCCAGTACCTACTGCAACCTACATCCTTCTGAATCTGCTTAGTGTATTCATCTCTTGGTCTCCCTCTACGATTTTTACCCTCCACACTGCCCTCCAATACTAAATTGGTGATCCCTTGATGCCTCAGAACATGTCCTACCAACCGATCCCTTCTTCTGGTCAAGTTGTGCCACAAACTCCTCTTCTCTCCAATCCTATTCAGTACCTCCTCATTAGTTATGTGATCTACCCGTCTAATCTTCAGCATTCTTCTGTAGCACCACATTTCGAAAGCTTCTATCTTCTTGTCCAAACTATTTACCGTCCATGTTTCACTTCCATACATGGCTACACTCCATACAAATACTTTCAGAAACGACTTCCTGACACTTGAATCTATACTCGATGTTAACAAATTTCTCTTCTTCAGAAACGCTTTCCTTGCCATTTCCAGTCTACATTTTATATCCTCTCTACTTCGACCATCACATGCTGGATGCAAATGAAGGATCCATTATTATTGTGGATGCAGTAGATGACAGTGCACAATTGATGTAAATTATGCACTCTGTAAGGCATCCTTGCCCAAAAGCCTGGATTACGGGTACAATTATATTTCCATTACAAGAAGAGGTACAGACAGTATCAGCACACAATGGATAGATGATGCACCATGCAAGGCATCTTTCCCCAAATGGCCCGCACTTCTATAGAATTTTGAAAGACGGAATTCAAACCCTAAAAGGGGACTAAAACTTATTAAGCTGAAAAGCAGGAGACTCCTTTCAGTTGCCTCTTATGACAAGCAGGAATACCTCAGGTCTATTCTAGCCCCAAACCCATGAGGAGCAAAAGCTACTGTTCAATAGCAGGAAGGTGATGGGCATTGGGGATGTTAATGTAGAGGGAGGTGACATCAACAGTGATAAGCAGGGAGATAAAGGAACAGGAACTGTGGAGTGTCAGTGGAGGAAATTGAGAGTGTCTTTTCCATGCTGAGGGATTTGGATATGAAGGTGAGGAAAGTTTCAATATTAGGAAATTCTGGAAAATTAACAGGGGGTGAGTTGTGAGCAGTGGGTGGCGGGGGGGGGGGGGGGGATCACAGTTGGATGGAGGATTACACTGAGTGAGGCAGGGTTCAGTATTGGTTGTAGATTAAATCTGGTTGCTAGGATTAGCGGTGAAAGAGAGTTTCCACTGTAGGGACCAGAAGAAGGAGAGCAAGTCCAACATGGTTGAGAATGAAGCAAAAAGTAAGGCCTTTGGAAGAACTGATGCTTCTGTGACACTGAGGCGTTTGGAGGACACTTTCATAACTGAGTTGTAGGTCTGTTTAGGCTCTGGGATCCCTAGGGCAGCAGGAGAGAGTTTCTCAGGGTGTGGTAAATGTGGTAGGTCAGGAAGGCTCAGTTTTGCAGCTATTTCAGGATCCAAAGGAGATTTGATGGATGATCTTGTAGTGGTTATTAATTTATGACCAACTATATCCTCATCCATAATTATTCTCCTTTGAAAGCATCACCTACAAACAAACCTGTGGCACAGCAATGGGTAACCACATGGTACATCCTATGCTAACTTATTCATTGGGCCATATAGAGGAATCCTCCCTAGCCATCCACAATCCAAAACCCCTCACATAGTTCAGATTCATTGATGACACTATTATGATCTGAGCCGAGAGTAAGGACACCCTATCCACATTCCTCCAGAGCCTCAACACCTCCTGCATTTGCTTCATCTGGTGCTCCTCAACCCAACAAGCCACCTTCTATGATATTGAACTCCACCTCAAATAAGACTACATCAGTACCATCATCCACATCTTACCTACCAACCACAGACAATGCCTTCACTTCAACAGCTGCCACCCATTACACACTAATAATCTTCTTCCATAAAATCTAGCCACCAATGGCTATCGCATTTGTAGTGATGACCAGTTCCTCCCCAGAAATGACAAGGGCTGCACTGAGGCCTTCACAGACCGAAATTACCCTCCCAACCTTGTCCAGAAACGTATCTCCTGTGCTTGTCTCACTAGTCACCTACAATCTCCCACATACCGATAGCCTGGCCACAGAGTAGCAATGTTCTTGTGACTTAGGACCATCCAAGATTGGGGCAACCGAATCACATTCTTCGCCAGGAATTTGAGTACCTCTCATCCCGCTCTGAAATGAGAAATATCTTTCCCACTCCTCCCACAGTGATGTTCTGCTGCCCACCCAACCTATGCAATCTTCACTCCTACTCTACTCCTGCTCCCAACCCCTTGCATTATGGTTCATATTCCTGCAACAGATCCACATGCAGGACCTGCCCCATACATCCTCTCACTACAACCTATTCCACTCCTGTCACTGGTACTGTATTTACCAGAGTATAACACGACTCTGAATATAAGACACCCCTTCATTTTAAGAGGCTCCTTGACAAAAAATTATTTTTTAACATATTCTGACAAATCAAATGTACAACTTTTACCGATGTACGGTTATCTGCCTAAACGTTTAACATTACACCTATTCTAAAACTCCATTTATTGACTGTCTACATTTTCATAATACAAGGAGAAATGAAATTTAAAAGTAAAAGAAATTGTTTAACTTAAATTTTACCTTCAGTGCCTGTCACATGTGGTATCAATATTTTTAATCATAATCATCATCATCATTCTAACAAGATAGCTGTGGAACTTACATCTTTGTCCATCTTGGCCCAAATATTTGTTTGCTTCTTTTGAATATGTTGCGATTTCTAAGGTTGTGGATATGGTGGGACCAGAGTACACAGCTGTTTTTTCTGAACTCATAGCAGACTTCACTTTTACACTGACATGAGAATGTTATAGTCTTTTGCTTCCGAACATATCATCTGTTTGCCAATCTCTCATTGGCTGTGTAGAACAAGCAGCTGATAATATTCCCCCTATTGTACCCATCATACCTCACAGTGTTCATTGACAACACTGCTGCACAAAACATATAAGTACAGCTCTCACCCCAACCTAGACTTTTAGCATCTCCTGCAGATATTTATGCTACTGTTGAGTATTTGTCCAATTTTAAAGCAATTCGGTTCTGAGTGCAACTGGATTCTGATAAACTGCAGTTTAAACATGCTGGTTGTTCATAAAAAGCCGAAGTACACAGTATACATTTCCAGTCAGCAACTTGACATAATTTCTGCCCATTCATTACTCCCCTCCTCGCACTTATCCAAGTTCACAGCCAAAATGGTGCCACCGTGTCCCCTCCAACATTCCGTAATACCATGTTTGATCAACTGTGAGGGTGCAGCTCATTATGTACCAACAGCAAGTAGTACGTCAATAGAAGATCGTAATCATGATTCAGTTCGATTCTCAAACTTTCGCTCATCCCACGATGCAGTGATGTCTGTTGGTTCTACTGCACGAAGTAATTTATTCTACAACTGCAGTCAGTTTAATGTGATTTATTTCATGTTTTAGACATATAATTCTGGATTAATTTTCTTTCTCATTTCATCTGAATGTAATCATCTCGTTCTGAAGCTGATTAAAAGCTGGTACATTTTTCCCTGGTATAATACATGAACAGCACCTGAACTTCCCATTTGCATCTCACTTGGTAAATCATTACAAATAAAATATTGACTTGGGTTCAGAATCCAGCAATGGGTTTTCAAGGACAAGATGTTCACCTTTGTATTTCACCTTTACTTAAAAAGCAGCATAAATGTATGTGTAGGTGTGTGAGAACTTTTATTGCAAACCTGTTCAAATACAATTAAAGTTTGTAAGCTGACAGAATTTGAAGCTATTTGCTCTGGTGTTTCACAAAATTGTCAATTTTTAAACAGAGTATTAGTTACTGTAGTCTCTACTTTGTAGTATCTCGCATATCCCTTCTGCTGGTGTCACGAGTCAAATGATGCACGATTGTTTGAGCAAGATCACTACTGTACTGAGAGCTTCAGCGTACTGAGAAATCTCCAGCCTATTTGACCACAGGCATTGTTTGCGAAGTTGTTCCCCTTGTGATTGACCACAAGAAATTTGTATAACACCCAAAGCTTGAACTGTAAATGTAAGAAGGCCCCCATATTAATCCATTAAGCAATGTAAAAACCATTGACCTCCGCAGCAGTAGTTTAATCTGTGAATATAAGGCAACCCCATATTTTTCAAATGATGAATTTGGAAAAATACCTTGTCTTATAATCAGATGAATATGGTATCTTCTACTCCATACAAGATAGGACCAATTGTGAAAGCACCCATGCAATCTACCAACTTAGCTGCAACCTCTGTGCCGTATTCTATGTGTACATGACTATTAAAAGCCCTCTGTCTGCATAAATGGGCACCACCAAACTGTGGCCAAGAGCTGGACCACCCACTTGCTGAACATGCAGCTCAACACGATGTGCTTCACTTTTATGATGTTAATGATCCCTTTATAGCCAGTGCCATCTAGATTCTTCCCACCAACACCAGCTTTCCTGAATTCCACAGGTGGAAATTCTTCCTACAACATATCCATCGCTCCCATATCCCCCTGGCCTCAACCTTTGTTAATCCCTGTCTTCCACCAGTCTATCCCCTTCCCTGCTCCCATTACAGTCTACAAACACCCTCCCATCCCACCAATCCACCTACAAGTTCTTTTCTCTTCTCTACTTCTCCCCCCTCCCTTTCCCCCTCTTCCTCCACCCCAACACAGCAACTCCATGCTGCACCTATAATCCATTCATCATAAGAATAAACATGATGTAAACAAACACAAATGTAATGATTGGTCAGAAGCCATAGCACACGTACATTGGTGTTGTTATGCTCTTGAAAGTAGGTTCTACTTATGTATTAGATATATTACTACTAAGTTGCGTTAAATGAAACTTTAAGATATTCAAAAGTATTAACAGCCATCAACGTTTTTCTTAATCGGCTGAGGCAGCTTTCTACATCTACGTGATTACTCTGTTATTCACAATAAAGTGCCTGGCAGAGGGTTCAATGAACCACCTTCAAGCTGTCTCTCTACCATTCCAATCTCGAACGGCAAACGGGAAAAATGAGCACTTAAATTTTTCTGTGCGAGCCCTGATTTCTCTTATTTTATAGTGATGATCATTTCTCCCTATGTAGGTGGGTGCCAACAGAATGTTTTCGCAATTGGAGGAGAAAACTGGTGATTCAAATTTCATGAGAAGATCCTGTTGCAACGAAAAACAACTTTGTTTTAATGATTGCTACTCCAATTCATATATAATGTCTGTGACACTATCTCCCCTATTTCGCAATAATACAAAACGAGCTGCCCTTCTTTGTACTTTTTCGATGTCATCCGTCAGTCCCACCTGATACGGATCCCACACCGCACAGTAATACTCCACAATAGGGCAGACAAGTGTGGTGTAAGCAGTCTCTTTAGTAGACCTGTTGCACCTTCTAAGTGTTCTGCGAATGAATCACAGTCTTTGGTTTGTTCTACCCACAATATTATCTATGTGATCGTTCAAATTTAGGTTATTTGTAATTGTAATCCCTAAGTATTTAGTTGAATTTACAGCCTTCAGATTTGTGTGACTTATCACGTAATCGAAATTTAGCTCATTTCTTTTAGTACTCATGTGAATAACTTTACACTTTTCCTTATTCAGGGTCAACTACCACTTTTCGCACCATACAGATATCTTATCTAAATAATTTTGCAAGTCGTTTTGATCATCTGATGACTTTACAAGATGGTAAATGACAGCATCATCTGCAAACAATATAAGACAGCTACTCAGATTGTCTCCTATGTCGTTAATATAGATCAGGAACAATAGAGGGCCCATATCACTTCCTTGGCGAACGCCGGATATTATTTCTGTTTTACTCGATGACTTTATGTCTATTACTACGAACTTTAACCTTTCTGACAGGAAATCAGAAATCCAGTTGCACAACTGAGGCAATACTCCGTAGGCATGCAGTTTGGTTAGAAGACACTTGTGAGGAACGGTGTCTAAAGCCTTCTGGAAATCAAAAAATATGGAATCAATTTCACATCCCCTGTCGATAGCACTTATTACTTCATGAGTATAAAGAGCTAGTTGTGTTTCACAAGAACGATATTTTCGGAAACCGTGCTGACTACGTGTCAATAAATCATTTTCTTCGAGGTACTTCATAATACAGTATATGTTCCAAAACCCTACTGCAAATTGATGATAGTGATATAGGCCTGTAATTCAGTGGATTACTCCTACTTCCGTTTTTGGGTATTGGTTTGACTTGAGCAATTTTCCAGTCTTTAGGTACAGATCCTTCTGTGAGCGAGTGGTTGTATGTAATTGCTAAATATTGAGCTATTTTATCAGCATACTCTGAGAGGAACCTGACTGATATACAATCTGGACCGAGGGCCTTGCCTTTATTAATTGATTTAAGCTGCTTCATTACTCCGAGGATATCTACTTCTAAGTTTCTCATCTTAGCAGTTGTTCTTGATTGGAATTCAGGAATATTTACTTTGTCTTCTTTGGTGAAGGAGTTTCAGAAAACCATGTTCATTAAATCTGCTTTAGTGGCACTGTCATCAGTGCCCCGGTGTTATCGTGCAGTGAAGGTATTAATTGCCTCTTGCCACTGGTGTGCTTTATGTATGACCAGAATCTCTTTGGGTTTTCTGACAGATTTCGAGACAGAATTTCATTGTGGAAATTATTAAAAGCATCTCGCATTTAAGTACATGCCGTATTTCGAACTTCTGTAAAACTTTGCCAATCTTGGGGATTTTGCATTCTTTTAAATTTAACATCCTTTTTTCTTTGCTTTTGCAACAATGATCTGACCCGTTTCGTGTACCATGGGGGATCAGTACCATCACTTGTTAATTTATGTGGTATATATCTCTCAATTTCTGTCAATACTCTCTCTTTGAAAACATTCCACAACTTTTCTACACTTACAACATCAGATTGGGAGGAGTGACGACTGTCTCTTAAAAATATGTTAAGAGCATTTTTATCAGCTTCTTTAAATAGATATACTTTGCGTTTCTTTTTGATGGTTGTAGGTGTTACGGTATTCAGCCTAGCAGCAACTGCCTTGTGGTCGCTGATCCCTGTATTCATCACAATACTCACTATTTGTCCAGGATTATTTGTTGCTAAAAGGTCAAGTATGCTTTAACAACCATTTGCGCTTCGAGTGGGCTCATGAACTAATTGTTCAAAATAATTCTCTTAGAAAGCATTCAGTACAATTTCGGATGACGTTTTATGCCTGCCGCCGGCTTTAAACATACAATTTTTCCAGCATATCGAGGGCAGATTGAAGCCACCACTGACTATAATTGTATGAGCAAGGTACTTATTTGAAATGAGACTCAAGTTTTCTTTGAACTGTTCGGCAACTATATCTTCTGAGTCGGGTGGGGGGTGGTCGGTAAAATGATCCAATTAATAGTTTAGTCCAATTGTCACGTATAACCTCTACCCACACCATTTCACATGAACTATCTACTTCAGTTTCGCTACAAGGCAAACTACCTCGGACAGCAATAAATACTCCACCACCAATTGTATTTAATCTATCCTTTCTGAACACTGTTAGACCGTTTGAAAAATTTTGGCTGAACGTATTTCCAGCTTAGCCAGCTCTCTGTACCTACAACTATTTGAGCTTCAGTGCTTTCTATTAGGGCTTGGAGCCCTGGTTCTTTCCCAACACAGCTACGACAATTCACAACTACAATATCAGTCATTTCTTCATCCACCTTACTGTGTTTTACCTGCCACTTTTAGACGGACATCCCTTCTATGGTTCCCTGAGACCCTCTAACCTAAAATACCGTCCAGCCCCTACTACCGGTGTAGCCACCTCCTGTTTGTAGTGGACTCCTGACCTATTAATCGGAACCAGGAAACCCACCACCTGGCGGCACAAGTCAAGGAATTTGCAGCCTACATGGTCACAGAACCGCCTGAGCCTCTGATTCAGACCCTCCATTTGGATCTGCACCAAAGGACCACAGTCAGTTCTATCAACGATGCTGCAGATGGTGAGCTCTGTCTTAATCTTGGAAGCAAGACTGGCAGTCTTTACCATTTCCGCTAGCCGCCCAAAACCAGACAGAATCTGCTCCAACCAAAGCGACACACGTCATTGGTACCGACATGAGCCACCACCTGCAGTTGGCTGCACCCTGTACTCTTCATGGCATCCGGAAGCACCCTTTCCACATCCGGAATGACTCCCCCCCCCCCCCCCCCCCCAGAATGCACATGGAGTGCACACTGGCTTCCTTTCCCTCCATGGCAGCCATGTTCCTAAGCGGCCCCATTACGCACCTAACGTTGGAGCTCCCAACTTCCATACTCTGTGAATGCCCAGACTTTGCATGTCGAGACGCTTCCTCCGGAACAGGGTGGACGACTGCATCCGGCTCAGAGACATCGTCAGCCACAGATAACGCCTGAAACCTGTTCGTCAACCGAACGGGGGGAGGCCCTACAATTGGCCCCTCGGAAAGTTTTTCGCTGCCTGGCAGACTTTGGAATGATCTCCCACTCAACAACAGGTGAGGGATCAACCTCAGTGCAGGCAGTACCCGGGGCAGCCACAGCAGTGGACTGATCGGAGGACACGTGGGACGTGCTCGACGTCCCTCGTACCCCCGAGTTTGATCCCCCACAGTGACGTCCCTTGGCAGCAGCCTCAAGCTGTGTGACGGAATCCAAAGCAGCCTGGAGCTGTGAGCGAAGGGTTGCCAACTCAGATCGCATCTGTACACAACGATCACAGCTCATATCCATTACTGCACTCGCTCCTGTTTGAAGCTCGTAAAAATATGTAACAAGCAAACGATGTACTCGCCTTATTAGTAGCAGGAACTAGCAGTGCTGCTCTCGCTGACGGCCTAACCGACACTGTTCCGTAGTGAAACACGCATGTGGAACACTGTTAAAAAGTGCCAAGAAATAGGCTTCTCTTAATGTTTTTCATAAATTTATGGAGATAATCGGCTTCACAGTTTTCCCAACCGTTATACTGCAGTTGATAATAAAACCCACATTAAATGTGTGGTGCAGTCGGTAGCATAAGGGAATGTGAACTAAACGTGGTTACTTGTGCGTTGGTTCGTATCTCCCCGATATCTTTTTTTTTTTTTATTGTTTAGATTGAAATACCTACATCTCGTAATTATAAAACTCCATCATAATTTTTTTTATGAATAATGCATTACTTCTTGTTTCTAATTAGATATTGGACATGAAGTTCCTGTTTTCATTTCAAATACAAATTCTTAATTATTGATGTTTTATGAAAGACTGTTCATAAAAGTTGTTTAAATTAAGAAAACATAACAATTTAATTTTTTAAGATGAAAATGAAAAACCAAATCCTCTTTATTTGGACTGTGTCCATCGTTTAATACCACAGAGATAGATAAGTATTGTAGAAATATGAAAAACAATCATTTTCACAGCATCAAGCACATCATACAAATTCTGCATCTTTACATTTGCCACTGTACCATTACAATATGAACCCAACAGAACTGATCTGGAACCAAGCTGCAAGATTTGGTCCGAGAAATAACAAGACTGTTAAGCTGTCAGACGAATTGGAACTAATGCACGCAGCCTATTCACACGTCTCTGCCAAACGCTGACGGGATATAGAATGGCTCATCATAAAAGAAGAAGAGAAAATGCTGCACCTGGTTGGCTTAATGGATTCTGTTGTTGACAGGCTCGTTATCAACGTAGCAGGTGACACTTCCAGAACTGAAATGTATTTCTCGGGTTCGGATAAGGAAGGAGCTAAGAGATTACCAGACAACTGACTTTAAGTAATACCTTCAGTGGGTTCAGTATTTAACTGTTGGTGAAATCCTTCAATACTCTCTTACGTTACACACAGCTTAGGCAGAAAAATTACCCTGTCGTTAAGTCAGGAATTTTCAACATTCTTGTCTTTAATTACAATAGTACATTAGCTAAAAATGATCAACGTGTTGCGGTTTTGTCTAGTCGTCTAAGCAGTATATTGTGGGAGATTTGCAGTGTATTATTTCATTCTGCTCAAAAATTAAATGGCATTCGAAGCTGTATTGCTCCTCTTCTTGTCTCTTTTTATGTGTGAACTGTAGCTGGTCACGTCAATGCAGGCTAGCTGTACCAGCTGACCGGCCAGTGCTATCCAAGTTAAATGTGCCGGTAAAGCTGTTGTCCCACGTTACTGCTAAGTCAATGTGTGCGTAATGCACAGCACAAAACATACCCTTTTTATCGTACTTGACAGTACTCAAGACAGATTGGCTGCAGTCCCACGTGAAACGGACATTCAATGAGGTTCCAGCAAACACAGAAGAATACATAGCGCAATGTTTACATCAGGTTCATTCTTATGATGAACGGATTATATCAGCCCTGTCCTGTCCACACCACATCCCTGCACACTCCCACAGGCAGCAGCAGCATCTTCCCCCACATTTATCCTAGTATATCCCCTCTCTACCCTAGTATACCCCTTCTCCCTAGCCACATGCCTCCTCCTTACCAACACCTTCCACCTGCACACATCAGACAGTCAGTCAGACCTTAACACCCATAAATAGTAGCCGTAGTTGAGTGAGTTGTGTGAAAGTGTGAGAAGTCTACTTCTGAGGAAGGACTTTGTCCAAAAGCTCAAATATTTCTAGCTTTCTTTTCCACTGTTTCTGTCTGTGGCTCAATGCCTCCTCTATGTGGTGAGTAGCAATCTATCCTTTCCATATTGTTGGAATTCAATACATAGTGTGTTATATATGTTTCAATTTGTATGTCTTTAGGATTTCAGGCAGTAATATTTCAATATATATATTTAGTTGCAAGCACCTAGACACCTGCCATCAAAGTACCAGTACTTCAAAGTAAGTAAATGTGTTAAAGGCACATTTCAGTATATGGGATTTAGAATCATCTTGTACATTACCCATCACTTGAATGACAGACCGATGATATAAGTTACTCATTTCTGGGCCTATTTTGTACCCAGGTGCAGAGGGTTCAGGGACATGAAAACAGTCACACATTGTTATAAAACCACACACACGTATTAGCTGTTTTGCAAAAGAAAATCCAACTAATTTACCTGTCTAATGTCATAAATGTGATCATGTCCTCCCAGAATCAAATCAATTTCTTCAACAGCTTCAGCAAGTTTAACATCATTTGGCATTCTCATATGAGTGAGTGCTATAACATAGTCACAACCCTGAAATAGTAAATAAATTTGACTGAGCATAGTTGAAAAATGCAACAGAAGTGCAATTATTTATGTTACAAGACCTGTTGTGTGAAAATACAAATTACTGAACACAACATATGTTAGTTACATTACATAATAATAATCTGAAAAGAACATCTATATAACACTCATTTGTTTGAAGTTCACACAAATAATCAAGGAGTCTACACTGCATATAAAGTGTATAAATTCAACAATTTACTATTTCACATCACTCCCTCTCCAACTGTCAACAATATTTCAGACTGAAGCACATGCAACACCCAAAGTGGTTTGTGACTGTAGGTTTACTCAGTTCTCCAAACAATAGGATCAATATGTTGTCTGTTCATAAAGTTAGCACAATCAGTACTATAGAGATTGTGGAAATGAAAAGAAGCACAGAATTAAGATGATTCCTGTTTTAAGACTTACCATCTCAGAAAGTTTTAGCAGTATTATACCAACTCAACACACAAAAAGAAAACCAGTTCAGTATGAAGTACTCTGGCTCTAACGCTCAATGTCTGCACTTCTGAAGCGATATCCTCAATTTCAGCTTCTGTGATAGTGCATGGTTTTTAAACAGGGATCCAGCATATTTGGATCAATCAGGATATTATATCATAGATTTGTAGAACGAGAGGGTAAGAATGCTGACTAGATGCCAATAGAATTCACTTACTAAATTAACATTTAAGTTCCATTAGGAATTCACTTTTGAAGCACATCTTTCAACATCAGAAATCAGCTTCAGAGAGAGAGAAGAAAAGAAAAAGAAGAACTAAGGTCAAATACCAGAAATGAACACAGAAGGGGGATTGGTGGAAAAGAGAACTATGTTCATTCACTTGTCAAGAAAGAAGAGCTACAAAGAATATTTACTTCCATGATGGAAAATTAGCTATACCAAGAGAAAAGTTTTCAATCAAAAAGTAACTACACCATTTTCATAAAGCATTTTATCCAACCTGAGCCATTAAGAATGTTTATGATGAAAGTGTCTTAACAGTACTTGAATTAACATATTAACTGCACCATAACCACCTCAATTATTATCTAAATTCTAAACTTGTCTGACAATATACATGAAAATGCTGCTACTGCCTTTACTTGAACTCAATGCACTCTCATTTTCTGCTGTTGCAATTTGTGTGTGCTACACTATATGGAAATAAATGATCCATAATGTAATAACAGATAAAGCAAATAATATCCATGCTGATTATATATGACAAGTCACAACTGGGTGCCAGACTGGGGATCACACCTGAAGGTAATGTATTACCAATTGCATTTCCTGAGCACACCTTATGGATGAGTGCATAGCTTCAACTTGCCACAGACAAGTGAAAAAATGAGGAGAGACCTGAGGCAAGTTGTAGTTTTCTACTTGGTACATGAGGTGTGCTCTGAAAGAGCAAATGATGACTGTGTATCCATAATCAATTCCAGCACACAGTTTCGACTTATCAAATGTAGTTGCCACAGCATATACCATGAAAAAAGTAGAATAACTGAATCTCAAAATAATTTTAGAAAAGACACTTTGCCTCTGACTGCAATTAAAAGGTCTTCATTTTATTTAGACATTAACAATTTCGAGACATGTATCTGATACTTATACATATGTGATATGCACATTATATAACTATGTATTGTTGACATAGCTGACTCACAAAATTGTGTTCTGTCAAACAGGGACATTTAGCATGACTCATGAAGCAAACAGCCACTCAGGGAGTGACTTCGTCAACAATGCTAAAATAAAATGAAGACTATTTAATTTTAGCTGGGGGTAAAGTTTTTTCTCTTAATTATTGATATGGCTGTGTTACCTACCGCTATATCAGCAATGGAAAGCTATAATACACCTCAAAGTAATATCTACTTACCAGATGGCAGCAAACTAACAGACCAACACAGGCTTGGAGACTCATAACTTATAGAACCTAGAGTTCATTCATTCAAGAAAAGAGAATGGAAAAAGTTGACAGAAACAGGATACAAGAAGAATTAGACACCAAAGACACCCAGTAGCTCGGGTCGAGGGAACCATTATAGAACAATGTTGCTGATGTCCCTTTCATCTTGTCCTGTTGTGCCACCTTACCCATTCTATCTAGCAACTTATCATTTATCATTGTACACTATCTTCCCTCAAAGCCTTTCCATCTCTCTTTTGCTGAAGAAACGATTGCCAGATTCTGAAGCAAGTGATTACCTACATTTTTGTAAGTCTGCCACTTTCCTGATATCTCACAAGTAGATATATTTCCTATACTTGTTTGGTTAATGATTATTCTAAGTTATTTCTGTGTTTTATGCATCTTGTTTGGAACAAAAGACACACGTTGGTGTATTGAAGGTTTATTACTGAGTTCCACGTACCTTATTCTCCGGCAATTCTGATAGTAAAGTAACAACAAATTAGTAATGTAACAACAAATTGTACATAGAAGACAATGTCACAATCTTCCTTTACGCAATATCCTTAGTGTTTTACCAACCTAATCAATCCAGAATGGTTGTAACAAGTACCATCAGAACTTTTGGTTCATGAATGCAGCAGTTGTTACACCCTGAAGCACCCTACATGATGTGGATTCTTAGAACTGGAATGATATCAGATGTTGCTGGAGGAGGATAATGAGGAGGCCCTTTTGAGTTTTGCTTACATTTCCTCACACTGCAGTCAAGGAAATGCCTTCCATTATGCCTACAATAGAAGACAGATGACTTCAGAATTTCATGTAATCTGATACTGAAGCATGACAGAATCTTGGCCACTTCTATAAACATGTCACCACCAAGTTAAAAGACTGTCCTTCTTTGGGTACTAATAGTCAGTTTGAATATCTGTCAAAAATTATAATATCAGTTTATAATCTTGCTATGATATCCAATATATGTGTACATAGTTCTTATTTAAATGTATGCAATTATGTTGTAGGTGAATCAGAATTATTTCATATTACAAACGCAAATTTTAAATTTTTTCAGTAATTTAACCCTATTAACTTCATACAGGGAGGCACACAATAAGTTGTTGACAAGATTTGTAAACTATTGATGTAGAAGTAAAGAATACAGTTTGGAAATACAACCTAATGAATCACATGTTCAATATGACTGCCATTTTGGTTTACAACTTCTTCAAGTCAGACACGTGCATTTGTGACAACTCTCCGACAAATATTCTGGAATGGTGCGGCATAACTCCACAATGATGGCTCTAAGTTGCACTGCATTTTTGGGTTCTCTTTAAGCAACCGCCAAAGGAAGAAGTCATGTGGGTTAATGTCTGGGCTGCGGGGCGGTCACATTCCTCGTCCCACATAATGTTCTGGAAATCTGTTTGACAATACCCTTAGGCCACGTCTTTTGTGTAGGAAATCAAGCACAACGTTAGCACTATGGGGGCACGCTCCATCCTGCATGAACAACTGAGTCTGCAGTGGAAGATGTGAGGCCATGAGTTGAGGAAAGAACTGGTTTCGCAGCATGTGTCAATAGTGTTCACCAGTTAATGTAGCATCGAAGAAGAACGGACCAATGATTCCATGGCTTGACATCCCGACCCACTCGCACACTTTCTCCCCGTCGGTGTCTTTCGTGTGGATTATTCGCTAAGGTTCATGTGCCCAGAATCGAACATTCTGTTTGTTCACATCACGGTTCACGTAAAAATAAACTTTGTCAGAAAACAATGTGTTGTGTAGCACTGCCTCTTGGTCTTGCTCGATTGCCCACTTTGCAAACTGCAGTCTCCACTCCTTATCTCCTGCAGTAAGCTTATGTGCCACAATCATCTTGTATGGATACAAGCGAAGGTCAGATTGAATAATTATTTGCACAGATTGGCGTGAAATTTCCAACTCTGCACTGGCTCTTCCTGTTGATTTACTCAGACTAAGAGTCAAAGCCACTCAAACTGCTTCAATATTTTGTGGCGACTGTATGGTATGTGCATGTGGCCGCTGACACTCCAGAACAGATCCAGTATCCTCAAATTTTTTATGTAATCTGTGTATTGTCTATGGGCTGGGAGCCCACCATGTGCCGAAATGAGCACGAAACCTTCTCTGTGTCAATCTAACACTGTTCGTCGCCACGAACAGTAACACAGTAACACCTTTTGTGCAATGGTCAACCGTCCTCTGTCCAACCATCCAACTGAAATGGTGGACCCACAACGGAAGTGATGAACTTACAATGACATCTCACATAATTTCTATGAACTGCACCAAGTTGAGTGCACAATTTGAAAGCTATTGCCCAATAGTATAGTTGTAGGATCAAAATTCAATTGGTGACTTATCATGTGCCACCCTGTATTCTTTGTAAGACTCTGCCATGATGGCTGATGCTGCTTTTCATTCTCTGTTGCATAAGAGGTGTTCAAAAAGAAACGAGCCGGAGACATAATTACAGAAACCAGTACCTGTGTGTTAGAAGTATCGACCCTGATTGTTGAGAAACTTGTCCCACTGTGACACAAGGCGGTGAATGGCTGTCTCGTGAAATTCCCGGGACTGCGATGTTAACCAGTTCCACACATACAGCTGGACAACGTCATCCGAGGTGAATTGTTTGCCCCTCAGAACCTTTTTAAGGGGACCAAAAATGGCGTAATCGCAGGGAGAGAGGTCCAGACTGTAAGGAGGGTGGCTGAGAACCTCCTATTTCAATTTCTGTAGGAGTGCCGTGACTTTGTTGGCTGTATGAGGCTTTGCACTGTTGTGGAGCAGAATGACCCCACAGGTGAAATTACCCAGTTGTTTTGATTTGATAGCTTGGCGAAGGGTGGTCAAGGTTTGCAAGTAATACTGGGCATTCACTGTTGTCCCGTGCAGCAGGAAGTGAATCAGAAGGTGGCCATCTTGGTCAAAGAAGAAAGCCAGCATAACCTTTCCTGCACTCATGTGGACGACAACATCCATCTGTAAGTGAGGAACTGGTTAACATCGCAGCCCCGGGAATTTTATGAGGCAGCCATTCACCACCTTGTGTCACAGTTAGGTAAGTGTCTCAACAGCTAGAGTCAATACTTCTAACAAACAGGTACTGGTTTCTGTAATTATACCTCTGGCTCATTTCTTTTTGAACTCCCCTTATATGTTGCAACAGGGAGGATGAGATTTGCACATGCACACAACAATGAGTAAGCTCAGCACATTTCCATCACACTATCTGAACCACAGAAAAATGAATAAAGAACAATTGCCACCAGTGCAATAACTTCTACAAAATATTGATGTATTAAATTTTCTGCACTAAAAACACTCAACACACATTTTTATTCGCGACCATGTCACAGCTTGTCAACATATATTTGTCTGTGTCACTTGCTGCTACTTTACTAGTAGCAAAATGAACGAGTGAGAAAGAGTTTCACACATAGCCCTGAGAAATCAGTTTGGAAGACATTTTCTGAAGAAGCACCTACAGTGACATTTGTATGGAGGCTTAAGGAGTCACTTACAAATACATCCTTATCATTTGCAGTTGTTACAATCTTTAAAGGCTACACAGTATGATTTACTTGTCAACTTTGAAAATGAAATGTTGCTGCATCACAATCCAGATTTTGTGGATAGTCTCATTTCCAATGATGAATTGACATTTCACATAAGTGGAAATGTGAACACACATAAGGTGCGCATCTGGGGGTCAGCAAATCCCCTCGACATGGTACAGTACCAATGAGGCCCTCCTAAATTGAATGTTTCTTGTGTCATATCCCGGTGGAAAGTTTATGGGTCTTTCCTTTTTGGTGAAGCAACTGTAACTGGTGTTTCTTATCTTGATGCGCTAGAACTGTGGCTATTTCCTCAACTGGAAGAAGCTAAATCACAGAACTTTACTTGGCAGCAAGATAATAGGCATAACTCAGCACACGATTGGTTAAACTACGTTGTACCCAACTGCTGGATTCACCGCAAGGGGCCTGATCACAGAGCTCATTTCACATTCTCTCTAAGTTCACCAGACCTGACAACAATGTGATTTTCACCTTTGGGTTTTCATATAGGATCATGTGTATGTGCCTCCATTACCAGCTCCTCTGCTTGAATTTAGAATCAGAACTGAAGTAGCTGTTGCAACAATTACTACACACACACACACACACACACACATATACTGATCACGGTTTGGGAAGAACTTGCCTCTCACCTCGATGTGTGCAGTGTGATGAACAGTGGTCGCATTGAACAGTTGAAAGGAAAACTGTTTGATTTATTCTTTCAGTTTATGTATTATTTATAATTGTGAGTTGAATATAATAAATGGTACATAAGTGTTAAAACCTGGACATTCACTCTGAAACACCATGTGCTCTAAAACTTGGACAATCTGACATCCATTTGCTGGGACTTTGGCTATTTTTCTGAATATGGTTTTCAAAAATTTCAGTTCAACTAAATATTTTCATTATATAAAACAGACTTGACCCTAGGTGCTATATAAATAGAACACAGAAAGTTCTGGCAGAATGTAAATAGCTTAAGAGCAACTTTTAATAGTTTTCAGATGAATCTTTTTCCAAGCTAGCGTGCACGCACATGCACACCTGTACAGCCACACTGTGCCAGCTGAATACACAATACTGGGACTGCAGTTCTGTAGGCATACTGGCTGGGGGGTTGTGTTGGGTGGAGTGGATGAAGGGAGAAAAGAGGCAGAGAAGGAGGGGTATGGTTGACGAAGGGTAGGAATGTGTGTGCGCGCGCGCACGAGAGAGAGAGAGAGAGAGAGAGAGAGAGAGAGAGAGAGAGAGAGAGAGAGAAGATGCCTGGAATCTAGCAAAGTTTTTAAGTACTATTTGTGTGCCTTTCGACAACTCAATGCCTCTAATATTCATTAACTTGTTACCTCATTTCTAATTATTTACAAAGTTGACACACAATATTACGAGGTGCATTCAAGTTCTAAGGCCTCCGATTTTTTTTCTAATTAACTACTCACCCGAAATCGATGAAACTGGCGTTACTTCTCGACGTAATCGCCCTGCAGACGTACACATTTTTCACAACGCTGACGCCATGATTCCATGGCAGCGGCGAAGGCTTCTTTAGGAGTCTGTTATCACCACTGGAAAATCGCTGAGGCAATAGCAGCACGGCTGGTGAATGTGCGGCCACGGAGAGTGTCTTTCATTGTTGGAAAAAGCCAAAAGTCACTAGGAGCCAGGTCAGGTGAGTAGGGAGCATGAGGAATCACTTCAAAGTTGTTA
Source organism: Schistocerca nitens (assembly GCF_023898315.1). Classification (NCBI taxonomy): domain Eukaryota; kingdom Metazoa; phylum Arthropoda; class Insecta; order Orthoptera; family Acrididae; genus Schistocerca; species Schistocerca nitens. The sequence continues at coordinate 312,229,832 of NC_064620.1, forward strand.
TCACGAAGAAACTGTTGCGTAACGTTAGCTCGATGTGCGGGTGTGTTGTCTTGGTGAAACAGCACACGCGCAGCCCTTCCCGGACGTTTTTGTTGCAGTGCAGGAAGGAATTTGTTCTTCAAAACATTTTCATAGGATGCACCTGTTACCGTAGTGCCCTTTGGAACGCAATGGGTAAGGATTACGCCCTCGCTGTAACAGAACATGGACACCATCATTTTTTCAGCACTGGCGGTTACCCGAAAGTTTTTTGGTGGCGGTGAATCTGTGTGCTTCCATTGAGCTGACTGGCGCTTTGTTTCTGGATTGAAAAATGGCATCCACGTCTCATCCATTGTCACAACCGTCGAAAAGAAAGTCCCATTCGTGCTGTCGTTGCACGTCAACATTGCTTGGCAACATGCCACACGGACAGCCATTTGGTCGTCCGTCAGTATTCGTGGCACCCACCTGGATGACACTTTTCGCATTTTCAGGTCGTCATGCAGGATTGTGTGCACAGAACCCACAGAAATGCCAACTCTCAAGGCGATCTGTTCAACAGTCATTCGGCGATCCCTCAAAACAATTCTCTCCACTTTCTCGATCATGTCGTCAGACCGGCTTGTGCGAGCCCGAGGTTGTTTCGGTTTGTTGTCACACGATGTTCTGTCTTCATTAAACTGTCGCACCCACGAACGCACTTTCGACACATCCATAACTCCATCACCACATGTCTCCTTCAACTGTCGATGAATTTCAATTGGTTTCACACCACGCAAATTCAGAAAACGAATGATTGCACGCTGTTCAAGTAAGGAAAACGTTGCCATTTTAAGTATTTAAAACAGTTCTCATTCTCACCGCTGGCGGTAAAATTCCATCTGCCGTACGGTGCTGCCATCTGTGGGACATATTGACAATGAACACGGCCACATTTTAAAACAATGCACATGTTTCTATCTCTTTCCAGTCCGGAGAAAAAAAATCGGAGGCCTTAGAACTTAGATGCACCTCGTAGTCTCTTCTGAATGGTACTGTTGTAGACTGAGTGATTACAATAAGCCTGATGAGACAAATGCCAGGATGCATAAGGTTCTAATATATGGAATTCTTGATGTGGCCATTTGAATTCCATTTCATTGCTATGGTTGTACTATTACTAACAGATAAGTTGTGGTAATTAGTATAGATTGTCATCTTTTAGTAATAAAGTAAGTAATTACTGTGCATTTTATGGAAAAGTGTTCCTGAGAGTTCCAAGCAAATAGAATTTAATAAAATCACAAAATAGTGTAACAGCTAGAATCATGGCAGTTTCTGGTATCAGCCCTTCAGCTGCTGTTTCCTGTATTTGCAAAAAAACATTTCAGTCACTCCACTACATCATCCTGACACCACCAGCCAAATAACAAGATGATTATACACAGAAGAAGTCACATGCAGTAACAGCAGGATTCCATCAGAATTATTTCTGATGAAGTACATGAAGACCAAATTCAAAATTCTGAATTTAACTTTTGAACTGAAGTAGTCGAAGAAACAATTACCTTTTAATTGCAAATGACACAAAAAAATGTTATCATCTTTATATTAATAACAGCTATGCTATGAGTGCCATATTATACTTATCTCTGGTAACTGTTTCTACAACACTGATAAAATTATAAGCACATATTCCTTTACCATCTTCTTCACACACTACATCAACAACAGACAAACTGTTATGAAACTTTTGATAAGCAGTAATCTTTCTTTATGCAAAAACTTTCTTCTATGTTGAAATTTAAAAACTGCATCACTTCCTCAGGACAGATGGGTGACAGCCCCTATTGCAAGTAAGAATGTTCAGAAGAATTACAAGCATTACTGTAACACCATGAAACTAAGATATATTATACAAAATCCATGTACAGTGTGTGGCACATCAGAAATAGACATATAGAGATTACATACATAAACATCAGACAGAACACACTGATTTGGAAGGGACATAGGTTTGGGTGGGGGTTCATACAGTGGTGAGGAGTATGTCATCAAAGAGCAATGTATGGGCTGTTTCCGGTGGACACAATGGGACATCTGGAAAAATGTTGAGCATTTATTTCTGAAGAAACTACCAAAACATGGTGGCTGCTGATAGTAACATAGTGTGCATCTCCTGCCCGCTTTGTACTCGGTGGGTGGGTGGGAGTGTGTTAGGAGGGATAAGAAAACAATTCACTGTTGGCTGAAAACTTTACAAAAAAAGGTTCTGCATTGAAACAAAATTTCCTAGCCATCCTCGCACCGTAACAGACTTAGAAAAAGGGCAGCTGTCAGGGCCTTGGAGTTATTCACAGAAACACATTGCTACACAACTGCTGCCCAACAGAACTGCGAGGAGAATTCTGCATTGAAATCTGCAAATGCATCCCCACAAAATAGCAACTAGATGAAAAGAGAAGGCAAGTGAGTGTCAAAGCTGTACAAAGATATGTTGACACCTTCTGAATGCTTGCATACAGAAGTTTTTTTTTCCTTTTCTTTTTCTTTTTTCTTTTTTTTCCCCCTCCTTGATGACATACATTTCCACCTTTCTGACACAGTAAACTGATACTGGTCTGGTAGTAATCCTTGTGAATTTCACTAATGAGCAGCACATGATACCAAAATGACAGAGTGGTGTGCCATTTTTAACTCTTGTGTGTTGGATTCATGACCCTCTCACCTCTGCTCCCCCCTCCCCCCTCTGCCCCTTTTTCTAGGATTTCTTACCTCCGTCAGTAAAAACAGAACTCTTATAGGATTACTTTGTTGTCTCAATCAGTCTGCCTGCCTGTCCAATGGTTCTAAACCCTATTTCTTAGGAATAGGTAGACATATCAACTTGAAACTTACATCACATATTAAGATCTACAGTCTCTTGGCAATGTAAAAACGTGAAGCTATAAGTCAATACAGTCAGGAGGTACAGTTATTTACGTCTCATATTTTGATAGTCACAAACTCACTCATCAAAACCTACAGGGTACTTTCAGTTGACCTAGAATCATGAAATTTATCAAGAAGCAAGATTTGACACTATGACCAAAGGAAAAAGTCTGAAATTTGTTAATTTGTATTTAAATCACACAAATAAAAACATTCTGTCATTTGTTATCTCACTATCTGTCTGGCCGTCTATTAAGACCCCTTGCTCTCAGGAATGGATAGGCATACTTAAGTTGAAATTTATGTCACATCCCTTGATGGTATAACAAACATAAGCTTCTAAAAGAATGCAATCAAAAGATACAGCCATTATACTCTTGAAACATATACAGTACTTTCCCTTCACATAGGATCATGAACTTGGCGAGAAGAAAGGTTTCACAGTGGAAGTAAAGGAAAAAATTAGAAAACATTTAATTTGTAATTGTATCATATGAAAAAAAATATTTCGTTCATCATTTGTTACCTGACTTCAAGTCTGAAATTAAAACATTCTTGAAAGTCTTGGAATCCCTATAACCAATATCTTGCGAGTATCAATGTCGATAACAGGCAACAACTGAGGTGCTCGATTCCCGGACTGGATGAACTGTCTACATACTTAATTAAGTATGTACAGAACCCTCAATGTGCAAATCCTCTGGTAAGAGTGATAATGATTGAGGTGTTACAGAATTTTTTCCACCCTCAATTGGGTGAAATTCTCCATGATTATTATGCTGGTAATATGTGGTTCACCAGATGGTACAACACTGATGCCTTTCCCTTCTGAGATACATTTTTACCATACATGTTGCCCACTTGTCTGCCAGTATTAAGCACTCCCATGTTCACCAGCTTTGACCCACAGTTCAGATTTTTCAAAGCAAATGGTGGTTCATTTGTGAAACTTCCATTATTTTAAATAAATCTTCACTTTGCTGATGAGCTGTGCTTCACAGTAGTTAGACACAAGGAGATGAGGAGGATCTACAACGAAGTTCAAAATAATTATCCTCATAAAACGTAACAAGTGACCCAGACAATGCCTTTCTTCATTGAATTTATTAGCTTCCAATATTGGGAAGTTCTTTCAGTCACACCCTGTATTTGAGAGTAAATATCGTTAGTTTTAGAGAGGAACACTTAGTGTAACGCAACAATTTATGCATGCCAGTGTCAGACAGTGTGGGTGCAGAGTGAGAGAAAAGTGCAAGTATGTGTGCACACACCAGCCACAGACTACACACTGAAATGTACATACCAGAAAGCCACAAGTACCGGAGCAAAGGGTAAAAGAGGAATTGGATATAATACACTCCTGGAAATGGAAAAAAGAACACATTGACACCGGTTTGTCAGACCCACCATACTTGCTCCGGACACTGCGAGAGGGCTGTACAAGCAATGATCACACGCACGGCACAGCGGACACACCAGGAACCGCGGTGTTGGCCGTCGAATGGCGCTAGCTGCGCAGCATTTGTGCACCGCCGCCGTCAGTGTCAGCCAGTTTGCCGTGGCATACGGAGCTCCATCGCAGTCTTTAACACTGGTAGCATGCCGCGACAGCGTGGACGTGAACCGTATGTGCAGTTGACGGACTTTGAGTGAGGGCGTATAGTGGGCATGCGGGAGGCCGGGTGGACGTACCGCCGAATTGCTCAACACGTGGGGCGTGAGGTCTCCACAGTACATCGATGTTATCGCCAGTGGTCGGCGGAAGGTGCACATGCCCGTCGACCTGGGACCGGACCGCAGCGACGCACGGATGCACGCCAAGACCATAGGATCCTACGCAGTGCCGTAGGGGACCGCACCGCCACTTCCCAGCAAATTAGGGACACTGTTGCTCCTGGGGTATCGGCGAGGACCATTCGCAACCGTCTCCATGAAGCTGGGCTACGGTCCCGCACACCGTTAGGCCGTCTTCCGCTCACGCCCCAACATCGTGCAGCCCGCCTCCAGTGGTGTTGCGACAGGCGTGAATGGAGGGACGAATGGAGACGTGTCGTCTTCAGCGATCAGAGTCGCTTCTGCCTTGGTGCCAATGATGGTCGTATGCGTGTTTGGCGCCGTGCAGGTGAGCGCCACAATCAGGACTGCATACGACCGAGGCACACAGGGCCAACACCCGGCATCATGGTGTGGCGAGCGATCTCCTACACTGGCCGTACACCACTGGTGATCGTCGAGGGGACACTGAATAGTGCACGGTACATCCAAACCGTCATCGAACCCATCGTTCTACCATTCCTAGACCGGCAAGGGAACTTGCTGTTCCAACAGGACAATGCACGTCCGCATGTATCCCGTGCCACCCAACGTGCTCTATAAGGTGTAAGTCAACTACCCTGGCCAGCAAGATCTCCGGATCTGTCCCCCATTGAGCATGTTTGGGACTGGATGAAGCGTCGTCTCACGCGGTCTGCACGTCCAGCACGAACGCTGGTCCAACTGAGGCGCCAGGTGGAAATGGCATGGCAAGCCGTTCCACAGGACTACATCCAGCATCTCTACGATCATCTCCATGGGAGAATAGCAGCCTGCATTGCTGCGAAAGGTGGATATACACTGTACTAGTGCCGACATTGTGCATGCTCTGTTGCCTGTGTCTATGTGCCTGTGGTTCTGTCAGTGTGATCATGTGATGTATCTGACCCCAGGAATGTGTCAATAAAGTTTCCCCTTCCTGGGACAATGAATTCACGGTGTTCTTATTTCAATTTCCAGGAGTGTATTTCAAAACTATGGAAATTTAACTTATGCTGCTTTACCTCTCAGGTACAGATTTGTTCCTCAAAAAGTAATCCACCAAGACAGTGTGAATGTCTGGATTGGTCACTGGAATCTACCTCGGTTGATTACCTTAATCCTCACTAAAATTTAACTAAGGGCTTTTAATAGTGTCATAGTTTTCATTCCTTCCAATGTAACTGTTCATAGGTAGCACTCAAATACAGCACACTCATTCTTTTCATCTGACATTCATTAATACAGCTCAACTGGATGAAATACTGAATTTTTTTGTCATGTGAAATAGAGGGCAGGAGAGAGGAGACGAACTATTCGTTCTGAAACACACTGAGTATTTCTTTCAGAAACAATTTTGCACAGCTACTGTACTTAGAAATCCACTCATTGGGGCAGTATCTTTGATATAGTGGCAACAGATAGGTGTGAATTTCTCAATTTACAACAGTGGGGAGACAAGTTAGACCCATAGGAAAATATTCAGCAAATGTGACAAATTAAGAAACTCAGCTGAAAATACTTGAGTAGGTAAGGAGCTGGAGAATGGTTAAAATATTGTTGTCAAATGCAGGAAAACTTGCAGATAATGTTTGGTTTGTACAAATATTGAATGCTGACTGTCAATGAAATAAAATTTATGGAAACGAGAACAAGATGACTGTCCATAAGTTAAAGTTCAAGGTAAAATGCACAATAACATAAAAGAGATTTGATTCCATATTGACAGAGTAAAATACTTGAGCTAAGCCACAAGAATCAGTAACAACTATTTAAAAAAAACAATGATTTCACAGACTTATGATGGGACAATCTTCATACAGTTGTAAAGAAACAGGTGTCAAGCTACGATTCATTCAAGATTTCATCTAATGAGTAACTCACCTATGTCGGAAATTGTTAAGGGACCATTTGTCCAACCCATCCTGGAATATTGGTACTCTTTCTTGGTTCCTTAGGAAACAAAATGAATGCAGCAAATAGAGAAATTCTAAAGATGAACGGCACAATATGTCATGGGTTCATCTAAGCAGAATGGGTGACACGTGTGACCCACAAAGTTGGAATTATTCCATTTATTACAGCTTCAACTCCTGTTAATAACTAATTTTCTTTCACACAATTTTGTGAGGGGTTGGGGGACAGCAAGTTACCCTAAGTTTAGGTGAGGGAAGTTACAGGAGCGAAGGATGTGCTATAAGGATAGCTCCCATCTGCACAGGTCAGAAAACCTTATCCTCATTCCTCCACAATCTCAACACCTTCTCCCCCATCCACTTCAGTTGGCCCTCCTCCACCCATTGCGCCACCTTCCTAGATGTCAATTTCCTCCTCTCAGTAGGCTCCATCCACACCTCACTCCACATCAAACCCACCAACCATCATCAGTACCTGCACTTTTACAGCTGCCACTCCTTCTACACCAAAAAATCCCTCCCATACAGTGTAGCCACTTGTGGCACACACGTCTGCAGTGATGAAAACTCCCTCGCCCAATAGGCTGGAGGCCTCACAAAGGCCTTCGCAGACAGGCAATACCCCCAAGACCTAATACACAAACAGATCTCCCGTTCCATCTCCCCACATACACCTAATCCTCACATCCATCCCAAGAACCAACCACAAAGAAGTGCCCCTCTTGTCACCCAATATCACCTGGGACTGGAATGACTGAACCATGTCCTTCGTCAGGACTCTGATTATCTATCATCATGCCCAGAAATGAGGTACCTCCTACCCGAAATACTTCCATCCCCTCCCAAACTGGTATTCCACCACCCACCAAATTCCCACCCCCAATCCCCTGCCAGAGGGATCATACCCTTGTAGAAGACCCGGTTGCAAGACCTGCCCCATCCACCCACCCAGCACCACCTACTCCAGTCCCCTCACAGGCTTATCCTACACATTCAGAGGCCGGGCCACCTGAAAAAGCAGCCATGTTGTATACAAGCTCGGCTGCAACCACTGCAAAGTGTTTCACATTGATATGACAACCAACCAGCCGTCAACCAGAATGAACAGCCAGCATCAAACTGTTGCCAAAAACAAGGTGATCCACCCAGAGGCTCAAAATGCAGCAGAGCACAACATGCAAGATTTCAATAGCTGCTTCACAACCTGTGCTATATGGATCCTCCCCACCGCTACCAGCTTTTCTGAGCTGCACAGATAGGAGCTATCCTTACAACACATCCTTCTCTCCTGTAACCTCCTTGACCTAAACCTAAGGTAACTCGCTGTCCCCCACCCCACCAAATAGTGCATGTGTGTGTGTGTGTGTGTGTGTGTGTGTGTGTGTATACCCCCACCCAATACATGTCAACTAATTGTGTGCTGCCATCTCACACCCTAGTCTGTGAAACTGAGGGCTCAGCCCTCTGCCACATGCCCCCTCTACCTGCATCCCTAGCTAGCCCATGGACAGCTCCCCACTCTCCCACGAGCAGCTTCATCCCAACTCCCTCCCTGCCTCCCACCTCTCTCCATCCCTCACCACACAAAACACTGCACTCCCACCTTACCCCAGTACACTCACCATCAGCCAGGAAAGAGTTGGCAGTCGAATGAGCACAATGTAGCGAGACAGGCGTGGTGTGTGTGTGTGTGTGTGTGTGTGTGTGTGTGTGTGTGTGTGTGTGGGCGCGCGCGCGCGTGTGTTATAGCTTGAGAAAGGAATTCCATTCTGAAAGCTAGCTTTAGTCTGTACCTTTTGTGTGTGTATCTGATACATAATTGAAAATTCCATCTCATTACATATTAAGAAAAACCTTGAGGACTAATATGTATGAGGGCATGCTGAAAAGCAATGCCTCCACTTTTTTATGTGAAAATACTTAAAGCTTTGTAAATAAAACAAACATAACATTCTACACCTTTATTCTCGATGTCTACACATCTGCAGCCCTCTGTCACTAATGGCCTCTGAATTGTAGAATATAACATGGCAGTGTGCAACATAATTATGTCAGTGTATATGAAACAGCATGCAACAGCAATCTGATGCCTTGTGCTTGCTGTTACCAGTCATCCTCTACACCAGGGGCGGGCAAACGTTGCACGCAGCTCATGAGCGCACAGCGCTGCACGTGTGCTGCTCGCGTGCAATCGTCGAACGGAGCAGTGGCGACAGCCGGCAGGTTGCCGCAGTGTAGTTTTAGGCTAAGCTGCGGACGTTGAAGCGAAGCGACCACTACGTAGTGAATTTCAGTAACCGGAAAATGCAGAGTGAATCAAGGAAACGGAGAATTGGAGATTTGCTATCTTTTAAAAAGGAATGGGAGAATCATTTTTTCTCTGTGCAAAAATGTGAAAATTGGAAATGTATAATATGTGACAGTATTCTCGCTGGTCAGTGGAAGTTTAATATTGAAAGCCATTATAATAAATTTCAGTATGTTGCCATTCTTAGTGCAATAAAAGAGGAATTTCTCAAGCGATTCGGGGATATATCTTACTTATCCCAAGGTTTTGAATAGTTCTCGAGACAATCTGCTGTTTCTGTAGATGATATTCATCCCAGTTTGCAAATGGAATTAATAGGTCTACAGCGTAATTCTCGTCTGAGAGACAGGTTCCTTTTGGCAAGACGTGTGACAGATTTTTATCACGACTTTCCACAGCAAGTTTTCTCGTCTCCATCGTGAAGCTGTTATGAAAATTAATAAGTCTCGGTTAAGAGCAAACATCAGTAATGAAAATTTGTGTAACTGTTTGCGTTTGTCTGTACGTAGAAATTTTGTTCCAGACATTAAACGTATTGTAAACTCCACCTGTGATAATTAAATAAAACGTATCGTAGGTAATAGGTACTCTTTCAAACAATGATTACTTTCAAGCACTCCTACTACCCTTATTCCTTCATTCAATAAAGCAGGCCAGGAAACAAAACGCATTACAGAGGAAGAAGCGGAGAGACGGTATGGCGGGGAGGGGAGAGAAGCGGGTGGCCAGCTTGCCCCTGTGTGCACGCAGAACACCTGTTAACTGCCCCCGTGCATGTGCACCGCACACTTGCAGAATTCCTGCCCGCCCCTGCTCTACACAATCCCAATTTGGTTCCATCCAATTTTCATCTGTTTCCAAAACTTCAAAGAACATCTTCAAGAACTTCATTTTGGTAGTGATAAAGCGATGCAAGCAGAGGTAATGTTGTGGCTCCAATAACAATGTCAAACATTTAACAGAGACAGGATTGACAAACGGGTCTCTCGTTGAGAAAAATGTGTCTGCCACCAGGACGACTATGTTGAGAAATAAATATGCAGAAACAAAGAATAAAGATGTAGAATGTTGATAAAGTATGTTTTACTTGAAATATTTTAACAGTTTTCACATAAAAGATTCAGAAGCATTACTTTTCAATATACCCTTGTATTTCAGGGTATGATGATACCACTAGTTATAAAGATTGGCAGTTCCACTTTCAAATAATGTATTTCAACAGCAGCTACATATTCCGTTGCAAATTTTGTCTCTACGCTTGTTGAATTCCAACCTTTCCCATTATATTTTTACTACCTTGAATTTTGTGCACAAGATGACATACTTCATTAAGTGTTTATTCACTAAGATTTTTACATAATTTACCATGATTTTCAAATTGGCATTTGTACTCTTATAAGTCAGGTATTCCTAATGTAGGTGCATAAAATGATTCCATAAACTTTTCTAAATTCCTAAACCAGAACATTTTTCACAAACCAAATTTTTATCAATACTTACAGTCCCTCCTGAATAACAAAATCTAACATAGCCATTTTTGAAATGACAGTGTAGTTCCCAAATTTCCATGCTGATCTTTAAATAGTCTGTCTCATTCGAGATCTGGAGTCTGTGCCCAGTCGTACTGAGGCTAATGAACATGTAACACATATGTCGAGACTGCTACCAATGTTCGCTCGTATAATTGTTATGTACAGTTTGTCCGTGCAAATATGTGTATCAGTATGCATGAAAATGCAGTAATTTTGAAGTTTAAAAGCCTACAAGTGTTTTATTAATTAAAGCCTGACTGTGTTTTAACTGAACTGTGTGATAGTTTGTAGCACATTCAGACCAGCAGTACCATTTTGAGTGATTTATTATTGAACAAGATGACTTTCACTTAGAACAGATTAAGTGGATTACTGCAATGTACTTTTGTGCAGTGGATTACTATAAGACAGTATGTGTATTGTGATGTATAGTGTAAATATGTACAGTGTTTTGTGGCTTATTTAAATATTTTGTTTAGTGACTTGTTAGAACTACCAATGAATATCAGATGGTACATCATTAATCTGTGCTACAATAACTTTACAATTTATTTGAGTAAGTCTGTCGCTGGACTCTAGTACATTTGTGGGCACTGACCCAATTTATGTGCTAAACAATTGTATGAAGTTGAAATACTGGCCATCACTTAAATAATAAGCCTCAAGGATAACAAATGTATAAAAAGTGAAACCAAAACTGTGGTGCTGCGGACATTTTTTAGCTGTCCAGTAATGATTAAAATTTAAGCTTCATGGCTCCAAACTGACTTTCCAGCAGAGAGGCAATGGAGAAGAGAGAACGGAAATCAGGTTGGTGAACTTACACACACAAGAAAGTGTTCAACCAACTTATGTGGGATATGTTGAAAGTGAAGATGATGTGTGTCATGAGAAGCATTATGAAAAAAAATTTCACAAGCACCCACAGAAGATGGCATGGCACAAATTACTGTCTCATGCATATACAGAGCAATTCAAGATGAATATATTGATTACAAATGACTAACTATTTAAGGCATAAAGATACATCACCAAGAATTACAGGGCACATAGAAGAAAGTTCAAAATTTTTATTGTTGTGGAAGTGCAGTGAATTTAAGGCCAGTGTAGGCGTGGTGATGCATAAGTAAAAAGTTCTGTGTCATAAGTATAAATGGTGGATCCTGTAATGTAATTAACTGTTGGAGATAAAGTTTATCTCATACGAAAAGAACGATGCCCACAGTAAAGAGTTCAGGTAACTTCAGTATGATGCCATAAAATGTGTTTAATTTATTTAATTATGAATATTTTCTTTTATGATAAAAAATGGATTCATTTGACATGTTAAATGTTGTATATTTATATGTATTTATTTATATGTATCTTTGGAGTTTATTAAGGTCAGTAGACCAAAGAATCTGGAATGCAGAAATGTCTGCAACTTCTGGGCACATGTTGGCTTGCCCGCCACTTCTTTGTCGGGATTGAAGGGAGATGGACGTGTTTATGTGACCAGTACAGTATAATGCATTTAGAGTATCAATGTTCATAGTGCAAATGTTGTAGTTACTAAACAAAAAGTACGAATAAATATAATTTTTAGCTGAAAGTATTTCGGATCCGGTAGTGTTTATTTCAAACAAGACGAAAACCCAGGCCATGCTTGTTGGAGTAATTATTTTGCTGACAAAACTTCGAAAACCCCTAGACAAATGAGATCTGCAGTGTGTAATCTTTCAGCAGCTACTAATAAATAAGTCTTGCTGAAATTGTGCTGGAACTACTCGTATTATTCTCAATTACAAACACATGGTGTGAATGTGGTCCTACCACAATATACCACGTAAGATTCCACAATCATTCAGTTATCAAGAAACGAGATAGGTAACAACCAGTACAATCCTTCCTGAAGACATTCTGCATGTTAGAATTTAACAATTGTTGTTCTGTCATCACAGTTCAGAGAAAATTCCATTGACATTTCAGGTACTTAACAAGTCAGAGGAGGCAAGTGCATTTTCCCAGTGCATAAAGTTTAATTCAGGACTGAATGGGCACGAGTGTCCACTGTTGCATGAACAAGAAAGGTAAGCTGGCAGTCCAGCAGGTTTTGATATCTACAGGCAGAAATAAGTACATCATCTGATTTTAACAATATTGTTCCATGGTCAACTGAGGCAACACAATAGCCCAATTGCTCACCAATTGTTGTGCACCGTGATTCAGAAGAGATAAAAATTGATGTTGATGCAAGTTCTGAACTTGAAAACATTTTAGATAAGATTTTCACCCATATTTTTGGGGGAAAATAACAAACAAACAAACAGGGTCAGATAATGAGGATTAGAACATGAATGATCTTTTCTGGCAATAAGCTTCAAGGTTAGTTGCTTTCCTAACATTGTAATTACATGGTATACATTTTGTCATTAATTTTCCTGGGATTTTCCTTTAGTCACTCAACAATGATTCACATGCCAAGCTACAGTTATGTTAAACATACACGCAAAGGAAATGTTTTGGCTTTGTGCACTGCACACAGCAATTCACTTTTGTCACTACTATTTAACATTAGCAAAAGTCTGTACAGAATATTTTGTGAAAGTGAATAATTATTTTTTTCCAACAGAAGGAAGGATGTATGCTGGGATATGGTGGCACTCAGCATTTATGGTGAATAGTGCTTAATTCTGTGGCCGATAAGTAATGAACATGGATGCTGCCATGTCGATATTAACACAAATACTGCCCATACCACTGCAAGAAATAACCTCCAGACGTAACACCATGCCACAAATATAACTACGTGACTTCTGCGTGCCATCTGAAAATGACTCTGAAAAGCCTCAAAGACTCGTTAATGGTAATAACCAGGTATTTCATAAATGACTGGTTGCAGTTATCTGAATTTATGTTCAATCATACAGGAACTCACTTTTACTTCTCTGTAGTTAAACTGCCATACTTTGCATTTTCACATTTACATTTTTTAACTCTTAATGCAAAGGCTGACATAAATGATGATATTATTCTGTTAACCCATCAGCTTCAGAGAAAGTGGCAGTGAAAGATGAGAATGATTCACTTGAGAAGGCAAAAAAATCATCACCTAGTTGTTTTGACTGTATTTTATTTTCAGAAAATTTTCCCTGCAACAGCACTCACCTGCATGAAGGTGTATAAGGCACAGTAAATGTAGACTTAACATCTTTGTGTGTGCATTCTAGATGAAGGAACAACTACTATCTATCTGTGGGACACAGTGCTGACAAGAAAATTTCTTGCTTACTGGAGAAGTTCCTGAAAACATTACCTATTGGTTTGAAGCACATTGCAGCCTTTAATGACAACTGTGGTAGGCAAAACAAAAGCCAACTTGTGATAAGCTCTGGCTGTGGGTCATGTACAGAACAGGGATTGGAATAGTTAGCTATAAGTACTTCTTCAGTGGACATTGTTCTGATTAATGCGATCAAGATTTTGGTATCATCAACAAAACTAAATTTCACAATCAGCATGAAGTTTATGTCCCAGAACATTGGCAGCAGGCTGTTGCTAAGTCTTACAAAAAGCTTACTGTCATAAGAATGGAAAAAGCAGACTTCGAAACACCATCAATACCATGTATGCAGGCAACAGCAATGCACTGGCTGCTTAATACACCACACTGTGTGTTACTGGTTATTAATTGTACACAAGTAAGTCATATTATGTATCTTCAATATGTATTCATATCCAGTAATGGGACAAATGGATTGGGACCAGAAATAGGTCTTTTTTTATGATGACATTTCACTCAGACATGTCAGATATATTGTAAAATTACAATGTGCACTTCTCCTTGTGATATCTGGCACATCCAACAATGAAAATGGTGCTAAAAGTATGCCATTTTTAAACTTAAAAGGCTGTAATTTGACATGACAGCTGTAAGTCAAGCTTTTCACTATGGGTTTTGTCAATGGATTGGCTACTAAACTGTATATAATCACCAAGGCTAATCACCAAGACTTACTATTAATTAGATTTGTTATTGTAATCAGTAACATTTGAACTCAGTCCTTCTCACAATAAGGATATGTTCTAATTGCATATATTGTGCACATATACAGGGTGTTTGAAAAAGGACTCCCTAGTTTTAATGTGTCCTAGAATCTGTACAAAATGACATACGCTATTCTAGTTTGTGGTATTTGTTTCATCAACTCTCCAAGTTTGTATCCACTAGAGTTGGTAGGTCTGCACGACCTAGAGACAGCGCGAGTGTTGTTTTTTTGGCTTGTGAAAACTGAGTCAGTTATAACAGTGCAATATAATTTTTGATGACAGTATGGTGGTGAACCACCTATAGCAAAAACTATCTGTCATTGGCTAAAGTCTTTCAAGGAAACCGGTAGTGTTTTAAAAGCAAAATCACCAGGTAGACCACGAACTTCTGAAGATGTTGTGGAACAGATCCGTGTTTCGTGTGTTCAGAGACCAAAGTAGTTATTGGCCAGACATAGTCTACAATTAGGAGTGGTTGGTTGGTTGGTTTGGGGAAGACCAGACAGTGTGGTCATTGGTCTCATCGGTTTAGAGAAGGATGGGGAAGGAAGTCGGCCGTGCCCTTTCAGAGGAACCATCCCGGCATTTGCCTGGAGTGATTTAGGGAAATCACGGAAAACCTAAATCAGGATGGCCGGACGTGGGATTGAACCGTCGTCCTTCCGAATGCGAGTCCAGTGTCTAACCACTGCGCCACCTCGCTCGGTACAATTAGGAGTGCCTAAAGGTACTGTGTATGATGATGCGCATAAAAGACTTAAGTTGCGTACCTACAAATTGGCCACCGTAAAGCCCAGACATAACCCCACTGGACTTTTTCTTTTGGGGTCACATAGAAAATGTTGTGTACAGTGGAAAGATCAGAGACATCAATCATTTATGGGAAAGAATCATAATGGCGGTTTGGACAGTTACATCTGAAATGTCAGTGAATACGTGGCGAGAAGTGGAATATCATCTTGACATGCACAGGGCAACAAACGGATCCCACGCTGAAGTCTACTAACACTAAACAAAACTTGAAGGAATTCTCTTTCAAGATATGTACTCATTGATGTAATTTTTCATTAATTTCCCAGTTAAATTTATACTTAAAACAAGGGAGTTCTTTTTCATACACCCTGTATGTATTACTAGTTTCAGAAATAAATACCTCCTGCTTCAGCTGAGCTCCTAATTTCTTGCCTGCTTCCACAAAATCAAGGAATGTTACTTCTTCTGGGTTTATAGTTGCAAGTGTGTCCAGCCACTCCTTTTCCACAAGACCAACCTGCAAAATAAATACCAAATCAAGTCATATTTATTCACCAATGTAGCAGCTATCAATGTAGCAATCTGGTGCCTGACATGTCACATATTAGTTTTTTCTCATTTGTACCTGTATTGTAAGAGATTAGTGTGGTTTACATATTGCTCTTGCACATATGACACACACACACACACACACACACACACACACACACACCATCTCTTCAATGAAAAAAAACGCACAAACAACCTTTGGATTTTCTAGAACATAATATTCTTTTAGAACTAACACAGTCTTGGTTTCCATTTTCAATATTAAATTATTTTTCAGAGCAGTGATGAAAGAATCTATCCATATGATATACGCAGCCTGTTGCAAATTCACAGAGAGATAATTTAATACCTTAAAGAATTCAATTACAGTAAAACCTTGCTAATTCAGAACTAACAATGATACTGATGGTGAAGTGAAATGCCTCCTTACTATACTGGATATCACACACGTCAATTTCATTTATGAAAAATGTTGAATACATCCTCTTTCTTCCCATCTACTTCACTTGTGGCCAATAATGAGTAATGAATGGTTTTCTTCAATGCCAAAGACAATGGCAAAGACAATATTGGTGAACAGGTCTTCACGAAAATGAAAGCTTATTATGAGGTGCATTCAATAAGTAATCCAAAACATTTCATTTTTTCTCACCCAATTCATGGGTGCTTGCAGAATATCTATGTAGACCTGGCAGTGATCAAAACCATGGTGAGCTGTTAGGCAAGGCATCTGTCATCATCGCAATAAGGTTGCACAAACCTGTCTGGTCTCTCGCATTCTGGCCAGCCACACGCAGCTGTGACACCTGCAATGTTAGAATATGTGGACACACACATTTAGAGTCATTGATGGATCACAATTAAACACCTCACTGTTCAACTGGATGTCTCTTTTGGTAGTGCTGACACACTCATCCACCAGTTGGGGTACACAAAGGTGTGTACCAACTGGGTCCCTTGCCACCTAACAGAAGACCATCTCTACATAATTGCTTGCATGTAACTAGGCTGATCATTACAGTTTTTGTCATACATTGTCAAAGGCAATGAAACATGGGTTCATCACTTTGAACTGCAAACCAAAGCAGTAATCCACAGAGTGGCAACACATCATATATCCTCTGAAGAAAAACTTCAAAGCCCATCCTCAGCTGGTAAAGCCATGGCGACAGTCTTCTGGGATTCTGAAGGGGTTATTCTGTTTGATGTCCTCCATCGTGGTGCAACGGTCTACTCTTAAATTTGCTGTGCTACCCTCGTGAAATGACTCAAGCATGTTCGACACCACCAAAATGCAAATCAGCTTCTCCTTCTCCGTGACAACACAAGGCCCCACACCAATCTGTACACTCAAGAGGAGGAGCTCACACAACTTCATACACACTACAGCGGAGATCTCACACCTTCCAGCTTCCATCCATTTGGCCCAATGAAAGGTGCACTCTGCAGGAAGCAATACATGGATGATAGGGAGATCATTGATGCAGCAAGACGTTGACTCCCTGACATCATCCAGTAAAGTGGTACCATGTGGGCATACAGGCCCTCCCAGTAATGTGGCATAGGGCCGTCACACTAAATGGAGATTATGTTGAAAAATACGGTTTAGTAGCCAAAACAGCAGGGAATAATATGGTGTATTGAAATCCTGAATAAAACCAATCTGCTTTCAGAAAAAAATTGCTGGATTACTTACTGACTGCCCTTCATAACAAGAGTGCCATTTTCAACTCGATCAGCAAATGGAATAAAGTTATTGGTTTTGAACAAATAGAAGATTCACATTTCCAGAATGTATTTGCAGCTACAACCACAAAGAACGTTTGTGACTGAAGTCAACGATATTGATGAATGAACAGGTATTAGAGAAATGTTTGAAATGGTGAAAATAAGGGAAAATTGGGATACATTTATCAATTTTATTGAGATTAATATAATCTTATGTTGAAAGAGGTGCAGCAAGAAGTGACAAAAGAACAGTGCACAAGAGTGTCTCACAAAATTAGGCCATTATCAACAGATTTTGGCATTATGAAGAAGG
Organism: Schistocerca nitens; assembly: GCF_023898315.1. Taxonomy (NCBI): domain Eukaryota; kingdom Metazoa; phylum Arthropoda; class Insecta; order Orthoptera; family Acrididae; genus Schistocerca; species Schistocerca nitens. The sequence continues at coordinate 312,247,643 of NC_064620.1, forward strand.
TATCGGGATTCATCAGACCGTACAACACACTGCCATTGTGCCAACGTCCAGTCCCAGTGCATTTCAGTCATAGTTGCCAATGTCATGATGATAACATTGGGGCATGCACGGGTCGTCAGCTGCGGAGGTCCATCATTAGGAGTGTTCAGTGCACTATATGTTCAGACACACTTGTACTCTGCCCAGCATTAAAGTCTGATCTTAGTTCCACCACAGTTTGCTGCTTATCCTGTTTTACCAGTCTGCCCAGCCTACAATGTGCAATATTTGTAATGAGGGGTGCCCATCCAGTCCCATGATGTATGGATGTGGTTTCATCTTGGTTTCACTATATGTTAAAGATACTCACCACAGCACTCCTTGAACAACTGACAAATCATGCAGATTCCAAAATGCTTGTGCCAAGCCTCAGGGTCTTCACAATCAGCTCTTGGTCAAACTCAGATAGATCGCATGTCTCCCCCATTCTACACATGGACAGCGCATTCACTGATACTACATGCACTGTGAATGTGTCTGACTAGCAATCATTCATCAGGTGATACTGCTATTGCCTGGACGGGTTTTTATTGACAGTAGGTCAGTGGTCATAGCGTTGTGGCTGATCAGTGTAACTTTCCCATAAAATGTAGGCTTTCATTTTATAAGAAATATCAGGGTCTTGTTGTCTTCAGTCTGGAGACTGATTTGATTCAGCTCTCCATGCTACTCTATCCTGCGCAAGCTTCTTCATCTCCCAGTACTTACTGCAACCTACATCCTTCTGAATCTGCTTAGTGTATTCATCTCTTAGTCTCCCTCTACAATTTTTACCCTCCACACTGCCCTCCTATGCTAAATTTGTGATCCCTTGATGCCTCAGAACATGTCCTACCAACCGGTCCCTCCTTCTTGTCAAGTTGTGCCACAAACTCCTCTTCTCCCCAATTCTATTCAATACCTCCTCATTAGTTATGTGATCTACCCATCTAATCTTCAGCATTCTTCTGTAGCACCACATTTCGAAAGCTTCTATTCTCTTCCTGTCTAAACGATTTATCGTCCATGTTTCACTTCCATACATGGCTACACTCCATACAAATACTTTCAGAAACGACTTCCTGACACTTAAATCTATACTCGATGTTAACAAATTTCTCTTTTTCAGAAACGCTTTCCTTGCCATTGCCAGTCTACATTTTATATCCTCTCTATTTCGACCATCATCAGTTATTTTGCTCCCCAAATAGCAAAACCCCTTTACTACTTTAAGTGTCTCATTTCCTAATCTAATTCCCTCAGCATCACCCGACTTAATTCGACAACATTCCATTATCCTCGTTTTGCTTTTGTTGATGTTCATCTTATATCCTCCTTTCAAGACACTGTCCATTCTGTTCAACTGCTCTTCCAAGTCCTTTGCTGTCTCTGACAGAATTACAATGTCATCGGCGAACCTCAACGTTTTTATTTCTTCTCCATGGACTTTAATACCTACTCCAAATTTTTCTTTTGTTTCCTTTACTGCTTGCTCAATATACAGATTGAATAACATTGGGGAGAGGCTACAACCCTGTCTCACTCCCTTCCCAACCACTGCTTCCCTTTCATGCCCCTGTATTTTACCCCTGCCACCTTCAGAACTTGAAAGAGAGCATTCCAGTTAATGTTGTCAAAAGCTTTCTCTAAGTCTACAAATGCTAGAAATGTAGGTTTGCCTTTCCTTAATCTATTTTCTAAGATAAGTCGTAGGGTCAGTATTGCCTCACGTGTTCCAACATTTCTGCGGAATCCAAACTGATCTTCGCCGAGGTTGGCTTCTACCAGTTTTTCCATTCGTCTGTAAAGAATTCGCGTTAGTATTTTGCACCTGTGACTTATTAAACTGATAGTTCGGTGATTTTCACATCTGTCAACACCTGCTTTCATTGGGATTGGAATTATTATCTTGAAGTCTCATTCATCTTGCTCAATAGATGGTAGAGTTTTGTTAGGACTGCCTCTCCCAAGGCTGTCAGTAGTTCTAATGGAATGTTGCCTACTCCCGGGGCCTTGTTTCAACTTAGGTCTTTCAGTGCTCTGTCAAACTCTTCACGCAGTATTGTATCTCCCATTTCATCTTTATCTACATCCTCTTCCATTTCCATGATAATGTCCTCAAGTACATTGCCCTTGTATAGACCATCTATATACTCCTTCCACCTTTCTGCTTTCCCTTCTTTGCTTAGAACTGGGTTTCCATCTGAGCTCTTGATATTCATACAAGTGGCTCTCTTTTCTCCAAAGGTCTCTTTAATTTTCCTGTAGGCAATATCTATCTTACCCCTAGTGAGATAAACCTCTACATCCTTACATTTGTCCTCTAGCCATCCCTGCTTAGCCATTATGCACTTCCAGTCGATATGATTTTTGAGACGTTTGTATTCCCTTTTGCCTGCTTCATTTAGTGCGTTTTTATATTTTCTCCTTTCACCAATTAAATTCACTATTTCTTCTGTTACCAAGGATTTCTCCTAGCCCTTGTCTTTTTACCTACTTGATCCTCTGCTGCCTTCAGTACTTCATCCCTCAGAGCTACCCATTCTTCTTTTACTGTATTTCTTTCCCCCATTCCTGTCAATTGTTCCCTTATGCTCTCCCTGAAACTCCGTACAACCTCTGGTTTAGTCAGTTTATCCAGCTCCCATCCCCTTAAATTCCCACCTTTTTGCAGTTTCTTCAGTTTTAACCTACAGTTCATAACCAATAGATTGTGGTCAGAGTCCATATCTGCCCCTGGAAATGTCTTACAATTTAAAACCTGGTTCCTAAATCTATGTCTTACCATTATATAATCTATCTGATACCTTCTAGTATCTCCAGGATTCTTCCATGTATACAACCTTCTTTTATGATTCTTGAACCAAGTGTTAGCTATGATTAAGTTATGCTCTGTGCAAAATTCTACCAGATGGCTTTCTCTTTCATTTCTCTCCCTCAATCCATATTCACCCACTATGTTTCCTTCTCTCCCTTTTCCTACTCTCGAATTCCAGTCACCCATGACTATTAAATTTTCATCTCCCTTCACTACCTGAATAATTTCTTTTATCTCATCATACATTTCATCAATTTCTTCATCATCTGCAGAGCTAGTTGGCATGTAAACTTGTACTACTGTAGTAGGCATGGGCTTCGTGTCTATCTTAGCCACAATAATGCGTTCACTATGCTGTTTGTAGTAGCTTACCCGCACTCCTATTTTTTTATTCATTATTAAACCTACTCCTGCATTACCCCTATTTGATTTTGTATTTATAACCCTGTATTCACCTGACCAAAAGTCTTGTTCCTCCTGCCACCGAACTTCACTAATTCCCACTATATCTAACTTCAACCTATCCATTTCCCTTTTTAAATTTTCTAACCTACCTGCCCGATTAAGGGATCTGACATTCCACGCTCCGAACCGTAGAACGACAGTTTTCTTTCTCCTGATGACGACGTCCTCTTGAGTAGTCCCCGCCCGGAGATCCGAATGCGGGACTATTTTACCTCCGGAATATTTTACCCAAGAGGACGCCATCATCATTTAACCATACAGTAAAGCTGCATGCCCTCGGGAAAAATTTCAGAGTGTAATCAATGCAAAATTGAATTATTTTTTAAAAGCTATATATTTTAAATTTTTTTTACAAAACAACCTTATCCCCTTCACAATACTCTCCATTCCAACTAATACATTTGTCCCACTAGTGCTTCCATTGTTCAAAACTTTTTTACAGTCCTCTTTACACATAGCTGACAGCTCCTCCCTCGTTTTTTTCTTGACTTTTTCAATGTTGTCATACCGGTGTCCTTTCATGCCTCTTTTCATGCGTGGAAATCAGAAAAAAGTTGCACAGAGTCAGGCCAGGTGAGTAAGGTGCATGGGACAGTGGAACCATGCCATTTTTAGCTAAAAACTGTCCAACAGAGATGGCTGTGTGTGCAGGTGTGTTGTAGGGGTGGAAGAACCAGTCTCCTGCCTGCCACAAATCAGGTCTTTTTTGACAAACACTGCTGCACAATCTTCTTAAAACTTTCAAATAAACAGTTTGATTGATGGTCTGACCTGGGGGAACAAATATCTGAATGAACTACACCCTTGGCATCAAAAAGGCAAATCAGCATTGTTTTGATGTTTGATTTGACATTGGGGGGGGGGGGGGGGGGGGCAGGATTACGATGGCTTCACTATTGCTTTGTTTCTGGGTTGTAACCATAGCATCATGACTCAGCACCAGTAATGACCAATGACAGAAAATCTGGATCAGTTTCAAGCTGTTGTTTCAAAGCAAGGCATGTTTCAACTTGACATTCCTTTTGATTGTCAGTCAGAACCTGAGGAATACCAGGGTGTATACATGGACAAAGAAAAAAAATTCCCGGATCTTTCCTGGATTTCCCGGTTGAAAGTACAGTTTTTTCATGTTAAGTGACAGTATGCTTTTCCTCGGCACTGTAAAACTTAATCAATTCTTTGAATGTTTATGGTTTTATACACCGACGTAGAATTTCCTGGCACTTTAGAAAACGAAACTCGGTGGAGGGGCGGGGGAGGGAGGGGGAGGGGGGGAGGGGAGGCGGCACGTTTCGGAAAGATCTTTGATGTGCAGCAACATGTACACTGCATATTTTCGTGTTACAAAGGTATAAATTCGAATTCCACCAAACACCGCATGTTACTTTCTGAGGCATAGAAATCGAGATTGCGACTTGGTTTTGTAAGCCAGTCATAGCTCATGTCATGTGATCTCACCAGCTGATAGGACATGTGATGTAGTCAGCCAATAGCAATATCACTCTTAAGTAGCGCGAACACACAAATAAGAAAAGTTAATGATTTAAATTAATATACACAGTGTTGCTACAAGAAAAACAAAGCTCTCACATATAATATTGGTCCCGAAGATTAATAAGTTGCAGGAGAAGCTAAGCTTCCACATATAATGATCTTTTTTGCATATCTTACACTTTAAGATACATCACACAAACGTGCCAGTAATTTTTTTAATAACAACGTAAATGTCTGATCTTCCGAGCTCAAAATTCTTCTAGATGGTCGTCCTCAAAGAGTTGATTTTTAAATGAGAGTCAAACGCTCTCTGATTTAAGAAATTCATCGTACATTCTTGCACATAGTTCATCTTGCATAAAAGGAAATTTACTTTGAAAGTAACGCTTTTCAAACCACCATTCGCAATATTTTCACGTGACCTGTCAGAAATTGGTACGCTTCAGCAGTTGCCAGACAGCACCAGATAACAGGCATCACAGCGCTTGCGCAGCTACAATGACGCAGGAACCTCGCATGTTCGTACGTGTAAAACATTAAAAGATCTTGCATTATGTCATAAAAGAAACAAGGCATCAGAGGATACTTCAAGAGCATCAGAATTTCGTGAACCATACTAAAATGCATAATTCGGCTTAAAGTGCACATTCGTACATCCACATTTGGGTGTAAATTTTCTTGGACTACCAGTACTGTATTATCTCATGTTTGGTTGTTTATTCTGGCATAATGCCATACGAGCTAGAAGACGGAAAATGTGCACTTGAAATGCTGCGAACAGTTGAAACTACCCAACAGTGTGAAATTAAACACCTTGTTTCAAATAAATTGACTGCCTCAATGCAAAATATTAATAAAAGCCAAATCTCTTTAGCAAACCGACAAAAATAACTTCCTTGTCCTTCAAGGCGATTAATGCTTGGCTGTCACAAAGGTGGAAATAAAACCTGAAACTAATAACATGTTTTAGACTTCCATAATTATGCGAACGTATTTTAATTCATTTGATACCTCCCAGCCGCAGAAATCCATTTTGTTTTCATTTAATGTGAGAGCAATAAATGAAGAGAAAACAGCAAAATCACTAAACGTAAACACGGGTCACATGGAGACTTCCCACTACAACTCAGACTGCTCTGTGGATCAGCCCCGGAAGCCCCGGATCTCCGATATTTACAAACCGGGGCAATATTAGATAGTGGCACCCAGCCACACATCTGTAGCCAGAAGCGAGAGAAAGTACTACTCATACGCGACTCAACTGGGCATGCACAAGAGCCCGCCCACAACTGCTCAAACGAATCTAATGTAAACAGCTGTCACGTCGCACTCATCGGAGGCAATTTCTTGTTAGGAAGCATTGCATAGTCTTCCCAAAGCCTTTGACACACTTCACTGTTTTGCAAATGCTTGTATGGGCACTATGTTTTATTGTCGTATATGGCGTATTTCCTTTGCGACTGAAGTTTTATTTTGGTTTTTTTTTCTCTCGTTCACGTTTTGTTGCTGCAATATTATTCTGCAGAAGCGGGATACAGTAATATCCTTTGTTAGAGTATTGGTTCTTACCTGTCAAAACCACAAAAATTTAATTGAAAACTAAAACAATGAAAAATTCCCGGGTTTTTCCTGGTTTTCTCCCGGATGAAAAAATTCTCGGGTTTTTCCCGGATCTTCCGGTTGTCCCGGGTTGTATACACCCTGCACATTTGGCAGCTACCCTTTTCATTCCCAAATCTTCCATTAAAATTTGCTGAACCAAGCTCCAAGATAACCCACTAATCTCTGACAGCTAATCAATTGTCTGTTGATGGTCAGTGAGCTCAAGCTCTCGAATTTTTTCAATGTTTTTGTCAGTTCAGGCAGTTGATGGAGTCCATAAAGAGGTTTGTTATCAATTGATTTAAATTGTGTAAACCACTCGTACACTTGGCTTTAGCCCATAGCATCATCTTAGTAAGCTGCTTTCAACATTAAAACAATTTCAGCGGTATTTTTACCAACTAGAAAACAAAATTTCACAGCTGTACATTGTTCACTTAAACTTGCCATCATAAAAAATGGAACAAGAACAAAACAGCACTAGCAAAAACAATCACAGCAGATGAACAGAACAAGCCAGGTCGACAACACAGGCAAAACTGCACTGCCAATGAATTGCACTATACACACCTAGCGGCGGAATGTGTACTACACAAGATCTGCCCACGAAAATGTTTTTTTTTTTTTTTTTTTTTTTTTCATATAGTAATGTATATGTGCAGTAGTGTATACATCAGGATTTTTTAATGAACATTTGAATATGTATTGTAACTTTAATTTGTTTAATCCTATTGTTCATTATTGCAATATCATTACATAAGTTACCTTTAAATTGAATATATTTTACACTATTTCACATAATATTACTGTTCATGCAGTTTTTATTTAATCATGTTACACACAGAATGTTGTATTTTATCTTCAGATAACTATTTTAGAAAACATTTCTGTAATTCGATCTTTCGATAATATGGGCTAAAACCCATCCCAATTAGTTTGAATTAGTGGGGTTTCACCATATTATCAACTACAAAACATACATTTGCCCCATATTATGTTTCTCAGTTTAACAATGTTACAGCAACACTTCAGGAAGATGTTAAATCCCAAGAAAAATCACAAAGCACTATATACCAGCTGGACGCAGTTATCCCTGTCACAGTTCACAATTTTAAAATCACTACAAACATCTTTCATGAACTAACACACAAGAATTATATGACATTTTGTTATTTATAAATAATGACTCTTACAAGTTGATCAATAACATTGTTTCTTCTGTACACAGAAAACTGCTTAAATTCCCACAAGTCACTTACCATTTATAATGACTAGGTAAAGTTAAGTTTTGTTACATAAAAGACCTCTAATATATCTCATTTTTCCCCAAGACATTAGTTCACTAATGCTATTTTAAAGAAAACAGACCCCTCCATGATGCAAAGTGGTGTGTCAAGGCCTTATGCTTACCCAGCTAGCAACCCACTACTCAGATGGGTTATGTGCACATGGACCTCATAGGGAACAAATTGGAAATTTATGGTAAGGTCTTATGAGACCAAACTGCTGCGGTCATCGGTCCCTAAGCTTACACACTACTTGATCTAACTTACGCGAAAGACAACACACACACCCATGCCCAAGGGAGGACTCGAACCTCCGATGGGGGAGCCGCGCGGACCGTGACAAGACACCTCACACTGCGCGGCAACCCCGCATGGCGCAGGGAGCAGTTCTTCAAACAGACAAGGTTGTAATTTCCAGCCATACTGAATAGTAATTAACTGTGACTGTTTCAAAAATACAAAAAGGTTATCAAATACCATTACGAGTCACACTCTTGAACTACCAGTGACTGGTAGCAACATTTGAAAACCTTTACAGGTATGGATGTGCTCCATCTGGCAACAAGGCCAGATGTCAATGGCCCCACAGACCTTTTCTCCTCCATGTGCCACATAACTGAAAGTCGTACCTCCAATGTCCTGATGCCAAGGCAGTATTTAGGTCAGTGCCTAGGCTACACTTGAGAGTTCTCTCCGAGTGATTTTTTTGGGTCAGGCACTGACTGCAAAAGCTTTTCCACAGTCAGGATCTCACTCGCGTGTCACCAATAAGGTGCTAAAAATGTCATCCATGTCAACCTTCATCTCCAGAAGCGGCTAGATACGGACCTACACCATTTGGAGCCACTACACTAAAGAGAAATGGCCTCTGACACCAGCAATTGGAAATTGTAATGTTTGTCTTTGTTCTTCATCAACAATACTCTGGACTTAAACTTTTGCTCATCCTCAGGGGACTTTAACTTTTACATGTCCCTTTCAGACTTCAATTGTTGCACACTGTTCAGTTACTGTGTTTCAAACTAACTCCTGTTAGGAATAATTGGTGATATGCGTTACAATAAACTTCATATTCATTTTTATACCTGGGTGTTTTTTCTAGGCCACCCTCGGTTGACATTCCAAAAACATTAGCTAACAAAGGTAGTGAAACTTATATTTATAAAGCATCAATATATACAGATATGCACAAATTGTGACATAAATGCAGGGATTTGGAACTTAATCAGAATGAAAGGAAAGGTCAGGATGAGCCTGGATTAATCAGGAATTATTTATCTATTATCAAACGATGCAAAACAAAAGTTCAAGCAGAAATGCTGAACTCAAGTTTCAAAACATTCCTTTACAAGGAGGATCCAGGGCTGTCCCAATTTAATTATTACAAAACCGCAATGATAATTTATATAGATATTATTGTCACCCATGAAAAACCCAATTTGCACTTTTTTAACCTGAGGTCCTGAAAGCCATGGACCAAAGCAACTGGATGGATGCTTTATTTTTCTGAATTCTGGACAGGATTTGGCTCAATTTGACACCAAAATGTACGGTAACATTGGGACATCAAACAAAATTGGCAACTGGTTTGAGAATTTCTTGGTGAAGAAAATGCAGCATGGCATAACGACAACAGAAAAGACAGCTAAGAGAAGCATGTTGGGCCATTTATTTTTCATGTTGTATATTAATAATGTGGCAAATAAAATTAACTGAACATTTTCTTCTTTTTGATAATGAATTACTGTCTGAGAAAAAGTTGTTCAAATATCCTATCAGATCTTGATAAGATTTCAAAGTTTTGTAAATTATAGATTGCAGCAATCAGTCGCCCTTTTTAAATTTTATTGTGCAGATCTAGATTTCGGGTAGAAGCTAGCCATTCTCAATGCCCTATTATTTTTGCTCAATGCATGTAATTCCCTGTTGATTGGGCTCCATCCACAGTTCATTGAATACTACTCAATATTCAATGAACTGTGGATGAAGCCCGACCAACAGGGAATTACATGCATTGAAAAAAAAAATTATAGGGAATTGAGAATGGCTAGCTTCTAGCCGAAATCTAGATCTGCACAATAAAATATAAAAAGGATGACTAATCGCTGCAATCTATAATTTACAAGTCAATATAACAGTCGCTGAGTGCAACAGCTTTCTGAATGGAAGGTAACCTGATGTAGATTTCAAAGTGTTATGCAGACTGGCAACTTGCTCTGACTGTTGAAAAATATGCACTTCATACAACATACATGACTAAAATATCAATGAGTCTCATTTGAAATAAGTCAATTCATAAAATACCTATGTGTAACAATTTGTGGGAATATGAAATAGAATTACCACATAGGCTCAACCTGTAGGCTCTAGAAAGGAAACAGATTACGAAATACACATGAAGCCTATCCTAGAATATTGCTGAAATGCATGCAACCCAACCAAAGTGGACTGACAGCAGGTATTAAACATATACAAAAAAGGACAGCATAAATGGGTACAGGTCGCCCAATTCATGCAAGTGTCTCTTTAGAAATGACAAAAGTTGGAAATTATAAAATGATATGGCGACAGAATGGCTGACCAGTACTTAACTACAGTAATTAAAGTCCAGTAATGCTGAAACACACCCACAAAATTTAAAAAATCTTTTCTAGCTTTCGGAACCATTGTTTCCTTCATCAAGGGGGAGGGGAATCAGATGAGGAAGATAAAAAAAACATGGGGCAGGAAACCGTAGAACGAGAGAGATACCCACCTATTGAGGGGATGAAAACTGGCAGATGTAAAAACCCAGATCATCATCTATCTGCTGAAAGCCCATTTACAATGTTTCGAGAACTGGTATGAAGCAAGTAATCTAGGAATATAGTATAGCTCCCTACTTGTCACTGCTGCAGGGATCACAGAAAATTGCCAGCCGCTGTAGCTGAGCGGTTCTAGGCACTTCAGTCCGGAACCGCACTGCTGCTACGATCGCATGTTCGAATCCTGCCTTGGGCATGGATGTGCGTGACGTCCTTAGGTTAGTCAGGTTTAAATAGTTCTAAGTCTAGGGGACCATAAGTCCCATAGTGCTTAGAGCCATTTGAACCATTTGATCACAGAAACAAGATGAGACAACTTACAGCACACACATGGATATTTAAGCTGTCATTCTTCTTGCATCCATATGCAGATGCAATGGGAAGAAATCCTAATATACTGTAGCCTTTACCAGGCTACAGATTAGCTGGCTGTTTCTCAAGGAGTTCCTTGTGGGGTGGGGGAGTGGCTCTGTACGTAAAAAACAGTATTTCATTTGAGTCCATAGACGTATCACGACACTGCACTGAACAGATATTTGAAAGTTGTGCAGCATTAGTTGAATTTAGTGAAATGAAACTTCTAATTGCTGTTGTTTATAGGTCCCCTAACTCCGACTTCAGAGCATTTTTGCTTAAGCTAGGGAGGGTTCTTGATTCACTTTGTAGGAAGTACCAGAAAGTAGTTATATGTGGTGACTTCAATATTAATTTTGTACATGATTGTAAAAGAAAAAGGATGTTGGTAGATCTCCTAAATTCATATGATCTGACACAAACTGTGTTTTTTCCAACTAGGGTGCAGGGGAACAGTAGCACATTCATAGACAATATTTTTATTCATTCTTCATTACTAGATGGGCATTCTGTTAGTAAAAGGGTGAATGGCCTTTCAGACCATGATGCACAAATTTTAACACTAAAAGGTTTTTGTACTCAAACCACTGTCGTATTTAATTACAAACTATGTAGGAAAGTTAATCCAACAGCAATAGAGAGTTTTTCAAAACTTGTCAAGGAACAAGAGTGGCAAGATGTTTATAGTGCCGATAATATAGATGATAAATACAATGCTTTCCATTACACATTTCTCATGCTCTTTGAGAGTTGCTTTCCATTAGAACATTCTAAACGGTGTACTAGCAGTAATGGACAGCCCGGTTGGCTGACTGGTGGGATAAGGATATCACGTAGAACAAAGCGAGAATTATATCAAAATGTTAGAAGTAGTCACAATCAAGCTACAGTAGCCCATTACAAACAGTATTGTAAGGTGCTTAAAAATGTTATTAGCAAGGCAAAAAGTATGTGGTACGCAAATAGAATAGCTAATTAACAGGATAAAATTAAAGCCATATGGTCAGTTGTGAAGGAAGTGTCTGGTCAGCAGCACAAGGTTGATGATATAAAGTCAGTTCGCAGTAATAATATTTCTGTTACTGATAAATCAGATATATGTACAGTATTTAACAACCATTTTCTGAGCATTGCTGGTGAATTAAATAAAAATTTAGTTTCTACAGGAAATCATATAAATTTCTTAGCAAATGTCTTTCCGAGATTGACGTCTGAAATACTCCTCTGTGATACAGACAAGAGGGAGATTGAGTCAATAATTAAATCACTGAAGACTAAGGACTCTCATGGTTATGATGGAGTGTCTAGTAGAATATTAGAGTATTGTGCTGCATATGTTAGTCCTGTATTTAGCCATATTTGTAATTTTTCCTTTAGGAATGGTCAGTTTCCTGAGCGATTAAAGTACTCAGTAGTAAAGCCGCTTTATAAAAAGGGAGAAAGGGATAATGTGGATAATTTTAGACCTATTTCTATGCCATCAGTGTTTGCAAAAGTTATCGAAAAGGCTGTGTATGTAAGGTTAATTGATCATTTTATATCACACGATTTGCTATCAAATGTACAGTTGGGCTTTAGAAGTCGTTTGACAACTGAAAATGCTATATTCTCTTTTCTTTGTGAGGTACTGGATGGGCTAAACAAAAAGTTTCGAACTCTTGGCGTATTTTTTGATTTAACAAAGGCATTTGACTGAGTTGATCTCAAAATATTGCTCCAGAAGTTGGACCATTACGGAATAAGGGGAATAGCTCACAATTGGTTCACCTCTTACTTTAGCAACAGGCAGCAAAAGGTCATTATTCACAATGTTGATAACGGGTGTGATGTGGGATCTGAGTGGGGTACTGTAAAGTGGGGGGTGCCCCAGGGATCAGTGTTGGGGCCACTCCTGTTCCTTATTTATATAAATGATATGCCCTCTAGTATTATGAGTAACTCTAAAATATTTCTGCTTGCTGATGACACTAGCTTGGTAGTAAAGGATGTTGTGTGCAACATTGACTCGGTTTCAAGTAGAGCAGTACATGACCTCAGTTCATGGCTTGTAGAAAATAAACTAACGTTAAATCACAGTAAGACTCAAGTTTTTACAGTTTCTAACACACAATTCAACAAAACCTGATGTTTTAATCTCACAGAATGGGCATATGATTAGTGAAACTGAACAGTTCAAATTCCTAGGTGTTCAGATAGATAGTAAGCTGTCGTGGAAAGCCCACGTTCAGGATCTTGTTCAAAGACTTAATACTGCCATTTTCACTATTCGAACGGTATCGAAAGTGAGTGATACTTCGACACGTAAATTAGTCTACTTTGCTTATTTTCATTCACTTATGTCGTATGGTATTATGTTTTGGGGTAACTCTTCCCATTCTAGAAGGATATTTTTGGCTCAGAAACGGGCGGTTTGGGCAATAAGTGGTGTGAGTTCACGAACCTCTTGTCAACCTCTGTTCACGAGTCTGGGTATTTTGACATTGGCCTCTCAATATGTATATTCCTTATTGTCGTTTCTTGTTACCAATATTAGTTTATTTCCAACAATAAGCAGCTTTCACTCGGTTAATACTCGGCAGAAATCAAACCTCCATTTGGATCGGACTTCCTTAACTCTTGTGCAAAAAGGTGTGCAGTATACTGCTGCATCCATTTTCAATAAGCTGCCACTCGAATTCAAAAATCTTAGCAGTAATCCACGCTCTTTCAAATCAAAACTGAAGAGTTTCCTCATGGGTCACTCCTTCTATTCTGTCAAGGAGTTCCTTGAAAAATTAAGCTGATTCTCACTGTATTGCTGATAGTGTTTGCTTAAACTTATGGACTGATTTTCTTTCAGGTTCATGAACATTTATTTTTATCTGTTATTACTTTTATGTTGTAAGTTCATGTACTGACACATTCCATGACCTTGGAGATTTGCTCCTCAATTTGGTCCTATGGAACTTGACATGTAAATAAATAAATAAATGGGAAGTATCTTCTATGATGCACTTCACAGTGGTTTACAGCATGTGGATGTCGATGAAGATGAGTACCATATTATCAGTTACTATTATACTATTTTGATGAAATGATGTCCCATCTTCTTTTCCTTCCATTTCCTCTATCCATCTTCTACTCCTTCCCCTCTCTCTATTCTTCCCCTCCTTCTCTCCCTCCCCCTCCTTCTCTCCCTCTGAGTTCATCCCCTCCTCACCCTCTCTGAGTGCAACTCCTTCTCCACCCTCTTTCTGCTCAGCCACACCCATCTGCTCATATAGCTCCTGGGATGCATTCCAATATTACCTACATGATATGCCTGTTATGCAAAGCAGTGTAGATGTCGGATTACCAATCCTTTTCACACTCATCCGAGACAGTAAGTAGCACATATACCAAATTTGGTTGAAATTGATCTTGTAGTTTATGAGATGCGGAAACACACACACACACACACACACACTCATCTTCATTTTTCTCTGCACTGAAGTAATTTATATAAATGAATTGTATGGCGTCAAGCTGAAAATAGTAAATTATTTAATCTAAAAACTAACAAAAAATATCAAATTTATGATAAATCTGCAAAATAAATTATTTGATATGCATTAACAGCGCCTCAAAATTGTTTGCTCAAAAATTTAAAAGAAAGCAAAATTACAAGCATTTTTGCTACTCTTAACAACCACAAAAGAATAACTATGCTGTGTAATTAACTGAAATATCAAAGAAGGCATTTGGCATGCCTAGATGATGTCAGCAAAGGAATTTGAAGGAAGGGAACATTAGGATTTAATGAGTCGTTGATGCCAAGGTCACTACAGACAAACCACAACCTCGGCTTGAGGAAGAATGGGAAAAGATAGTGGTCACATCTTTTTCAAAGGAACCATTCAGGTATTTGCCTGAAGTGATACAAGGAAACTATAGAAAACACAAATATAGGAAAAAATGTAAAGTGCCATCCTCCCAGTTGTGAGTTCAGGGCCTTAATCACTCAACCAACTTGCTCTGTACAAAAACTTGAGGTTGCAGCAACAGAAAACCCAAGATCTATTTTTGAATCAAGCATCTGAACACTGTATATACTACAGTACCTGCACCAGTAATCAAACAAAACAATAGTAGCATAGAAACTGTTTGTCATTGAAAATCATTTGCATTGTAGAGTGACAGATAGTTGAAAAAACATAAGTTTTATGTATGAGGGCATACTCACAAGTCCTATTCTCTTCCCATTCCAGTCAACAACATATGTTATTCGGCCATCTCCCAAAGGCCTCCCAGTCTCTTGATCAATAACATTTGACATCAGCCATGGAAAAGTAGTCTGATTCACCAATTCACCAAGAACTTCTAGTCCAAAATCTGAAAGTACAGTTTTGTCATTTATTTTCACTTCAGAATAACAATAAACCACAAATAATGGAAACACATTGACTGTAGCAAAATGTATAAGCAGCAAAAACTGTATTTTACTGCAATTTTTTTTTAACAGAATTTATACAAAAACTCCATCAATTGATCCATGGATGACTCTTGATCTACCCTCACAGCTTTGCTTCTGCCAGTATGACTCCTACTTTCTAAATTTTGCAGAAATTCTCCAGTATACCTTGTGAAGGAAATGTTTTTGTGGGGTAATAGCTTAGCCAGTGCATAGGGGATTGCTTCCAGAAGGAATTTTCATTTTGTGATGGAATGTGTGCTGATCCTGTAAAGTTTGGAATATGGGAGAGAGATGTAATGGCAGACGAAAAGCTGTGAGAGCAGTTCGTGAGTCGTATCTGGGTAGCTCACTTGGCAGGGCACCATACCATAAAAGGCAAAAGTTCTTCATTCAAATCCCTGTCCAGCACACAGTTTCAATCTATCAGGAAGTTTCATATCAGCCCACTCTCCACTGCAGAATGAAAATTCATGATAGACAAATTTATACATTACAGCATCCGTGTAGTCCCAGGTCTTTTGACACCATTGTTTATGTAAGAGTTTTAAAATTATTTTCCAGTAATAAAATATTATTTCTCTTTGGAAATACCAACCAGAATTGTTTTCTAAAGATGAAGCTCCCATGAAAAATAATTTTACAGCAGTACAAAAATGTTCATTCTTTCTACAACAGTACTTTAGGTTTTATATGAACAATCATTGCCAGTTTATATCACTGTGGTGCTGTCATCAGGAGTATGAATGTAAGTTGTCTCTCAGAGGTCATTCTTTATCTGGCATTTCTTATCTGTGGGAGAACAATCCAACACATTGGGAATACAGTTTAATGATGGCAGGAAGAAATCGTGTCAAAGATTTTAAAAATGCTATGACAATGAATATTATGGTTGCTTCAAAACAGTTATCCTGTGGTAACTTTTCAGTAACTCTCCCTGGAAACTCAGTAAGTCATAAGGATCAGTGAGTGGTGCTTTGTAGATCTTATGTACACTGGACATTAGAATAATGGCAGCTTTTTACTCTTTTTCTCCACGAGATGCCTGTCCTCCACAAACTGGCTTGTGGCAGGCTAGCTTGAGTGACTTGCTGAGACTTGTAACGTCTCTGTCACCTGTCAGTGTCTTTGGTCTGGAGGAGACGAGTCAGCTGCACTGAAATGTCGGTATACCATTCTGCAGAGTATGCACACAGCCATCACAGTATCTTCTTACACCTGTATCTCGTTGGAAGAGATTGAGGAGATCAACTGATATACATTTGCTGTGGATAATAATGAGTTATTTATTCTCTTTCTTATTATATCTAGTTGTATGTATTGTTGTTTATTAATCACCATCAGTTAGGAAAAAATGTGTTTTGCAGTTGCACGATACGTCAATGGTCATCATGTATGCCAGATGATGTTGACTTAAATGATTTACCATCGATAGCAATAGCAAATAACATTAAATAAAGCTGTGCGAGGGGCATATCACACTAGGAAGACTAAATAGTGCATATAGTGCACATTTAGCTTGAGAACATCATGTTGTGATAGTTGTAGTCATCAGTCCAAAACCTGGTGTAAAGCAGCCCACCTCCTCCACCCCGCCCCCTCCAACTCGCACTTCTCTCCATTGCTACATAACTGTTCCTTGAGGCCTCTGGTTGTGTTCCATCAAAGAATCCCTTCCTTTAATCTAGTTGTGCCATTATGTTCTATTCTGCTCAACTTGATTCAGTACCTCTTCAATAGTTAATATAACCATCTAAACTACGATACTCTTCTGTGATACATTTCAAAACTTCTGTTCCCTTCTTGTTTGTATTGTTTATCATCCAAGTTTCACTTCCAAGCAATGCTACCCTCTAAATACATTCCTGCAAAAAGTATTTCCTAACAAATGTATACTTGAAGGTAATACAGGGTGTTAGAAAAAGGTACGGCCAAACTTTCAGGAAACATTCCTCACACACAAATAAAGAAAAGATGTTATGTGGACATGTTTCCGGAAACACTTAATTTCCATGTTAGAGCTCATTTTAGTTTTGTCAGTATGTACTGTACTTCCTCGATTCACCGCCATGATTGCATATGGGATACTCTACCTGTGCTGCTAGAACATGTGCCTTTACAAGTACGACACAACATGTGGTTCATGCACGATGGAGCTCCTGCACATTTCAGTCGAAATGTTCGTACGTTTCTCAACAACAGATTCGGTGGCCGATGGATTGGTAGAGGCAGATCAATTCCAAGGCCTCCACGCTCTCCTGACCTCAACCCTCTTGACTTTCATTTATGGTGGCATTTGAAAGCTCTCGTCTACGCAACCCCGGTACCAAATGTAGAGACTCTTCGTGCTCGTATTGTGGACGGCTGTGATACAATACGCCATTCTCCAGGGGTGCATCAGCGCATCAGGGATTCCATGCGATGGAGGGTGGATGCATGTATCCTCGCTAACGGAGGACATTTTGAACATTTCCTGTAACAAAGTGTTTGAAGTCACGCTGGTACGTTCTGTTGCTGTGTGTTTCCATTCCATGATTAATGTGATTTGAAGAGAAGTAATAAAATGAGCTCTAACATGGAAAGTAAGCGTTTACGGACACATGTCCACATAACATATTTTCTTTCCTTGTGTGTGAGGAATGTTTCCTGAAAGTTTGGCCGTACCTTTTTGTAACACCCTGTATATTTCACGTTTTCAGGAAGCTATTCTTGTAACTACTAGCCTACATTTTATATCTCTGGTATCAGGCTCTGTGGAAGTTTGAATGTCCCCCAGAAGAAATGGAGGATTGATAGAGACATAGTATTGCCACAAAGCTGCTCTTGCTTAGTGAGCATGCCGTCCATCTCGCCACATGAATATGCTGGCCAACAGTGCTCCTCACGGCTGGTATAAATATGGTTGTCCAGCAAACAATCGGTCAGTTCTATACTTCATCAGATATTGTCAATTACTGACAGTGATGTATTACAGACTACATGATGACAACCTCGCTTGACACTTGCTTCTTCTCTCTGGTTGTGTTTTGGATTGTCTCTCTCTTTGTCTTGACCTGCTGATATCGCTGTCATGAAGGTTTTCGCTTTGCATCAAATTGTTGTACAGGTCGCTTTCGGCTTGTCCTAGTCCATGTCTCATCCACCATCAGTCAGCTGTCTTTCGCTCAACCACCACTTGGTATTGTGTTGTCTTCCATAGGTGGTCCTTCTGCCATGTGGCTTCACCTGTATCTCTCTTGGGTTCTGAAGCATGTGCTGATATTCACGTACTCAAGGGCATAACAATATTGCCTTTGGTTTTGCCATTCTCTGTTATTTTGCGGCCCAAATAGAAAACTTTGTTTATCACTTTCAGCATCTCATTTCCTTAACTAATTCCCTCAGATTTAATTCAACTGTACTCCATTACCCTTGTTTTACTTTTATTTATGTTTGTCATATAATCTCATTCCAAGACACTATCCATTCCATTCAACTGGTCTCCCATGTCCTTTGCCACCTCTGATATCACTTGTACACTGTCAATGGCAAACTTAACAGATTTCATTTCTTCTCCTTGAACATGAATTCCTTTCCTAAATTTCTTGTTCAATGTGGGGTGCAGGTGGGGGAGGTGGGTACAGCTATGTCTCATTTCCCTCTCAACAACTGCCTCCTTTTCGTGTCCTGCAAGTCTTAGAACTGTAATCTGGTTTCTGTGAAAGTGGTAAATAATCTTTCACTCCCAGTATTTTATCACAGATAAATCCAGAATTTTGAAGAAAGTATTCAGGTTGTAATGGGACATCATCCTCCAGCATTCCCTTTCCTCAACAGTAGTTGTTGATACTAGTATTATTATTATTATTATTATTATTATTATTATTATTAATTTTGGACAGGTCAATATTATCTCAGTTGCTTCTCTCAAAACTTTCACATAATTTTATACAAAGTATGTTATATTTTGAACTAAAATTTATGAAAAGGAATTACTTTATAAAACATTTCAGTTTCGATATTATAATCAATAACTCCCTGTTATTAATTATGCAATCCTGTACAGTTTATTATGTTTATTTCTGGATTCATTTATGAAATAATAATTGAAATTAACAATGTAACAAAAACTGGTAGCAATTCATTTGTTGAGTAAAATTGTAAGCCCTTTGGAATATTGCTATTTTCGCAGAGTCTAAGAGTCGTAAGCTTGCTTCTGATGTGATCAGATGTATGTTTGTGCGAACAATGTAATTTTGGCTTTGTTAATGTGAGAAATCAAAATACAGTATGATATACTAAAATGTGATAAAATCAGTGGAAATATATTTACGTAAAAAATTCTGCAACAACAATCTTCCAATTTATTTATTTCACACCAACCGTGTGGACCTGATACATTTTCAGCTTCAAGAATCAGCCCCCTAGACAAGAAGAACTGGAACCATCTCAACATGACAAGCTAAGTAAACTTGAAAGTTTACTGTAATCTTCTTACTTTGCTTATTAATTACTTGGACTGGGTATTGTTTAATGTGGACAATACATGGAAGAAGAAAGGAGGGGGAAGATTACAAGACAATATTGTCAAAAGCTACAAAAACTAAAATTGTGGGTTTGCCTTTCTTCAACTTATCTTAGAAGATAGGTTGTAGGGCTAGTATTGCTTCACATACTCCTGTTTTTCCTAGATACTGTTGTTATCCCTGTCTGTAGATAATTTGTGTTAGTATTTTATAACAACTTATTAAACTGATGGTTCAGTTATACTAAAACTATTCAGTAACTGCTCTCTTCAATTATTACATTCTTCTCGAAGTCTGTGAGCATTTCTCCTATCTCATAATTCTACATACCAAATGGAAGTCTTTTATGGTTGGATCTCCAAAGGATCACAATAATTCCAAAGGAATGTCATCTATTCCAAGTGCTTTGTTTTGCTTTCTTATTGTCAAATTGTTTTCATAGTAATGACACTGAAATTCTTTTGGTTATATAGCCCTTCTGTTTATTTCTTCTATCTTTCATCATTCTCTACTTTGCTTAGTACTGGCTTGCCATCTGGCCACCTAATGTTCATGCAGCTGCTTCTCTTAAGATTTCTTTAGTTTTCCCACAGGCAGCATATACCTATCCTACAGTCATGCATGCTTCTTCACCCTTGCACTTCTCCCCTAGCCATTCCAACATTTTTAGCTGTCTATATATCATTTCACTAGTTACATTCGGTGGATTTTTTTATATTTTTTTCCTTTTATTAATCAAATTTAACACGACCATTGTTATCCGCATATTTCTTCTGGACCTTGGCTTTTTGTCTAATTTTACCTCTCATACCTTCACTCTTTCATATCTCAAAGCTAGCCATTCCTTTTCTAATGTACTCTGTTTCCTCCATTTCAATCAGTCACCACATAGTGTTCTCTTCCCCATCACTGAGCTGTTATTCTATAATGTACTCACTGTGCCTAACCGAACAGCATTAGCATAACCGCAAATGAAACGTCATGAAACATCAGTAATTAATTCAAGACAAATCTGCATCTGACATAAATCATTTAGGGAACAAAAACCTGTTTCACATAATTAATAAACAGTTCACTTTGTCAAGAACATTTTAAACGTGACCAAGATGACGTAACAAGAAAGTAGTTCACATCAATATCAGTGCTTGACAAACTGCTTGAAAAGATGGTACTCACTCAGATGGAGATTTGAGAAAGTGAAAAGATGGATTCAGAAAAGAAAATTCAAGATAGCAGCAATGGGAATTTATTTCTAAGGAGAGATAAGTAAGAGAAATGGCAAACTTTAGCGTGTTAAGGTATAAACAACAACCATGGCAAACACAACAATTAGATAGTAAATCATAAGTACAGCCTAAAACTGATAAATTTGTTATTTTTTATCACGGAAATCATCTCAATTGATAGAGTAGACAGAAGTACACAATCTGGTTGCACAAAGTCTTCGTAAGTTTGAAACAAGTGAGGTACAAAGGTGTCCAATAGATGGCACTTTGACAAAGATTTAACGTCAAGAGTAATTTCTTACTCTGCATGTTGCCAAGCTTGAAGTCAATAGGACTTGTCATACAAGTTTGTATCCTTCATGTGACCACAGAGAGATAAGCAATTATCTCAACTCCCTGCCCACACAACACCAATTTATTTCATACAGGGAGGTGAGCGGTATTAACTCAGAATGCTCAATACTGAAAAAACAACACCCAATAAGAGTTGGCAGGCTACGGAGATAGTTCACAGTAGAGACCTGAAGAAAAATGAACTTTAAAGTTTGCACAGTCATCCAAATATTATCTAACATATTGAGGAACTTTCAAGCTGGTCCTTCATACTAAAGCACATGCGCTGAGGTGACGGAAGTCACGGTATTCCTCCTAATATCGTATCAGACCTCTTTTCACCTGGCATAGTGCAGCAATTTACACTGCTCAGACTCGACAAATCGTTACAAGTCCCCTGCAGAAATATTGAGTCATGCTGCCTCTATAATCATCCATAACCGCAAAAGTTTTGTCAGTGAAGGATTTTCTGCACGAACCAACCTCCTGATTACGTCCCACAAATGTTCGACGGTATTAATGTCGGGCAAGATGGGTGGTCAAATCATTCAATCAAACTGTCCAGAATGTTCTTTAAATCAATCGCAAACAACTGACGTGGCACACTGTCATCCACAAAATTCCATCATTGTTTGGGAACATGAAGTCCACGAACTGCAGCAAATGATGTCCCAGTAGCCAAGTTTAACCATTTTCAGTCAATGATTGGTTCAGTTAGACCAGAGGATCCAGTCCATTGCATGTAAACACAGCCCACAGCATTATGGAACCATCACCATCTTGCACAGTACGTCGTTGACAACTCGGGGTCCTTGGCTTCGTGGGCCCTGTGCCACACTTGAACCCTACCATCTGCTCTTATCAACTGAAATTGAGACTCACCTGACTTGGCTAGGGTTTTTCAGTTATCTAGGGTCCAACCAATAGGGTCACGAGCCCAGGAGAGGTGCTGCAGGTGATGATGTGCTGACAGCAAAGGCACTCGCATTGTCATCTGCTGCCATAACCCATTAATGCTAGATTTCACTGCACAGTCCTAACAGATGCATTCATCGCGCATCCTGAACTGATGTCTATGGTTATTTCACACAGTGCTGCTTATCAGTTAGCGCTAACAACTCTGGGCAAATGCCACTGCACTCGGTCGCTAAGCAAAGGCTGCCAGCCACTGCATTGCCCACGGTGAGAGGTAATGCCTGAAATCTCTTCACACACTCCTGACAGTGGGTGTCTTGGAATATTTAATTTCCTAAGGACATCTGAAATGGAACGCCCCAGCATCTAGCTCCAACTACCATTCCACATTCAAAGCCCATTAATTCCCATCGTGCAGCCATAATCACATCAGAAATCTTTTCACATGAATCACCTGAGTGACAGCTCTGTCATTGCACTGCCCTTTTATACTGTCATCTGTATACGTGCATATCACTATCCCGTGGCATTTGTCACCTCAGTGTAAAATAAATAGTAGTATTCACTGCAAAAGTTACAAGTCTATGGAGCATCTGGAACTTTTTATAATTTGATTCTTTTTGTTACATATACAGAGTGGTCCATTGATTGTGACCGGGCCAAATATTTCACAAAATAAGCGTCAAACGAAAAAACTACAAAGACCGAGACTTGTCTAGCTTGAAGGTGGAAACCAGATGGCGCTATGGTTGGCCCGCTAGATAGCGCTGCCATAGGTCAAACGGATATCAACTGCATTTTTTTTTAATAGGAACCCCCATTTTTATTACATATTCGCGTGGTACGTAAAGAAATATGAATGTTTTAGTTGGACTATTTTTTTCGCTTTGCGATAGATGGCTCTGTAATAGTCACAAACATGTGGCTCACAATTTTAGACAAACAGTTGGTAACAGGTAGGTTTTTCAAATTAAAATACAGAACGTAGGTATACATGTACCTTTTATGATTTCTGAGAACGCATATTGTTACAGCATGATTACCTGTAAATACCACATTAGTGCAATAAATGCTCAAAATGATGTCCATCAACCTCAATGCATTTGCCAATAAGTGTAACGACATTCCTCTCAACAGCGAGTAGTTCGCCTTCCATAATGTTCGCACGTGCATTGACAACACGCTGACGCATATTGTCAGGCGTTGTCGGTGGATCACAATAGCAAATATCCTTCAACTTTCCTCACAGAAAGAAATCCAGGGACATCAGAGCCATGAACGTGTGGGCCACGATATGGTGCTTCGACGACCAATCCACCTATCATGAAACATGCTATTCAATACTGCTTCAACTGCACACGAGCTATGTGCCGGAAACCCATCATGTTGGAAGTACATCGCCATTCTGTCATGCAGTGAAACATCTTGTAGTAACATCGGTAGAACATTACGTAGGAAATCAGCATACATTGCACCATTTAGATTGCCAACTATAAAATGGGGGCCAATTATCCTTGCTCCCATAATGCCGTACCATACATTAACCCACCAACGTCGCTGCTGCTCCACTTGTCGCAGCCAACGCGGATTTTCCGTTGCCCAATAGTGCATATTATGCTGGTTTATGTTACCTGTTGGTGAATGACACTTCGTCGCTAAATAGAATGCGTGCAAAAAATCTGTAATCGTCCCGTAATTTCTCTTGTGCCCAGTGGCAGAACCGTACACGACATTCAAAGTCTTCGCCATACAATTCCTGGCACATAGAAATATGGTACGGGTGCATTCGATGTTAATGTAGCATTCTCAACACCGACGTTTTTGAGATTCCCGATTCTCGCACAGATTAGCCGCAACAGCAGCTAAAACACCTACTTGGGCATCATCATTTGTTGCAGCTCATGGCTGATGTTTCACATGTGGCTGAACACTTCCTGTTTCCTTAAATAATGTAACTATCCGGCGAACGGTCTGGACACTTGGATGATGTCATCCAGGATACCGAGCAGTATACATAGCACACGCCTGTTGGGCATTTTGATCACAGTAGCCATACATCAACACGATATCGACCTTTTCCGCAATTGCTAAACAGTCCATTTTAACATGGGTAAAGTATCATGAAGCAAATACTGTCTGCACTGGCAGAATGTTATGTGATACCACATACTTATACGTATGTGACTATTGCAGCGCCATCTATAACAAAGTGAAAAAAGTGGTCCAACTAAAACATTCATATTTCTTTACGTACTATACAAATATGTAATAAAAAATGGGGGTTCCTGTTTAAAAAAACGCAGTTGATATCCGTTTGACCTATGGCAGCGCCGTCTAGCGGGCCAACCACAGCGCCATCTGGTTTCCCCCTTCAAGCTAGACGAGTTTCGTTCTTTGCAGTTTTTTCGTTGGATGCTTATTTCGTGAGATATTTGGCCCAGTCACTATCAATGGACCACCCTGTATAAACGGAAAAGAGACCCATAAATGTGTAACATTTTAATTTATGCATATGATGCAGTTAAATTTTAGATACTTTTACAAAACTTAAATAAAATCATGAAACGAGTTAGAACTGCATTATAAATAAGCTGTTTGGGAATAATGACACAACGTTTTGGAATGATTTTTATGTCTCTATAAATCACTGCTACAGATCATAAATATCTACGTATGACATTGATGTACTCTCCATCACAGGTGTGTGTGTGTGTGTGTGTGTGTGTGTGTGTGTGTGTGTGTAAGGGAAAGGTGACTGTGATTTACTGTCCCATGATGAAAAGGTAATTAGAGTGACTATAAGCTTACGTTAGAAAAGGATGGAGAGAGGTTAGACATTATATATACCGTCATCAAACATCTGACATCCATTGCTGGATAAAGGCCTCCTCTAGACTTTTACATGCCTTCTAGAACCAGTTGTATACAGTTCTTTAAACAGTTGGACAACCTAACAACAGCCTTGTAGTGCATTTAGTCCCTTACAAAGTTTGTTGCCAACAATCACAGTTTAAAAAGACCAGTAACATTAATAACTACAAAAGTTGAGAGAGAGATTGAACATGGTTAAGTATAAATCACAGCATGGAAAAAATTCATAGCTTAAGACAAATGGACAGTATATTACCATTATTTTCAATTAAGAAAGTACAGCTTAAGCACTCATCACTGTAGGTTTCCTGCATCATTTGGTGTTCCTCTATAAAGGTTTTCTTGAGTTTCACACAGAATTTAATGTGGATGCGTTGTATCCCTAATTCTGCCATCTCAAAATTGTGCTACACAACATTCTACTCAATATAGCACTGTACAGAAACTAACCGACATACAACAATGAAGCTTCTGACAGTTACACATTAAACACAGGCTTGTGCAGGAATGCCAACCGCATTTCACACCAACACACCATTGGTGGGAAATTACAACTGTTCTGGAATTTTTGAATAAATCTCGTATGTATATTCATCATTTTCCAAGATGATGAACTTGTTGCTTTTGAGCCAGTATACTTCCCTATGTGATGTAACTTCACTCCTGATGCATGTTACTGTCAGTGGTAAGTCACCAGACAAATATCTCGATGGAAGTAGTACTCCAATGTATCACTTCCCAGCAGCAAGCTTTTGCAGAACAGCAGCAGGCTTTCACCACTGCTATCAATCATGTGGCATCTGAGTGTTCGCGGCAGGTTACTCTCCCATCAGCACAACAATCACTCTTTCTGGCATATGATGAATTGGCTGAAGATTGGGACTCCTGCGAGACATGGTTACACCAATATTTCAAGGTTTTTGTGTGGGCAATGCAAATCTGTGTAGGGCTTTCTTTCTTTCCTGGCTCTTGCTGGGCATTTATAAGCTGTTGTGCCAACTTGCACCTTTGCAAGGCCTCGCCAGGTTATCATTTGATGAAATTTGCAAGCTTGTATCATACTATTACCATGACAGAATGCATGTCATTGCAAAGCGAGTAGAATTTTACTGTTTTCAGAAATGCCAAAACCAATCTTACAAAGCCTGGGATGCAGAATTATACGGGTTGGGCCACTGTCATAAATTTGCCACTAGTACCCATCATGAATCCTACACTGATCACATAGTGTGTGATATTTATCCTCTGACCCCAGATAGGGAAGTCTGTGAAAAAGAACTTCAATGTGAGAATCCGACACTTACAGACATGCTCAATGCAGCAATGTCTTTGAAGTCTCGCAGGCTGCAATCAACCAGATTGCTGCATGGGGGGAAGTATTGGAAGTTGCTCAGTCAACCCCTGTTAGTCACACTGCAGGTGATCAAGATGACACGGAAGCCATTGCAGCAGTACAATCTTCAACTCAATGTTGCATGGGACAGTGTTGGTTATGGCCACAGCAGCAACGGGCTGTGTCACAACAGCAGCCACAAGGCCCCCCTTCCGTCTTGCCCATACCGCTTCATCCAACATGAGCATGTTGCATGCTTTCAAAAGAAACACCACATTGCATCGGTGTGTAGCGCCTCTTCAAACGTGGTGGACACAGTATTACCAATGGACATAAACTGTATCTCTACAATGACTGTCTCCCCGAACAAATTGTTTATTGACTTGCATGTGTTTAATAAATCGCTAAAAATGCAAGTGGACACACAGCTGCAGTGAGTTTAGTAAATGCACAAATGCACACGGACTTCAATTCCCCTCCCCTCACACAGGTTTTATGGAATCTGGTTAGCTACAAAAACAACAGATTCCAATCCTAGACCAGTTCTCTGCTTCCATCTCCTACAAATATGTTGTTTGCCTTCTCACCATCCTTGTTGTGGATCATTCCCATACTGCAGACCTGTTCTGGTGAGATGCGTTTAATGCTTTCGGTTCCTCCATTGCTGACGATGTAGATTAGTGCCAGATCAAGTTCCAAAGCAACAAGTGGTGTCCCTTTGCTCTCTGTTTTGTCTCTGTTTTCCCCTGAGGCTGGTAGTGGTACCAGTTTCCACAGTACCACAGAAGAGTCCACCCGTTCTCGTCCCCCCCCCCCCCCCCCACCCTCAGGTGCGGCAGGTGCCTGTCGCATTGCGCGACTGCGTCAAGTCCGAATTAGACTGTTTAATGTCATTCAGCCTATTTATTCCAGTGCATGGGTTACACCACTGGTCATCATTAAGAATCCGATGTGTAAGCTTTGTCCCAGCGGCGACTTCTGTGTCACAAATTAATGCACAGTCCACGATAGATACATACCATTTGCCCTGCCCTGACAAGCTGCTTGCAAAATTATCTGGTGGCAACTACTTTTCCAAGACTGACTTGTCAAAAGCGTACCTCCA
This sequence comes from Schistocerca nitens, assembly GCF_023898315.1. Classification (NCBI taxonomy): domain Eukaryota; kingdom Metazoa; phylum Arthropoda; class Insecta; order Orthoptera; family Acrididae; genus Schistocerca; species Schistocerca nitens. The sequence continues at coordinate 312,275,201 of NC_064620.1, forward strand.
GTTCCCCTCGGATAACGTCACTACACACCTTCTCCTTGTCAATATACCTTTCGGCCTACACCGATACCGACACTCGCCTTTTGTGTCACTAGCACACCCGCAACTTTTCAGCATTTTTTAGAACTGCTGATAGTCTCTATGCAGGGCTGCATCAATTACCTTGACAATATCGTTGTTTTAGGTACTTACATAGAAGACTATCTTAGAAACATCCGACCGTTTTTTTCTGTTTTCCAATCTGCAGGCCTCAAGTGCTATCGTGCCAAATCTCAATTTTTGCAGCTGCAAATTGAGTATCTAGGTTTTGAGATTTCTCACACAAGGGAGGGGGTCAAGCCATTGCATCACCATGTTGACCCAACTGCAGCCCTGGCACAGCTGACCACCTTTAAGGAAGTGCAGATGTTTCTAGGTAAAGTTGCATACTACTATAAGTTTTTACCTGATGCATCCACCGTTGCTCAGCCCCTGCATGTGCTTTTGTGTAAAAGAGTGCTTTTTTTCTAGTCCCCAGCTTGCGACTGAGCATTCTCTTTGTTTAATTCTAGCTCGAATCTGCCCTGTGTCTGCCCACTTTTCAGCCTAGTCAGCATCTGGTGTTGGCTACAGATGTGACCCAGCACGGTGTTGGTGTGGTGTTGGCACATAAATACTCAGACGGGTCTGAATGACCCATTGCTTAAGCTTCTAAGAGTGTAACTCCCATTCAGCATTGGTATTCTCAGGCTGAAAAGGAGGCCTTAGCAATTGTAGTCACCCTCAAGAAATTTCACATCTTCTTGTATGGTTCTTCATTCCATTTAATCACAGATCACAAGCCATCAATTGTTCTTTTCATCCCTTCGACACCTGTGCAGGACGAGGCAGGGCATCATTTGCAGGGGTTGGCTCTCTTCCTCTCCCTTTACCATTATCAGATCCGCTACTGGCTGACGGCGCAACATGCCGACACCGATGCCCTTTTTCGCCTTCCGATTGGGCCAGACCTGGCATTCGATCAGGACAAGTTGTTTTGTTTGTATTTATATACTGAGAACCTGAATGTGGTCAATGGTTTTCTCATCATTAGTGCCACGATAGCATCAGCTGTCAACACGGAACCTGTAATTAGTCGGGTCCTCTCTTTCTGCAGCACGGTTGGCTGGAAAGACCCCCGGGCCGTGCCTCAGATCCCTTGCGTAATTACTTCTCCCTCCAGCATTGCCTTTCCTTGTTTGACGGGGTTCTTTTGTTAGCTACAGGGGATACTGCTCCTGGAGTTGTGATGCCTTATGCCACAATGTACTGTGCCTTCTGCATGTTGTTCAAGGGGGAACCTCTCGCACCAAGGCTGTGGCCCCCTGGTACTTATATTGGCCAGACGCAGACGGGGACATTCCACAGCTTGCGCTCACTGTGCTCAGCAGCCAGCATCCCCGTGGGTGTTTTTTTTTTTTACCCTGGCTGATGCTGCAGTGCCCATTGGAGCATCTACATGTCAATTTACCTGGTCCCTTCCTAAATCAGTATTGTCTAATTGTAGTGGATGCCTGTTTGAAGTTTCCCTACGTGGCACGTCATCCATCCACATCTGCAGCGGCCAATACTTTGGCCATGTTTAAGATTTTTGCAATTAAAAAAGAGGGATTTCCATATACCATGGTTACAAATAATGACCACCACTTTGTTTCTCGAGAATTTGCATCTTTTTGTTAGGCTAGTGATGTTTGCCATCTCACAGCTCCCTCATTTCATCCTCAATCTAATGGTGAGGCCAAACGCATGGTTCAAACTTTTAAAACTCGGATGTGGAAATATGTATCGGGCAGATCCCCTGAAGCTGCTTTAGGGCATTTTTGGAGTTACACTCCAAAGACGGACAAGAGCCCAGTGGAGCTGTTGTATTGATACTAACCACAGACCCTCCTTCACCTGCTGCATCCACCAACATTGCCAGCTCCGTGATGCTTCCGGCCTCATGTGTCTGCCTGGGCTCACGGTTTCGGCTGCCGGCCGAACTGGGTTCTGCCATCATCGAGCATCATAAGGGCTGGTGCCTGTGTGTCATTTGCACTCCTGACAGGCAGATGTCCTGTCACTCTTACCAGCTGTGGCCATACATGGTATGGTCTGTTCCAATGGGCCCACTGCTTCCCCCACCCCCGCCCTTGTCGTCAATGCCTGTTCCAGTGTTGCAGATGGTCCGATTCACACCGCAGTGGGGGTCGCTGCCTGGCAGATCACTGTCTGCCCCACCCCTTGACTGCTGTCGCTGGTGCAGCCCCGCTGTACCTGATGCCGCAGCCACCGCCGGCCCCGTTGCTGGGTCCTGTGCGGCCATCGTCTCTGACGTCCCTGTTGACACCGCCAACATCGAGTGCTGGTCTCAATGAGGACGTCAATATGGAGATGCCAATCTTCGTCCTGGCCTATGGCCTCTTACGAGTGGGGAGACGGCATGCCAACCCACCCCCTCATCACTTCCTCCCCTACTTGCCAGAGACTGCCCACCACATGCTGAAGCAGCCGCTGTCACTGGTGAATGGCACAGATGTCAGTATCGTCATAGGTGTTTTCCATGACTTGTAATCTCAGTGCCTTGTGAGATAAGTGCTTTCTTTATGGTACCATTGCTTTTTTGATACCAATGTGTCTTTTCTGTATCTTGCACTTTTTCTGTACCATATATATTTCTGTGCCTAATGTTTTTATATATGTATGTGGTTTTCCCGCCCCCTAGAAAGGAGGAGTGATGTATCTTCACTCATGACACACACTATTTCAAGATGGCATGTCCATACAGTCAGAGGCCGGTTATAGAGGCCCCTTGGCTCGGACCCTATTGTGCTCTGGTGAGCAACCAAAGGAACAGTATTATTTAAGCGATCTCAAATGAGTGATTGGCCTATTCTGTAATCTGTATTACTGCCGTCCAGTGAAGGTGTTCAGTGCTCTGCACAACCTGTACTTCATTGTGCCCTACGTACTGCTCTATAAAATACTATATTCCATAAATCGTGTTTGTTCTTGCAATAGTACTCTTCTTAAATAAATTGTCATAATCTACAATTTCTGATTTCAAGCCTCATGAATCTGTTTCTTTACATCTTCATAAATATTTTTTCTCTAGGCATCTAAGATCACATAAAATACTGAAGTACTTTAAGGCCATTGCAGCCAGTAAAATTTCATTATTGTTTGACAATGTATATCTAATTTAATTTTTCCATTTGTTTTTCTGTTTCATTCAGTAAGAGCACGTCACATAACTGATGGTGAGCCTTTCAGAATTTGGAACCAGTGTGGATTAATGGCCGCTATAGGATTGGGACTACCAGCGTCCATTGTAAACAAATAAAGTAGAGCAGAAAATGCATCTTACAACATATAATTCAAAAATGATGCTTTGCTGATTAACATTGTTCTTATGTGAAAAACACAATATAAATGTGAAATTAATACTGTAACTAATCGAAAGAAATGTAGCACATTGTCAGGATGTACCAGTAAACCTATCATTATAAAATTACTACAACAATTTAAATAGAACATATAAATAAAGCACGTTAATTGAATCTCCGATATATGTTATCACTAAAATTCAGGCACTAGTTGATTTGTTATAAACAAATTTAGAAATGTAATTATTACCTGTAACATAATTAGTCAGAAAATGTTATATTAACTCATAAATAAGTTGAAAATAGGATCACCTTGTTCAGCACTGTGACTGTAAATTTTTAGCCATGTGTATCTCATATTCGGTTTAACTTTTAATTGTGATTTTACATAAAATTGTAATTTTCATTGTAGGTAATTGTTAACAAAAGTATAAATAGAGGTCACGCAGGCGCCTTGGAGCACTCGTTTTTTGGCTAGGTTTGCGAGCAAATGTATTGTAGGCTCACTCGTTTGTTGATTGTTGTGAACTCTGTGTCGTTTGATGTCAACTTTGGGTACATGTGATGTAACCGGCACAGTTCACCAGGCTCGGACACCAGAGTCCTGGAAATATATTGGGTGTTAAAACTGCACTGTACTTTGGCATTTATTTGGGAGTCTTCCGCAATCCTTTTCATAGGCTGCACAGCGACGAGACGAATCCAGGAATTTTACAACACCCCGAGAACTAAACAACTCTCACTGTTGGTAGAAACTAGAATTGACGTGAAAACAACGGCACATCGACTGGGCATTTCATTCAAAAGTCAAAACATTTGCAACGCGGAGGTGGGAAAATACAAACATCTCAACATGTTGTGTATAGATAAAACCAAAGTCATGTCTGATCCTCCTCTATAACAGAAAAGTATATCCTTGCTCATGGTAGCCATAATGCAGAAAAATAATCATCTGAGTGAACAACATTTCTGTATACTGCTTTGGTATTGTGGCAATTAGCAATGATACATTGTACAGAGTAGACCTTTCTCTGTCTCTGAGAATCAAGGTAGCATGTAACTCCTTAGCATGGCTGGCATCTTTCCATTCATACTTAACTACCTCAATGGAGTGTTTTGGCAGCATTGTAGCAAATCCAACTTGGCAGAGTTCTTTCGCGTGACAGTTGTGTTGGGTGGTCATAATTACACTGACAGTGTTGTGAGTGCAGACTTTATACATATCAGGGTGCTGAAATATTTAAAGTATGTTCATTAATCAGTGCATTTGCAGATTATGCAGAAAAAAACAATAATTTCACTTTCTGCCACCAGGTGGACATATGGTTCTGTACGCAGTCAAAATGTAAAATGTTTCCTATTTTGACATCAGTATGCTGTTTGTTGCTTGGTGATGCATGCTGATTCCCTCTGTGCAGTGATTGTTGGTGCAAACGGTTAAGCTGGTTGTTTTATCAGAATGGCAACAATAGCAGCACTGCATAGCAAGAATATTTCCAGCACAAACAGCTGTGAAGAGGCCCCATGTCAATTAATGGATTAAGAATAAAATCAAGAAACTTGAAGCAATAGTTGAATTAGGTAGTGTAGAGGGAAGTGGCTCATTCCCATAGTAGTTGTTGATGAATCTGCTGTAGTTGTAGCTGACTGTGCAGCGCATGCTGCAAACTCTGCAGCTAGTGTTCAAGCTGCGTCATGGGAACTGTCTCTCCCGTGGTCAATACTTCAAAAGAATTTGCAGCATATTTTACACTAGTGTCCTTACAAGATTCAGAAAGTGCACCAAATGAACCCCAAGATAGGCTACAACACTGCGACTTTGCCCTTCTCTTTTTTGGCAAGTATGGAAATGGATGACGTGCTCAGGCAATGTTCATTGGACAGACAATGGACATTTTACTCTGCATAGTGCCATGAATGCCCAGAACTGTCACATAAGGGGATCTACTCTGCTACATCTACATCTACATCTACATTTATACTCCGCCAAGCCACCCAACGGAGTGTGGCGGAGGACACTTTATGTGCCACTGTCATTACCTCCCTTTTCTGTTCCAGTCGCGTATGGTTCGCGGGAAGAACGACTGTCTGAAAGCCTCCGTGCGCGCTCGAATCTCTCTAATTTTACATTTGTGATCTCCTTGGGAGGTATAAGTAGGGGGAAGCAATATATTCGATACCTCATCCAGAAACGCACCCTCTCGAAACCTGGCGAGCAAGCTACATCGCGATGCACAGCGCCTCTCTTGCAGAGTCTGCCACTTGAGTTTGCTAAACATCTCCGTAATGCTATCACGGTTACCAAATAACCCTGTGACGAAATGCGCCGCTCTTCTTTGGATCTCCTCTATCTCCTCCATCAACCCGATCTGGTACGGATCCCACACTGATGAGCAATACTCAAGTATAGGTCGAACGAGTGTTTTGTAAGCCACCTCCTTTGTTGATGTACTACATTTTCTAAGGACTCTCCCAATGAATCTCTACCTGGTACCCGCCTTACCAACAATTAATTTTATATGATCATTCCACTTCATATCGTTCCGCATGCATACTCCCAGATATTTTACAGAAGTAACTGCTACCAGTGTTTGTTCCGCTATCATATAATCATACCATAAAGGATCCTTCTTTCTATGTATTCGCAATACATTACATTTGTCTATGTTAAGAGTCAGTTGCCACTCCCTGCACCAAGTGCCTATCCGCTGCAGATCTTCCTGCATTTCGCTACGATTTTCTAATGCTGCAACTTCTCTGTATACTACAACATCATCCGCGAAAAGCCGCATGGAACTTCCAACACTATCTACTAGGTCATTTATATATACTGTGAAAAGCAATTGTCCCATAACACTCCCCTATGGCACGCCAGAGGTTACTTTAACGTCTGTAGACATCTCTCCATTGATAACAACATGCTGTGTTCTGTTTGCTAAAAACTCTTCAATCCAGCCACACAGCTGGTCCGATATTCCGTAGGCTCTTACTTTGTTTATCAGGCGACAGTGCGGAACTGTATCGAACGCCTTCGGAAGTCAAAGAAAATAACATCTACCTGGGAGCCTGTATCTAATATTTTCTGGGTCTCATGAACAAATAAAGCGAGTTGGGTCTCACACGATCGCTGTTTCCGGAATCCATGTTGATTCCTACAGAGTAGATTCTGGGTTTCCAAAAACAACATGATACTCGAGCAAGAAACATGTTCTACAATTCTACAACAGATCGACGTCAGAGATATAGGTCTATAGTTTTGCGCATCTGCTCGACGACCCTTCTTGAAGACTGGGACTACCTGTGCTCTTTTCCAATCATTTGGAACCTTCCGTTCCTCTAGAGACTTGCGGTACACGGCTGTTAAAAGGGGGACAAGTTCTTTCGCGTACTCTGTGTAGAATCGAATTGGTATCCTGTCAGGTCCAGTGGACTTTCCTCTGTTGAGTGATTCCAGTTGCTTTTCTATTCCTTGGACACTTATTTCGATGTCAGCCATTTTTTTGTTTGTGCGAGGATTTACAGAAGGAACTGCAGTGCGGTCTTCCCCTGTGAAACAGCTTTGGAAAAAGGTGTTTAGTATTTCAGCTTTACGCATGTCATCCTCTGTTTCAATGCCATCATCATCCCGGAGTGTCTGGACATGCTGTTTCGAGCCACTTACTGATTTAACGTAAGACCAGAACTTCCTAGGATTTTCTGTGAAGTCAGTACACAGAATTTTACTTTCGAATTCACTGAACGCTTCATGCATAGCCCTCCTTACGCTAACTTTGACATCGTTTAGCTTCTGTTTGTCTGAGAGGTTTTGGCTGCGTTTAAACTTGGAGTGAAGCTCTCTTTGCTTTCGCAGTAGTTTCCTAACTTTGTTGTTCAACCACAGTGGGTTTTTCCCGTCCCTCACAGTTTTACTCAGCACGTACCTGTCTAAAACGCATTTTACAATTGCCTTAAACTTTTTCCATAAACACTCAACATTGTCAGTGTCGGAACAGAAATTTTTGTTTTGATCTGTTAGGTAGTCTGAAATCTCCTCCTATTACTCTTGCTAAACAGATAAACCTCCCTCCCTTTTTTTATATTCCTATTAACTTCCATATTCAGGGATGCTGCAACGGCCTTATGATCACTGATTCCCTGTTCTGCACTTACAGAGTCGAAAAGTTCGGGTCTGTTTGTTATCAGTAGGTCCAAGATGTTATCTCCACGAGTTGGTTCTTTGTTTAATTGCTCGAGGTAGTTTTCGGATAGTGCACTCAATATAATGTCACTCGATGCTCTGTCCCTACCACCCGTCCTAAACATCTGAGTGTCCCAGTCTATATCTGGTAAATTGGAATCTTCACCTAAGACTGTAATATGCTGAGAAAATTTATGTGAAATGTATTCCAAATTTTCTCTCAGTTGTTCTGCCACTAATGCTGCTGAGTCGGGAGGTTGGTAAAAGGAGCCAATTATTAACCTAGCTCGGTTGTTGAGTGTAACCTCCACCCATAATATTTCACAGGAACTATCCACTTCTACTTCACTACAGGATAAACTACTACTAACAGCGACAAACACGCCACCACCAGTTGCATGCAATCCATCCTTTCTAAACACCGTCTGTGCCTTTGTAAAAATTTCGGCTGAATTTATCTCTGGCTTCAGCCAGCTTTCTGTACCTATAACGATTTCAGCTTTGGTGCTTTCTATCAGCGCTTGAAGTTCCGGTACTTTACCAATGCAGCTTCGACAGTTTACAATTACAATACCGATTGCTGCTTGGTCCCCGCATGTCCTGACTTTGCCCCGCACCCTTTGAGGCTGTTGCCCTTTATGTACTTTCCCGAGGCCATCTAACCTAAAAAACCGCCCAGTCCACACCACACAACCCATGCTACCCGTGTAGCCACTTGCTGCGTGTAGTGGACTCCTGACCTATCCAGCGGAGCCCGAAACCCCACCACCCTATGGCGCAAGTCGAGGAATCTGCAGCCCACACGGTCGCAGAACCGTCTCAGCCTCTGATTCAGACCCTCCACTCGGCTCTGTACGAAAGGTCCGCAGCCAGTCCTGTCGACGATGCTGCAGATGGTGAGCTCTGCTTTCATCCCGTTAGTGAGACTGGCAGTCTTCACCAAATCAGATAGCCGCCGGAAGCCAGAGAAGATTTCCTCCGATCCTTAGCGACTCACATCATTGGTGCCGACATGAGCAGATGGGTGCACCCTGTACCCTTCATGGCATCCGGAAGGATCCTTTCCACATCTGGAATGACTCCCCCCGGTATGCACACGGAGTGTACATTGGTTTTCTTTCCCTCTCTTGCTGCCATATCCCTAAGGGGCCCCATTACGCGCCTGACGTTGGAGCTCCCAACTACCAGTAAGCCCACCCTCTGCGACTGCCCGGATCTTGCAGACTGAGGGGCAACCTCTGGAACAGGACAAGCAGCCATCTCCGGCCGAAAATCAGTATCAGCCGGAGACAGAGCCTGAAACCGGTTCGTCAGACAAACTGGAGAGGCCTTCCGTTTAGCCCTCCGGAATGTCTTTCGCCCCCTGCCACACCTCGAGACGACCTCCCACTCTACCACAGGTGAGGGATCAGCCTCAATGTGGGCAGTATCCCGGGCAGCCGCAGTCTTAGTCCGATCGGGGGATGCGTGGGACGAGCTGGCCGTCCCCGACAAACCCCCATCCGGACCCCCACAGTGATGCCCATTGGCAACATGTGCAGTAACATTCATTGCATTCAGCTTATGTGACTGAGTGGTGAGGTCTCACAAGCTCCTTCAATCTCGGTCCATTTCTCTTCAAGGAGATGACATCTCACAGGCCTGTCACGTGTACAGTGACATCTACACATTGTAACAACCTCCTTGTGCAACATGTGACTCCAGCTTTCCAAGAGCACAACAGTATCTGCACACTATTAACATATAAGATGGGGCAACACCACAGGTCAGATTTGTTTCAAGAAACCTTTGGTAATGACTGCATCTTATCTAGGCAATTTGAAGACATGTGGCCTTCCAGACTCCCTGGACATCTGAAAGACTGTGTCTATCAGAGACGTATCCAGATTCTTTGTTATCTGAAAGATAGCATAGTACAACACATCATTCTGATTAACCAGATACACTGAAAGCAACTGTCGACCATGCCACGTTATGCGTGCAACAAGTTGTTGAGTAAGGAGACCATACTGAACACATGTTGACGATATCCTAATAAACATGCCAGAACCATAATTATCACGTGTTTCACCATTTGTCCCCTTTTCCTGCGCGCACATCATATTCTGACTGTTTACAGCATCATATTTCCACCTTGTAGCAAAAAGTGGAACTTACTTTTTTTTTTTCACGTACTCCATGAGCGCACCAATTAATGAACATACCTACAATGTTCCAATGTCTCGCAGTGTATACAACCTGCACTGCAGCACTCAGAACACCACTTGGTATATGAAAAGTGGATCCAGACTGAGAAGTGGTCTTCTTATAGTATAGACCTGCCACTTGAGATGTGCTACCATGAACAGCATGATAAAGGGTTTTCAGTGAGAAAGAATGACTAACAGTGCTGAAGTGGGTAATACCTCTAGTGTTTGAGAAAGATAAACTGCTCAAAAAAAGTTTGGAATACTATCTTAAAATGTAGTCTATGATACTAGAGATCTCACTGACATAGGCACTTCATGTACTATCAAATTACAGCCCATATACTGGACGGTGTTTACTACTGGCATGCTTTGTTGCCATTTCCTAGTCACATAAAGATACCAGTGTCGCAGCAGCACACCGCAACCAGTCAAGTATCAACAACAGCTTCGTTCAGTTTGTGTTTAGCACTGCAGTAACATTTTTATAGAATCAGGATCGTGGCTTTACTTTCGACAGGTCATAGACAGCAAAATATTACTGATCAGTTACAAGCCACTCAAAGTGGTGTGTTTAAGGTGTGGATAAAGTAGAGAGATGGGAAATGTGAATGACAAAACTTGCAGTGGTTACCCTCTTATGACAACACCAATGCAGGATTGTTTCCTCCAACTGTCGGCTTGTAGGTGGCCGACATCAACTTCCAGAAATATTGGAAATGACTTTTCCCAGGCAATAGGGATTCATATCTCAGACCAAACAGTGTGTAGAAGACGGCATCAGGGTGGCCTTCATTCCAGAAGACCAAAGAGAAGTTTTGCAGTGAACCAACAGAACTGATGCAATTGAAGGGCCTGGGCTCTTGCACATCGACATTGAATGGAGTAATGTCAAGTATGCTGATGAGATCAGGACTGCAACTGGACACTAGATGTGTTAAAGGTTTGGAGAAGTGCTGGACGACACCAGGAATTCCGATACGCACAGAAAGTCCATTCATTTGCAGGTGGAAGTGCAATGTTCTGGGCCACAATAATGATGAGACAGCAGACCATTCTAATTCCCGTCTACAACAATTTGACTGGTCTCCGATACCTCCAAGAGGTACTACAAATGATTGAAAAGCCCGACAGACATCAAGTAGGTGACAGCTTCATCCTCATCGATGACAATGCAAGACGGCACCGTGTTCTAGCAGTGTCTCAGTATCTTGAACGATGCAACATCAACTGAATGCATTGGCCAGCACATGAATGCAATTGAGCATGTATGAGACCTGCTGAAGGACACTATTGCACAACACCCAAATCTACCTGACGATCCTCAGGACTTCACTGAAGCTGTCACTGAGGAGTGGGACCTCATACCAGAAGATAAACTTGTCGTCTCATCCAGAACATGTCTTGCAGAGTGCAGCAACTCATCTGTGTGTGGGGAGAACATATTCGCTACTAAAGACTGACAATCATCACCATGAGACAAAAATTTCCACCATTTTTGTTCCAAGATGTACAGTTAGGAGACAGCCTGCTTTGTTTTGTAATGATTTTTTGTAGCTGACCAAAATTGTTCTTATTTTCAGAACGAATTATGTTTATTTTGTTAATGTGGTATTGTACAAAATCTGAATGGATGTATGAGGTCTGTTCAAAAAATTTCGGATCATTTGTAATTTCGCACCAATAATGCATTGGAGCAAAATGCGGTTTTCATCCCTGCAGAGGCCTATGCTTAATGCGTAACTGGCGGAAGTTTCATTGCTGTATGTCTGTTAGTTATTGTTAAGTGTTGTAATGAGTAGAATGCTGGGTCGCACAGTTTGCAAATTTTGAGATGGCAGAGTTAGAGGAGAAACGAATCTCCATTAAATTTTGCATGAAAGTCAAGAAAGCCTTTACAGATACATACCAAATGATGCAGAAAGCTATGATGATGAGTGCTTAAGCTGTACTCAGTGTTGTGAATGGTACACATGGTTTAAAAATGGCCGGAAGGAAGTTAAAGATGAGCTTTGTTCAGGACACCCTTCGACATCTTCCGACGATGCTCACACCAGGAATATCAATAAAATTGTGCATACCAATCAAAGAATGACTGTCCAAGAAATTGCAGAAGAATGTAACATTTCAGCTGGATCATGTCATAAAAATCCTGAAACAGCATCTTGAAATGCATCATGTTGCTGCAAAGTTTGTCCCACGGCTCATGAGTCAAGACCAGAAAGAGCTTTGCCTCCCAACCTGTGAAGAGCTTTTGGATCATGCAAAAGGGAATGAGATGTTCCTTAAGAGAATCATGACTGGTGATGAGACGTTGGTCTATTGTTATGATGAGACCAAGTTTCAATCTTCACAACTGGTCAGGAAAGATTCCAAAAAAAGCTCATCAGGTCAGGTAAAATGTCAGAGCCATGCTGATAGTATTCTTTGACTTTGAAGGATTAGTTCATCATGGATCTGTGCCACAGGGACAAACAGTACTCAATGGTATTATCAGGACATGTTGCAATGCCTGCAAGAAAACGTGAGAAGGAAACAGCCTGAAATGCAGTGAGACAATTCATGGCTCTTGCATCATGATAACACACCTGCTGATACATCCCTATTGGTGCGTGACTACTGCACAAAAAAACAAAATCACTATGCTGCCTCATCCTCTGTACTTTCCAGACCTGGCTCTTGTGGACTCTTTTTTTATTTCCAAAGTTGGAAATTCCACTGAAAGGATGAAGATTTACAATGGTGGAGGACATAAAACAAAACTCACAGATAGTGCTTTGTGCAATCCAGCAAGAGGCATACCAAGACTGCTTCCAGAAGTGGAAATGGCATTGGGAGCAGTGTGTCAGTTGCGCAGGAGAGTATTCTGAAGGTGGCCATGGACAATAAGTAAAAGATACGCGTAGAAGAAGAATGGGTAGCTCTGAGGGATGAAGTAGTGAAGGCAGCAGAGGATCAAGTAGGTAAACAGACGAGGGCTAGGAGAAATCCTTGGGTAACAGAAGACATATTGAATTTAATTGACGAAAGGAGAAAATATAAAAATGCAGTAAATGAAGCAGGCAAAAAGGAATACAAACGTCTCAAAAATGAGATCGACAGGAAGTACAAAATGGCTAAGCAGGGATGGCGAGAGGACAAATGTAAGGATGTAGAGGCTTGTCTCACTAGGGGTAAGATAGATACTGCCTACAGGAAAATTAAAGAGACCTTTGGAGAGAAGAGAACCACTTGTATGAATATCAAGAGCTCAGATGGGAACCCAGTTCTAAGCAAAGAAGGGAAAGCAGAAAGGTGGAGGGAGTATATAGAGCGTCTATACAAGGGCGATGTACTTGAGGGCAATGTTATAGAAATGGAAGAGGATGTAGATGAAGATGAAATGGGAGATATGATACTGCGTGAAGAGTTTGATAGAGCACTGAAAGACCTAAGTCGAAACAAGGCCCCGGGAGTAGACAACATTCCATTAGAACTACTGAAGGTCTTGGGAGAGCCAGTCCTGACAAAACTCTGCCATCTGGTGAGCAAAATGTATGAGACAGGCGAAATGCCCTCAAACTTCAAGAAGAATATAATAATTCCAATCCCAAAGAAAGCAGGCGTTGACAGATGTGAAAATTACCGAAATATCAGTTTAATAAGTCACAGCTGCAAAATCCTAATGCGAATTCCGAATGGAAAAACTGGTAGAAGCGGACCTCGGGGAAGATCAGTTTGGATTCCGTAGAAATGTTGGAACACTTGAGGCAATTCTGAGCCTACGACTTATCTTAGAAGAAAGATTAAGGAAAGGCAAACCTACGTTTCTAGCATTTGTAGACGTAGAGAAAACTTTTGACAATGTTGACTGGAATACCAACTTTCAAATTCTGAAGGTGGTTGTTGTTGTCTTCAGTCCTGAGACTGGTTTGATGCAGCTCTCCATGCTATTCTATCCTGTGCAAGCTTCTTCATCTCCCAGTACTTACTGCAACCTACATCCTTCTGAATCTGCTTAGTGTATTCATCTCTTGGTCTCCCTCTACGATTTTTACCCTCCACGCTGCCCTCCAATGCTAAATTTGTGATCCCTTGATGCCTCAGAACATGTCCTACCAACCGATCCCTTCTTCTATTCATGTTGTGCCACAAACTCCTCTTCTCCCCAATCCTATTCAGTACCTCCTCATTAGTTGTGTGATCTACCCATCTAATCTTCAGCATTCTTCTGTAGCACCACATTTCGAAAGCTTCTATTCTCTTCTTGTCCAAACTAGCTATCGTCCATGTTTCACTTCCATACATGGCTACACTCCATACAAATACTTTCAGAAACGATTTCCTGACACTTAAATCAATACTCAATGTTAACAAATTTCTCTTCTTCAGAAACGCTTTCCTTGCCATTGCCAGTCTACATTTTATATCCTCTCTACTTCGACCATCATCAGTTATTTTGCTCCCCAAATAGCAAAACTCCTTTACTACTTTAAGTGTCTCATTTTCTAATCTAATTCCCTCAGCAACACCTGACTTAATTTGACTACATTCCATTATCCTCGTTTTGCTTTTGTTGATGTTCATCTTATATCCTCCTTTCAAGACACTGTCCATTCCGTTCAACTGCTCTTCCAAGTCCTTTGCTGTCTCTGACAGAATTACAATGTCATCAGCAAACCTCAAAGTTTTTATTTCTTCTTTATGGACTTTAATACCTACTCCGAATTTTTCTTTTGTTTCCTTTACTGCTTGCTCAATATAAAGATTGAATAACATCGGGGACAGGCTAAAACTCTGTCTCACTCCTTTCCCAACCACTGCTTCCCTTTCATGCCCCTCAACTCTTATAACTGCCATCTGGTTTCTGTACAAATTGTAAATAGCCTTTCGCTCCCTGTATTTTACCCCTGCCACTTTTAGAATTTGAAAGAGAGTATTCCAGTCAACATTGTCAAAAGCTTTCTCTAAGTCTACAAATGCTAGAAATGTAGGTTTGCCTTTCCTTAATCTATTTTCTAAGATAAGTTGTAGGGTCAGTATTGCCTCACGTGTTCCAACATTTCTGCGGAATCCAAACTGATCTTCGCCGAGGTCGGCTTCTACCAATTTTTCCATTCGTCTGTAAAGAATTTGCGTTAGTATTTTGCAGCTGTGACTTATTAAACTGATAGTTCGGTACTTTTCACATCTGTCACACCAGCTTTCTTTGGGATTGGAATTATTATATTCTTCTTAAAGTTTGAGGGTATTTCGTCTGTCTCATACATCTTGCTCACCAGATGGTAGAGTTTTGTCAGGACTGGCTCTCCCAAGGCTGTCAGTAGTTCCAATGGAATGTTGTCTACTCCCGGGGCCTTGTTTCAACTTAGGTCTTTCAGTGCTCTGTCAAACTCTTCACGCAGTATCATATCTCCCATTTCATCTTCATCTACATCCTCTTCCATTTCCATAATAATGTCCTCAAGTACATCATCCTTGTATAGACCCTCTATATACTCCTTCCACCTTTCTGCTTTCCCTTCTTTGCTTAGAACTGGGTTTCCATCTGAGCTCTTGTTATTCATACCAGTGGCTCTCTTTTCTCCAAAGGTCTCTTTGATTGTCCTGTAGGCAATATCTATCTTACCCCTAGTGAGATAAGCCTCTACATCCTTACATTTGTCCTCTAGCCATCCCTGCTTAGCCATTTTGCACTTCCTGTCGATATGATTTTTGAGACGTTTGTATTCCCTTTTGCCTGCTTCATTTAGTGCGTTTTTATATTTTCTCCTTTCACCAATTAAATTCACTATTTCTTCTGTTACCCAAGGATTTCTCCTAGCCCTTGTCTTTTTACCTACTTGATCCTCTGCTGCCTTCAGTACTTCATCCCTCAGAGCTACCCATTCTTCTTTTACTGTATTTCTTTCCCCCATTCCTGTCAATTGTTCCCTTATGCTCTCCCTGAAACTCTGTACAACCTCAGGTTTAGTCAGTTTATCCAGGTCCCATCTCCTTAAATTCCCACCTTTTTACAGTTTCTTCAATTTTAATCTACAGTTCATAACCAATAAATTGTGGTCAGAGTCCATATCTGCCCCTGGAAATGTCTTACAATTTAAAACCTGGCTCCTAAATCTCTGTCTTACCGTCTGATACCTTTTAGTATCTCCAGGATTCTTCCATGTATACCACCTTCTTTTATGATTCTTGAACCAAGTGTTAGCTATGATTAAGTTATGCTCTGTGCAAAATTCTACCAGACGGCTTCTATTAAACCTACTCCTGAATTACCCCTATTTGATTTTGTATTTATAACCCTGTATTCACCTGACCAAAAGTCTTGTTCCTCCTGCCACCGAACTTCACTAATTCCCACTATATCTAACTTCAACCTATCCATTTCCCTTTTTAAATTTTCTAACCTACCTGCCCGATTAAGGGATCTGACATTCCACACTCCGATCCATAGAATGCCAGTTTTCTTTCTCCTGATAACGACATCCTCCTGAGTAGTCCCCGCTCAGAGATCCGAATGGGGGACTATTTTACCTCCGAAATATTTTACCCAAGAGGACACCATCATCACTTACCATACAGTAAAGCTGCATGCCCTCGGGAAAAATTACGGCTGTAGTTTCCCCTTGCTTTCAGCTGTTCACAGTACCAGCACAGCAAGGCCGTTTTGGTTAGTGTTGCAAGGCCAGATCAGTCAATCATCCAGATTGTTGCCCTTGCAACTGCTGAAAAGGCTGCTGCCCCTCTTCAGGAACCACACGTTTGTCTGGCCTATCAACAGATACCCCTCCGTTGTGGTTGCACCTGCGGTACGGCCATCTGTATCGGTGAGGCAGGCAAGCCTCCCAACCAACGGCAAGGTCCATGGTTCATGGGGGTAGGATTCTGCATTTTACCCCTAATTCTGAAGGCGGCAAGGGGTAAAATACAGGGAGCAAAAGGCTACTTACAATTTGTACAGAAACCAGATGGCAGATATAAGAATCGAGGGACATGAAAGGGAAGCAGTGGTTGGGAAGGGAGTGAGACAGGGTTGTAGCCTCTCCCAGATGTTGTTCAATCTGTATATTGAGCAAGCAGTAAAAGAAACAAAAGAAAAATTCGGAGTAGGTATTAAAATCCATGGAGAAGAAATAAAAACTTTGAGGTTCGCCGATGACATTGTAATTCTGTCAGAGACAGCAAAGGACTTGGAAGAGCAGTTGAACGGAATGGACAGTGTCTTGAAAGGAGATATAAGATGAACATCAACAAAAGCAAAACGAGGATAATGGAATTTAGTCGAATTAAGTCAGGTGTTGCTGAGGGAATTAGATTAGAAAATGAGACACTTAAAGTAGTAAAGGAGTTTTGCTATTTGGGGAGCAAAATAACTGATGATGGTCGAAGTAGAGAGGATATAAAATGTAGACTGGCAATGGCAAGCAAAGCGTTTCTGAAGAAGAGAAATTTGTTAACATCGAGTATAGATTTAAGTGTCAGGAAGTCGTTTCTGAAAGTATATGTATGGAGTGTAGCCATGTATGGAAGTGAAACATGGACGATAGCTAGTTTGGACAAGAAGAGAATAGAAGCTCTTGAAATGTGGTGCTACAGAAGAATGCTGAAGATTAGATGGGTAGATCACGCAACTAATGAGGAGGTACTGAATAGGATTGGGGAGAAGAGGAGTTTGTGGCACAACATGAATAGAAGAAGGGATCGGTTGGTAGGACATGTTCTGAGGCATCAAGGGATCACCAATTTAGTATTGGAGGGCAGCGTGGAGGGTAAAAATCGTAGAGGGAGACCAAGAGATGAATACACTAAGCAGATTCAGAGGGATGTAGGCTGCAGTACGTAATGGGTGATGAAGATGCTTGCACAGGATAGAGTAGCGTGGAGAGCTGCATCAAACCAGTCTCAGGACTGAAGACCACAACAACAACAACAACAAGAAGCATAGAAAAATTTTGTGGACAAAATTCTGGAATTTTTTGAACAGACCCCATACTATAAGAATGCATTGTAGTAAACTCTATAATACCCCAGACTTTTGTTGAATGCCTAGGTCTGAAGTAAGTACAATGTCAGTTAGTATGTCTTAAGGCTGTTGTGACTCGCCGATCATTCAAAGCACCGCCGCGCAATTACGCGCGTCCTCTACGTGCGGCGCTGTCTGCCAGCCATGCAGCAGCTGCGCCACCTAAGCGGCCAGCCGAGCAGCGGCCGCTAGACTGGGACTCAGTGCTCATTCGAATGCTAACGTGTACACGTCTTGCTTGTCAACTTACTCTGTGACTTATATATTTGTTAAACTTGACGTTATAACAATTAGCGACAAGGTAGTGGAGTTTTCCTTTTCACCGTTGGCCCACAGGGTTCCATGGCTACTGTCGAGCAACTATTGCAAAATCTCCTTGAACAGCAAACGCTTCTAACAGCGGCGATTCGCAATTTCGTCGCGGCGTCAAAAACGGGGCGTTTCTCGTCGTTGGCTGTACCTCCTTTTTCTCCTTACGACGAGACGGTGGAAGACTGGTCTGATTACGAAAAACGTCTTCGACAGCACTTCTTGGCATTTCATGTCACGGACGAACAACCATGTAAGTCTCTGTTCCTTTCCTGGATTTCATCTCAAATGTATCAGTTGTCGTCGCAATTGGCTCCTTTGAAGGATCCTGCATCTTTGTCCTTTGCTGAAATGTGCTCACTTCTGTATGTCTATTTTCAAAAGCAAACGCATGTGGTAGCCTCTCGTGTTGCCTTTTATCGTTGTCAAAAACAGTCACATCAATCCTATCGCGCTTGGGCTGCTGAACTTCACGGCCTCAGTCGAAAGTGTCAATTTGTTACTGACGTTCACAAAGAATCCTATGCCGATTCCATGGTACGGGATGCTATTATCCGGTCGGCGCCCGACAAAGAAGTTTGGCAACGTGCCCTTCAGTTGGCGAATCCGACTCTAGATGAAGTTCTCTCCATTGCGCAGTCTTTTGAAATTTCTCGCACCGCTGGGCCTCAAATAGAGGCGTAGGGTGATGTTTGGGAAATACAACCTCCGTGCGCTGTTGACGACGTGTGCGGCACGTCCCAGCCGGCCGATGTGGCCGCAGTGCGCTCCCACGTGCAGCCTCGGCCTAGCCGTAAACAACCCACTAAGAAACTGCAGCAAAACCCCCGGCAACTTCCTTCACGTCAGCGGTGTTTTACAAAACATTCACACCAGGATTGTCCCCAATGTTGGGCTGTGTGTCGCAATTCCAAAAAGAAAGGTCATGTGTCTTCCATTTGCAAATCCGACCGCATACATGATGTTCATGAACATGACGCTGATTCTGATTCTGTGTTGTCTGTCAATTGCACTTCTTCCCTTTCAGGGAAGTTATTCCTCACTGTCCAAATCCTTGGTCGAGATGTTCGCATGCAAGTGGATACCGGTTCTGCCGCCACTATAATTAATTCTCAGACGTATCTTCAGTTGGGTTCTCCACTCCTGTCACCTGTCACTCGGCAATTACGGACGTACAATAAACAGAAGATTTCTCTCTTGGGAAAGTTTAATGCTGAGGTATCTTACAAATCCATCATTCGCACTGTTCCCATATTTGTGGTCGACCAGAGCAACACAGAAAATTTTTTTGGTTTCGATGCCTTTCGCGTTTTTGGGTTCTCCATAGATGACTCTGTCAATATTGTCTCTGATGCTATTCCTTATGCTCAACTGGATTCCTTGTCGACGACATTTTCGTCCCTTTTTTCTCCTGGGTTAGGCCATGCAAATGAATTGAAGCTCATATCACACTCAAACCCACTGCTCGGCCTAAGTTTGTTCGGGCTCGGCCCATTCCTGTGGCCCTTCGTGATCGGGTAAAACGGGAGTTGGATCGTCTCACTACTTCAGGGGTCTTGCTTCCTGTCACTTCCAGCGAGTGGTCCTCTCCTGTAGTTGTCAAGCCAAATGGTGATATTCGTCTCTGTGGCGTTTTCAAAGCCACTGTAAATGCTCAATGCCTCATTGACACTTACCCTATGCCCCGTCCTGAAGAACTGTTCACTAAACTTGCTGGAGGCCAGTATTTTTCTAAGATTGACCTGTCAGAAGCTTATCATCAACTTCCTCTCGACGCTGCTTCCCGGCAGTTTCTGGTCCTTAACACGCCTTTCGGCCTCCATCAATACCAACGCTTGCCGTTCGGGGTTGCTAGCGCCCCTGATCTCTTTCAGCGATTCTTGGAACAATTATTGCTCCCTGTCCCTGGGTGTATCAATTACATGGACAACATTGTTGTCACTGGCTCCACCACTGAAGAACATCTTCAAAATCTCTGCACACTTTTTCATGTCTTACAGACTGCCGGTCTTAAGTGTAATCTTCAGAAATCACAATTTTTTCAGGCATCTATCACGTACTTGGGATTTCAACTCTCTCGGGATGGTATTCGTCCGCTTCAGAAAACTGTCGCTGCGATCGATGCACTTCCTCGCCCTACATCTGTTAAGGAACTGCAGGCCTTCTTGGGGAAAATGGCATACTATCACAAGTTTTTACCATCTGCGGCTTCGGTGGCTCAGCCTTTTCACTGGTCCGCGTCATGCGATGCGGCTTTCCAGAAATTGAAGACTATGCTGAAACAGGCCCCGTGCCTGGCTACTTATCGACCTGGCCAACATCTGGTTCTTGCTACAGATGCCTCTCAATACGGGGTCGGTGCAGTCCTTGCGCACCGTTTTTCTGACAGTTCGGGACAACCCATTCCTTATGCCTCCAAAACGCTCACAGATGCCCAACAAAAGTATTCTCAAATCGAAAAAGAAGCTTTGGCCATTATTTATGCTCTGCATAAGTTTGGTGTTTTTCTCTATGGCTCAAAATTTCATCTTGTTACGGATCACAAACCACTTGTTTCCTTGTTTCACCCATCAACGTCACTTCCCGACAAGGCTGCACGCCACCTCCAGCGTTGAGCTCTTTACTTGTCTCGTTTCAATTATGAGATTCATTTCCGGCCAACGGCTCAACATGTAAAAGCTGATGCTCTGTCTCGCCTTCCCATGGGTCTTGATCTGGCATTCGATAGGGACGAACTTTTGTGTTTCCACCTAGATGTTGCCGAGCAACTGGTTGTGGATGCGTTCCCCATCCCCGGGGACCGGCTGGCGGCTGCTACGGGTTCTGACCCTACCCTCTCCTGGGTTTTATGCTGTATTCAGAACGGTTGGCCAGATCGCCCGTCCGCTAAGACTTCTGATCCGTTGCGGAACTACTACGCTTTGCGCTACCACCTCACGGCTAGGGATGGTGTTATCCTCCTCTCCACTGACAATGCTTTGCCGCGTGTCGTGGTACCTGCGTCTTTGTGTGCTTCGGTCTTGTGCCTCCTTCACCAAGGGCACTGGGGTGTGTCTCGCACAAAATCTCTGGTGTGCCGTCATGTGTACTGGCCTGGCATCGACTATGAAATAGCACACATGGTCGCCGCCTGCGGCCCTTGTGCGTCACAGGCCGCTGCCCCGAAGTCATCTTTGTCACCGTGGCCTTCGCCTCAGAAGCCCTGGGAGTGCATTCATGCTGACTTTGCGGGACCCTTTTTAGGTACTTATTGGCTCCTCCTAAGTGACGCCTACTCTAACTTTCCTTTCATTATCCGTTGCACGTCGCCTACCACCGCGGCAACCACCAGTGCTCTCGCCTGCATTTTTTCTTTGGAAGGCCTCCCCTCTACTCTTGTTACTGATAATGGTCCACAATTTGCCTCTTCCTAATTTGCGGATTTTTGTGCTCGTCACGGCGTTATGCATGTCACGGCACCGCCGTTCCATCCACAATCCAATGGTGAAGCTGAACGACTGGTCCGCACATTTAAGGCTCAGATGCAGAAACTTCTAACTTCTTCTGCTGCTGATGATGCACTTCTCCAGTTTCTGGCTTCTTACCGTTTCACCCCCATGGGCGACCACAGTCCGGCTGAGCTCTTACATGGCCGACAGCCCCGCATGCTACTTCATCTTCTGCAGCCTCCCACCTCACGGCCGCGGGTGCCTTCCCTTGGCCAGTTCACCGCTGACGACCTCGTCTGGGTACGGGGATATGGCAGGCGGCCAAAATGGAGCCCGGGCCGCATCTTAAGATACCGTGGCAGACGCCTGTATGAAATCCAGATTGACACGGGTGTTGCAGTGTATCATTCGGACCAGCTTCGGCCTCATGTGCCAGCAACGCCTGTTCCGAATGCCGCTACACCACTTGTGGCCCTACCTGACACTCGGGATCTTGGCATCTCTCAATACTCACAACGCAGCCCTCTCACCGTCATTGCAATGCCAGCACAAGAACACAAGA
Source organism: Schistocerca nitens (assembly GCF_023898315.1). NCBI lineage: Eukaryota > Metazoa > Arthropoda > Insecta > Orthoptera > Acrididae > Schistocerca > Schistocerca nitens. Next base: position 312,297,245 of record NC_064620.1, read on the forward strand.
ACGGACGCCACCAGGAGACGTGCCCACGCAGGAACCGGATGACCATCCTCTGTCAGAGCAATTCTACTCGCCTCCTCCTCCAACGGACGCCGACACATCGCCCATGTCTCCTGTCATATCAACTGGACTTGCCGTAACGGGCAGATTGGTGCAGGGGGCCCCAGCAGATTCTACCCCTACATCTCCTGTCATCTAGACCCGTTATCATCGGGGACACTTCCGTCCGTACGGGAAGCCTCCTCCTCGAGACTTCACGGCGTGTCAAACAACACCTATGGACTTTAGCCATCTCCAGGACGCCTCCATCAAGACCAGTGCAACAAATTTCAAAGGGGGGAAAAGTGTTGTGACTCGCCGATCATTCAAAGCACTGCCGCACAATTACGCGCGTCCTCTACGTGCGGCGCTGTCTGCCAGCCATGCAGCAGCTGCGCCACCTAAGCGGCCGCTAGACTGGGACTCAGTGCTCGTTCGAATGCTAACATGTACGCATGTCTTGCTTGTCAACTTACTCTGTGACTTATATGTGTTGTGTCGTTCTGAAATATATTTGTTAAACTTGATGTTATAACAAAGGCAGATTATGGTACAAGCCTGAAAAGCTAAAGCTCCATGAAGGGAAAATGACAAGGTAGAGGGGTAGCGAACAAAATGGAGGAGGAGAAGGAGGAGGAGGAGGAGGAGGAGGAAAAGAAAATCAAGTATTCAGATAGCTTAATATTTAGAATGAATTTTCTCTCTGCAGTGCAGTGTGTGCTGATATATCGGCAGAAGTTAAGTTGTGAGGACAGGTCATGAAATGCGCTTGGGTAGCTCAGTCTGTAGAGGACTTGTCCACAAAAGGCAAATGTCCCAAATTTAAGTCTTGGTCTGGCACACAGTTTTAATCTTCCAGGAAGATTCAGCTTAACAAGTATTTGTTGTGGCATATCTAATGCATTACCACCACCATGGTATTATGAGCGCAGGTCCGCATCTTGGGGACATGCCCACTAGAAGGCACATTCACCAAAGTACAAACACTGGCACAACCACCAGCTGAAGCTGGCCAATGGCATTAGCCACATGAGAAGATTAAGATTTTAAAAAGGCAAGGTCAGTCTAAAATGGCCTGGTTCATGTTCTCATCTACCAGCATCAATATCTCTTGCTTCTTCAAACTGTGTGGTAATCAAAGAACTGTGTACTGTCTTGGTATAAACTTTGGATTAATCTTGTGAACTCTGCTTACCTTATTACTGTATATTACTTTATCCTGCCTACTTCTATTTTGTTCTGACACTGCTGAATGGTTGAGCCTAACATTCCACTTTGCAATACTTCTGGAATGGCTGCTAATGCATAAAAATGATCTAACAGTGAACTCTCAGCCTATTTCCATTACATTCCAATAGCTGCAGAACAACTCCACCTTGTCATTTTTGTCTTGTTAAGTACACTCCACTCTTAACACTATTACAGTTTTATTCACAGGCCTCAAACAGAGACACAAATCACTCACATTGTGACTGAAAGATACATGCATCGATACCAAAGATAGCTGTATATCAGTGGGTAGAGGATGTGTAATGACTGTGTGCATCATTTAGAAACTCTTCCATTTCACATTCAGCCATGTAACTAAGATCATCTTTCTAATGGAAGGCACAGCATCACAGAATAGGAGTGTCCAGCAGTTTATCTTCATTAAGACATGCACAGGATCCTTACTGGCAATGTTCTCCTTTTCCCCCCTTTTCCTGTTTCTGCCTGTGGGAAGTTGGTGCTGTAGTTGAAGGACTTGACTGCTCCCTACGAGAAGATTTTAACTATCATAAGCTACATGGAACAGCCATTGTAGTAGCCACCAGAAAGATCACGGGAGGCGCACATTGGCACGGCGCGTCACGGGCGGTAGTTGCCGCAAGTAGAGTCCCGTCCACCAGAGGGCACGCGAGAATTCGGATGTGACCTCTGCCGGCGTAACAACAAGAACAACAACAACAACAACTCCAGCAGCACGGGCCGTGCCCAGTCAGTCAACATCGGGCATGCCTAGGACACAGTCCCGGTCTACGCTAAGTGAAGTGCGACGTAAACGTGAACAGTGTTACAACAGCCATCTCTGATACCTCAGGTACCCCCCCCCCCCCCCCAAAAAAAAAAAAAAAAAAAAAAAAAAAAACGAGAATGTTAAGTAAAACACTGGACACTTTTGTTGATAATGAACTGTTTGCCTATGGCCTTGTGCCCATAATGGGAGTGAATCCCCATGACCCATTACTTCTTCACATGTACTGCCATATCCCCATCACAATTATTTTAGAGTAAGTTCTATTCTCAAATTTCATCACATGTATTCTGGATTTATTTGTGTATAACTTAATTTTATTGAATGTAGCTTATTAATATTTAAATTTGCTATAAATTATGGAAAAGATATTATCTGCAAATGAAAATTCCATGGTGTCAGCACGGAGGCTCCCAACAAACAGAAGACTTTTCCTATCTCGTTACACAAAGTACAACTTTCTGAGAGGTAACACCACTGCAGTTTTATCGTTTTATTCTTATGTGACAGACATGTGGTTTCATTTTGTTTCTGCTCACATTTAATCCATCAAAATAACAGAACAAAAAAAAAATCTACAGTTGGTATTTTACACGAACATGTTGACTGCTGCACGCTTAGTTACAGATGTTTCACTGCCAGGCCAGGCACATAGCATTAGGCATAAAGCTCTGCTGTGGCTGCCACCGGCCTTATGGTGTCAGGCATGTGATTCTGTTGTGACAACCAATGGCCGTATGTTGGTCAACATGTTAAACAAGATTAATTCCAGTTTTTGTTTTCAGAAAACTGTTGCTTCTTTGCAATGTACCTTTGACCGGCTCACATTAACACCCCACTGCTTTTTTAATAATTTTTTTATATTCATTTATCCAGTTTTATTTGCTCCCAGTCTCTCTATCTTCAGATGAACTTTCCAAATATAGTACAGGTAGATAAAGAGAGTAGTCAAAGGGAATTACATACATCAACATAAAGATGACAGTGAACATGTTCCAGTTTCAAAATAATGATTATTAATTCCAAGCTGCTTTCAGACACTTAGTACTTTCCCTCATCGTAACTTTTGCTAATAATTTTTTCCCCAAAGAGATAAAAGTAAAGGCTCTGCATATAATACCAGGGCCAAGAGACAAGTTGGGGCAATCAAATTTCATTTTACAAATATGAATATGGTGGAAAATAATTCTGGAAAGCTAAAACAACAGTTAATGTGGCTACTATATAGATAACATTTTATTTATCTAGGAACTGTCAAGGTGAAAAGCTGGAGACACTGCTGCTCAAAATAGCCATTCATTCACTGAGTAATTTTTAATGATTACGGTGTTCATACGCCTTGTTTGGTGTAAAAACTTACATTGCTTGAACAACACAATATTATTGGTACTTACTTTGGGGTTTGTGTTTAATCAATGAAGTTCCCAAAACTGTAAAAGTTTGTAGACCAGTAAATTATCATTCCTGTTAATATCAATTAAATAAATTATCTTCCTCACAATTACTCCTGTGGTAGGTAGCTTTACACTAAGTTCTACTAGTACTGTAAAATTTAGCATCTCAACAAGCATTAATTTAAATTACCAAAATCATGGTTTCCAAATACAGCACAATGTGTGCCACACTCGTTCAGGACTGGAACCATCTGCTCTCCTTTTGTGAAGGAACTCACTGAAAGAAAAGTCATTATACAATTTGTAAACATTACCACACTGTATAAGTACAAAATTTTGTCAGATTTATGAATAACAATAAAAACAAAAAAATATTACTTAACGGGAAGACTGTAGATTGATATGAAACAATGAAAATGAAATGATCGTGTGGCATTATTGGCCAGGGGATCCCATCTGGGGTCGTTCGGCTGCCTGGTGCAAGTCTTTCTATTTGACACTAGTGGCTTGGATGTCAATGAAGATGAGAAGAAATAATTAGGACAACATAAACATGCAGATGCCCAAACAAAGAAAATATGTGACCCACTCTGGAATCAAACCCAGGACCCCACAATCCACAGCCAGCAACACAGATGACTAAATCATGAACTGTGGATTATGAAAAAATAAACAAATGAAGTTGGCAGAATGGTTAAGAGTGCTGTAGAAGAAGAGATTGGCAATAAATTCTTATTCAAGAAACAAGCACAGATGGATGTTGTTCTACAATTTAGCCACAAAATTCCACACAGTTGATCTGTAAGTTTTGTGCCCTTCACTTCTGTACAACTATTTAATACAAAGTAGTAGTGGTATTTAAATATAGATTAAAATGTATGTAAAAGCCTATCACACAAATAGTCAGCTTACAACCATACTTTCACTGTGAAGATGTATCACATCTGCACAGCAAATGAGTCCTTCGACATCACTGTGAGATACTACGAATGTGATTATGGTGATAACTATGCTAAATGAAAACCTAACACCTCATTATTGCTTTTGAGACCATTAAGCAAATATACAGTGTGCATAAAAAAAAACATGAACAATGATTAGTAAAATATGTAGGACAATAGTTTTGGCATTTTTCAAGACAGAACCCCTGTCCAGAAGTGGATACATTCTGCACTGTGGGATATTTGAAGATTGAGAATAGTGACTTCCAAGCTTCTATAGTGATCTCACAGGTCACTCTGAACCTATCTACTGGCAACACCATGAATATACAGCAGTCAGTAGATCACTATCTGTCGTGGCCAAAGGATTGGATTTTGTGCCATTGTCAACATGTGTTACATGAAATAACCAGTGGGATGGTAATAATATATGTGATAGTAGTTATTCATCATCTTGTTCTACAAGGCAGTAAAGAGTCTTATCTCTAGGCAAAGTGTATTGTTTATTAAGTACTTCCATACTGATGACTCCAACAGAAGTATTAAGGAGCAGTTACAACAACAACAACAACAACAACAACAACAACAAATGGAACAATTAGAGCAACAATGATAACACCAGCAATAACTGATAAAACCACAGCAGCACACGGAAGAGATCCACACACTGCAACAGCGACATTAGGAGCAACTACAAACAGAGGGACAACCTATGGTGCAACTACAGGTGTTGCCACAGTCGTACATCCATGAAAGTTGGTGTCCAGGCACCCTGGCGTTGTCTGCTGGCATCCCACCAGCAGCCAACACCTGTTCTACAGCCTGCAGCTGCAAGTTCACTGAGTCTTATCATCCGCTGCCACCCTCTGGGACTGTCCCAGCAATGTAAGTGAACTGCATGGCACTTAAAGCACCAACCCTCTAGACAATTGTCTGTCACCGTGGTTCACACACATAGAATGATTTCATCACCACTGCGATAAATAGGCATATGTGGCGGCACTACTGGATAGCCGGTCCACCACAAGGTTAGTGGAATAGTGACTGGAAAGTACAAGGTTTAGGCGAGCTCATTCGGTAGGTTTCCCTCACTAACTCGCAATGCTTAGAATAATTGTTGCACAGGGAGGAAATTGGTGACAAGAAACTGTCACAGTTTCTATAACATCTTCGCACCTTGGCCAGATCAGCGGTTCTGGATCCACTCCTTTGACCCGTATGGATCTCACATTTGTTGGAGATGCATCATACCATGCTCTCAGCAATGCAAGAGGTGAACAGCTATTAACTACAACACCCTCCAGAGAGAGACTGCACGACATCACCTTGCAGTTCGGTGAGATGAAATGACGGGTCACAGACCTCGGCATATACAAACGAGTTTGCATGCCATCACATGGCTAACGTAGGGTGGGCTCTTCGCACTCACCAAAATGGAACAAATGCTTTTACCACCACCACTTGGCAACAGCACATGTAGATGCAGATCTTCATCTACACTGCCGTATTCCTGCAAGGGAATACAAACAGCAGCCTCCCACACCCACCAGTGCCAGCAGCCACCAGCCAGCTGCAGCAGCCTGTGCAATTATTGTGTCATTTAGTGGTAACTGAGATGCAGTTTCTGATGGCAGGTTGTATGTATGTGTGTTCCCCAGGTGCCTGCTTTGGCAACTGCGACTATGTGTAAATCATGATTTATCAGCTGCAAATGGTTAGCTCTACATGTGGGCTCATGACTTTAAATTTGAACATTGGTTAGACTGGATTTCCAGTTCTCTTATGACCCCATCCTGGATGTGTGGCATGCTTCTATTTTGGATTGGGTTAAATCACTGTAGGTTGGATGCCATAGTGCAGAAGTCTTTCGGTAGGCTTCCTCACTGCATCACTGCCACTGGTGTGCCTGCTACACTTGTCCCTATCAGCCACACGATCTGCCGGAGTGCCATCATAGCCCTGCCACACAATAGTGCATCACATCAGGACTACACCAGGTTCTCTTGTTTTCTAGGTGCGCAGACAGTGGGTGCCCAACAAACTTCACATTGCAAAAGCAGAATTCATCACTATGATCCAAGCAGTTATGGCATGACCATCAGAAAGCAAATGAACTTCTTTCCTCCACCTGCACCTAAGCAATCATTTGGCTGTCATCCTTGTGGTGACTATAATGGACTCAACACTCTGACAATTGCCAACCAGTATCTTGTGCACTTTTGGAGATTTTGCATGATAAATGGTGGGCTGCACTGTTTTTTCAATGCTGGATCTAGTAAAAGCCTATAATCAAATACTTGTGACAATAACTGCGCCCTGTAGACTATTTGAATTTCTATAGATGTCATATGGCCTAAGGAATGCTGCACACACTTTTTAGCCCTTCATCAATGAAGTTTTGTGGTAATGGACTTCTGTTTCACGTACACTAGTTATGTGTCGTTAGCAGTGTCATACTCAGAAGAACACAAAAGATATTTGCACTTAGTATTCCAAACACTTGGTGACTATAGAAACCTTATAAACCTGGCTAAATGTGTTGTCAGTGTCAATGTAGTGATCAGTACATATGCTGAGTGCATTACCACAATTACAACTTAAACTGCCCTAAAAATGGTGTGCGAAGTGTGTTGGTACCTTGGGATGATAAACTTTTACCATGTTTTTTACCCTGAGCTGCTGAGACACAGGTGCCACTCCATGCAATCCTCTCCAACCCCGCAGTGTGTGGTTCCATACCTGTCACTTGGACTGATGAACTACAGGCAGCATCTGAAGCCTGCCAGACAAATTCCAAGCCAGCCACCCTCTAGGACTTGTGCACGCAATTGCTGATGCCCTGCTAATGATTTTCTCAGATGCCACACAGGACTTGTGCACGCAATTGCTGATGCCCTGCTAATGATTTTCTCAGATGCCACAATCCGCACGATCAGTGTCATGCTACAACAGAATATTAATGGGTACTGGCAGTCTTATGGTTACTTCTGCACAAAGATGGTTCAAATGGCTCTGAGCACTATGGGACTTAACTTCTGAGGGCATCAGTCACCTAGACTTAGAACTACTTAAACCTAACTAACCTAAGGACATCACACACATCCATGCCCGAGGCAGGATTCAAACCTGCGACCGCAGCAGCAGTGTGGTTCTGGACTGAAGTGCCTAGAACTGCTTGGTCTCCACAAAGATCACAGTAGCAATGCTCGTGGCTGCCAATCTACACTGAACTTTTAGCACTTTATGAAGCAGTTAAATACTTCTGGTTCATGATGGTTAGACATGTAATCACTATATATACAGACCACTGGCCACTAACTTTTGCATTTTTGCAGCTGTGAAGTAACTATCCCCCAATGCGAATCAGGCAACAAAATTTTAATTCACAGTTTACAACGGACATTTGGCACGTAAGCAGTTCAAAGAAAAGTCACCACTAATGCTTTATCTAGAGTGGAAGGCTTTTCCACACCAGTGGATTTCACCAAGCTGGTGACAGTACAAAATGAAGATGAGGAGCTGCTCAGACACAAAATATCCCAGCATTTGTGTGGCTTGCCACTGGAAGACAATGAAGAGCTGATATACTGCAGTGGACCGAGAGTGGCTGTACGTACCGACCCTACCAGGACTCCACTATGAGGGCACTAGTAACACATGGTTTCGTGTGGCCTCATATACAGAAGGAGTGCCATATATGGTCTCACACCTGCATTCCAAACTAGAAGTTCAAAGTGATACAGCACATACAAGCTCTGCTCAGACCATATCATTTATACAGATTAGAGACAGCAGAAAGCCTATAACACTAGCTTGGGGAACATCACATTTAATTTCTGTTTTACTGGATGACTTTCCATCAGTTACTATGAACTGTGACCTTTTCGACAGGAAATCATGAATCCAGCTGAGACGATACACAATTTGATTAGAAGTTGCTTCCAAGGAACAGTGACAAAAGCCTTCTGGAAATCTTCTGGAATCAATTTGAGATCCCCTGTTTATAGCACTATTATGTAGGGTGAATAGAGAGCTAGTTGTATTTTACAATAATTATATTTTCTAATGTTTGAATATTTCCACCATTTGACTGAACAACTTCTTTATTTTATATTACTATCATGATTTTGGCCTTAAGCCATTATCAAATATAACAATGTTGGGTATAATTAGACTTTGAAGAGTGAAGTCATCGTTAAGCTCTATTGAACTTCCATAGTATATAATTTGGGCTATGTTCACTGCACATATAATTATTGTACCGGTGTTCATTCTGTGGCTCAGTTGTTTTATACTTGGAAAACTTGTTTTCTACCTGTTTGCTGTATGGATCTTGATGGTGATTTCACTTAACAGAGTTTACTTATCCCCAACATAGTTGTACTTGATAATGGCTTAAGGCCAAAATCATGAGAGTGATATAAAATAAAGAAGCTTTAAGTCAAATGGCAGAAATATCACTCAAACATTATTACATGATTGTGGCCCAAAAATATGAAAAGATATTTTCTGAATCCATGCCATCTATTTATCAATAAAATGTTTCCTTCGACATAATTCAAAATGATCAACCACAGTTTATGTTCCAAAACCCTACAGCAAACTAGCGATAGTGATATAGGTTTGAATTCAGTGGCTTATCATATTTCCTTTCTTGATTATTGGTGAGATCTGTGCAACTATCGAGTCTTTAGGTACAGATGTTTTGTTGAGCGAGCTGCCATATGTGATACCGGAGGACTTGCCCCTATTGAGTGAGTCAAGCTGCTTCACAACACAGAGGATATCCACTGCTAAGTAACCCATGTTGGCAGCAGCTCTTGATTCGGATTTTGGAACATTTACTACTTCTCCTTTAGTGAAGGAATTTTGGGAAACTGTGTTTAGTAACTATACTTAAGGGCCATTTTCATTAGTAATACTACAGTGTGTGTGTGTGTGTGTGTGTGTGTGTGTGTGTGTGTGTGTGTGTCAATCAACTGATTTGTCTATGTGAAATCCAAATGGTGCAGTATATCTGCATCAGAACTGGCTGCTTCTTGTTATGTGATGAGCTGTAATTGTACCTTGTCCAATAGGAAAGGAAAACCATCTCTGAAATAAATGGTAAATTGGTTTTGTAAGTCTTGTTGGCATTAGATATGACCCAATAATATGATAACGGACACATGAATTTTTGGTTGCTAAAGACAAGTGTCATGCAATTCACAATACCATCTTGAGTGAATGTGCATTCATCAGTAAACAGCACCCAAGCCCAGAACTGTGGCTGGAAATAACATTGCAAAAACTGTACTCATCATCAGTGGTCCTCAACAACTATCCCTCGCAGTTCCTACACATGGTATTAGTCAACCAAAATTCATTGGACCTGGCAATGAAGGTGCTTCAATTGGCGTATCATGAGGCAGTGAATAATCAGGGTTGATAGCATATGCACAACTGACGTGAATGCACTGACTGTGCAATGCATTCAGAAGGCCTACTGTATGGACAGAAAATTTCTCAGTACCACACAACACTACTGTCTATACAGGTAAATGTAATAAGTACGAGGTGCATTCAAGTTCTAAGGCCTCCGATTTTTTTTCTCCGGACTGGAAAGAGATAGAAACATGCGCATTGTTTTAAAATGAGGCCGCGTTCATTGTCAATACGTCCCACAGATGGCAGCACCGTATGGCAGATGGAATTTTACCGCCAGCAGCAAGAATGAGAACTGTTTTAAATACTTAAAATGGCGACGTTTTCCTTACTTGAACAGCGTGCAATCATTCGTTTTCTGAATTTGCGTGGTGTGAAACCAATTGAAATTCATCGACAGTTGAAGGAGACATGTGGTGACGGAGTTATGGATGTGTCGAAAGTGCGTTCGTGGATGCGACAGTTTAATGAAGGCAGACCATCGTGTGACAACAAACCAAAACAACCTCAGGCTCGCACAAGCCGGTCTGACGACATGATCGAGAAAGTGGAGAGAATTGTTTTGGGGGATCGCCGAATGACTGTTGAACAGATCGCCTCCAGAGTTGGCATTTCTGTGGGTTCTGTGCACACAATCCTGCATGACGACCTGAAAATGCGAAAAGTGTCATCCAGGTGGGTGCCACGAATGCTGACAGACGACCACATGGCTGCCCGTGTGGCATGTCGCCAAGCAATGTTAACGCGCAACGACAGCATGAATGGGACTTTCTTTTCGTCGGTTGTGACAATGGATGAGACGTGGATGCCATTTTTCAATCCAGAAACAAAGCGCCAGTCAGCAAAATGGAAGCACACAGATTCACCGCCACCAAAAAAATGTCGGGTAACTGCCAGTGCTGAAAAAATGATGGTGTCCATGTTCTGGGACAGCGAGGGCGTAGTCCTTACCCATTGTGTTCCAAAGGGCACTACGGTAACAGGTGCATCCTACGAAAATGTTTTGAAGAACAAATTCCTTCCTGCACTGCAACAAAAACTTCCGGGAAGGGCTGCGCGTGTGCTGTTTCACCAAGACAACGCACCCGCACATCGAGCTAACGTTACGCAACAGTTTCTCCGTGATAACAACTTTGAAGTGATTCCTCATGCTCCCTACTCACCTGACCTGGCTCCTAGTGACTTTTGGCTTTTTCCAACAATGAAAGGCACTCTCCGTGGCCGCACATTCACCAGCCGTGCTGCTATTGACTCAGCGATTTTCCAGTGGTCAAAACAGACTCCTAAAGAAGCCTTCGCTGCTGCCATGGAATCATGGCGTCAGCGTTGTGAAAAATGTGTATGTCTGCAGGGCGATTACGTCGAGAAGTAACGCCAGTTTCATCGATTTCGGGTGAGAAGTTAATTAGAAAAAAATTCAGAGGCCTTAGAACCTGAATGCACCTCGTATATAAAATGAACTTTGCTGTATGTACAAGTTACAATTTTGACAAAATTCTGGGAAAGAAAAAAATAGTATGAACTTGCAGTTTTACAGTCTCCATTGTCTTCTCTCACTAGCTGCAAGCTTTGAATGATGGAAAATACTCATGTTGGGGAAATGTAACTTTGCAATTATCATGAACTTTGCCACACACAAGCAGCACATTGGCGATTCATTACTTGTTTACTGCTACATGCAGTAATGTTGTCAAAAACATTATTGTTCTGGTAAACACAACTATCCAATTATGATGATATGAAAGGACAATGTGAGAATGAAGCACATGTGCAGGAATGTTAAAAGGTGCAGCCCATGAATCCATCTTACACTGATTAACAGAATGCATAACTCAGTGGTTCCTAATCCAAAGGGGGCCACGCAGTGGGGCACTGGGCCACCGACAGTGTGACACTGGGCCGTGAACACTGATCGAGAGCTGAAGACAAAATAAAAATTGTCAGGAGCTTCTGGGATTTCACTCGTCAGCCATCATGATCTGCAAGTATAGAATGAAATAAAAGTTGAAATGCCCAGTCACTGTACAATAACACCCACAAGGAAATGATCCATTTTGTTATGTTGAAACCTGTCCTGTTTTTTCTCACACAGAAAGAAAACGTCAAAATAAGCTAGTAAGACAGACTGCCAGTCTCTCTCTCTTTTTTAAATGTTGAAAATTACCAATATCATGTGCCACCAGGCAGCTTGAAGCACGTACCCTTATACGCTGTGCAACAGGGCTGATGTGTGACCTTGGATAGCTGCTTATGACATAGATGCTTAAAATATCATAATCTGCTTATAATTTGCTGAATTGGGAGTTTCTCGGTCACAATTGTTCACAAGGATGTCTCCCGTCAATTTGCTCTTTTAATATCCACACACAACAGGAAGGAAGGAATTAGGAAGGAAGGAAGGAATTAGTGTTTCACAGGCAAATTTTCAGAGTACATTGAGAAGTCAATCTACATAACACACGCATTCTTATAGCTGACATCCAACACCTCTGGTGTCACTCGCTGTCTCCAATAGTTTTATACAAAACTGCAAGAGAGGGTGCATTAACATCAGCATTTTCTGTGTGCAGGCACAGTTTTAAAGAGATTTGGTAATTGCAGAGACATAATGGAAATTGTATGGATTATATGAATGCATAGTTCCGTTCTTTCGGACATGTTTGAAAAAACAGACACCTTGCGGAATCCACAACTGTGATACATTATATGTAAACTGAAGGCGGAGGGGGTGGAAAGGGAAGGGAAGGGAAGGGAAGGGAAGGGAAGGGAAGGGAAGGGAATATCAGCTGCATCGGGACATTACGTGGGATCAGTGGTGGCGAGCACAAATGTGTACTGCACCGGGATTCAAACCCAGGATCTCCTGCTTAATAGGCAGGTGTGTTAAACACTGCACCTTCAGGTACACAGTATAACTGCAACTGTGCAGACTAATTCGGCACGCCTCACGGCCGACCCACATTCTTACGAAGTGCCAGCTATCCCTGTCCATTTCCTCCATGTTCGCTACTCTGAGATTCCCGCTGGAGATCAGACGTACCTGTGCATCGGCACTGAAGAAGAAGGATCCATTGCTCATCTTGGCTAATCAATTATATGAATGTGTGGTGTCTGCTATTTTGGACCACACATTCATATAACTGAGTCACCTAATTGGACAAGGAGTACACCTTCTTCAGTGCAGATGTACAAGTATGTCTGACCTGCAGGAATCTCAGAGTAGAGAAATGAACAGGGGCTGCGGATAGGTTGCGCTCAGTGCAAATGTGGGTCATCCGTGAGGCATGCCGAGACAGTCTATGCAGTCACAATCACACTGCGTCCCAAATGGCAATGATGGCAAGAGCACTGTTTGCACTGTCACACCACAGATGAGTACGAACACAACCTTTTAAATTCCTAGAACAATATTTCCAACTACATTGGTGTAATCACGGGACAGTCATGGCACTGTGGCATCCTATATGTGTGTAAATCCACTTTCAGTCAAGGACTGTGTCTCATATCACAAGAGTTGTACCTGCTGTTATTAGTTACAGATAATTTACATCAATATGGACGCTTGGTTTGGGATGGGACTTGCCGTAAGACAAAGCAGTCAAGTGATGAAGGAACCTCCACATCAGATTTTGTAAGTTGTGGGAATGTTGAGTCCAAGTAATATCAAAATAGTGAAGAAGACAAACATATTTTCATAAATACAGTCACCATTTTTTTTTTTTAAACTCTAGATTGTGTATTCTGGTGCTGAGTGGGAGAGCAAATGCCTCAATGTGTGATTTGTTTCAAAACACTGTATGAGCAACAACAAATGTATGAAACTATTGTAACTCAAAATGCATCCCTCATCTAAAGGTCCTGAATGCATACAAAAGTCTCTTGATTTATTTCAGATCAAGAAAATATTTTTCTGTGACTAAATCCACCATGGAACAGGCTTCAAAACAGAACATACTAAATAGAAGAGTTTCTTATGAGTTTTCTTTGTTAACTGAAAAGGAGTTAGCTCACACTGCAGGAGAAGAATTTATTATACTCACAGCAAAAGTAATAAGCAACACTTTGTTTGAAGAAAAATGCACACAAAATACAAAAAACTCCATTATCAAAAACAACTGTGAAGAGAAGAATTGATGAGGCATCAGAAAATCTGAAAGAAGTCACCATAATTGCTTTGAAACAAAGCAAATATTCTTTGCTGGAGATGAAAGTACAGAAAAGCTGGACAGGCTAATTTATTAGTGCATGGAGTGTGGTCTCAGCTCTCTGAGACTGCAGACGTGTGTGCAAGTTGCGTTTATGTGTGTGTGTGTGTGTGTGTGTGTGTGTGTGTGTGTCTACTGCTGACAAAGGCCTTAATGGCAGACAGCTTTAATTGTGTGAATCTTTTTATTGTGCCTATCGTGACTCAGGATCTCCGCTATATGGTGAGTAGCAACTTTCCTTCTCTGGTATTGTTACATTCCATCCTGGATTTTCCATTGTTAGAGAAAAAGGGTTGTTAAGATTTAATGTCCGTTGTTGTCAGTCATTAAATATGGCTCAAGCTTGGATTGGGGAGAGGAGGGGGGGGGGGGGGGGGGGGAATTCCAGATTGCCTGATGTATTTTAGGGAAACAATGGAAAACCTATATCTACATGACCACATGAGGACTCAAACTCTAGTCTTTCCAAATGCAAATCCATTGCCTTCACTGCTGCACCACCTCACTACAGTCCTCACCTTGTTTCAGAAGAGGTATTTGGTGTAGTGTCCTACTTTTTCACATTCAACTGAACAGAGGAGGGGGGGGGGGTTTCCTTCTGTGAACCCTGTGAATAGACACTGAATGGTGAAATGGACCTCACAGTGAACAGATGCTATTATGAACCGTAAATAATGCTGAATTCAGATCCCATGTGTTAACAGGGTAGTCACAAAATTTTTTACCGTTTCAACCACAGTTCTTAACTTTCACTGTAAGTAATGTCTTTTTGATGATGACACAGCTGGGTCACAGCTCGCAGTCGATTCTGCAAATGTTCAGACTAGTCAGGGCTATGTCACCTCCTTAGATTTGGACTGAGAGCAATCATAAGTGGTTTTAAAAGACCTAACCATGATCTTTTCTTGTTCTGCTTTATAATCCAGCTGTACTTTATCTCTCACTACCTGAGAGGCTGCAAGATTTTCATAAGCCCATTAGCATTGGAACGTACACAGAGCTCTCTGTCTGCCTACGATTGCAAGATGGTAGATCCCACTCCACCAGAGCACAGGTCTTCATACATGGCATGAATCCTTTGAAACAGATGTACCGGCTGCTCGGTGGATTACAATCAATGTGTAAGCCACCCCTTCCAGCACTGCATCTTTACTGTCAAACACAGCCAGTTGGCTGTGCACATTCAGCCTTGCTGAGCATCCATTTTGGCAGCTTCCTTCCAGGCATTCGTTTATCTGTTAGTTATGTCCAGATCAAGACGCAATCATTTGAGGGCAAGTTGTCACTAAGCAGCATCAATGTGGACTGTAGAGTGTATCAAGAAACAGATGAAAAATAATGACTTACTTTTAGTGTTGCAAGATGTAATCTGCCCCATGTCAGAAGACTCTCTAAGTTATGCTATCAACAGCTCTACCTTAGGGCAAGTTGTGGTGGAGCTGAATAGCATATCCTGTGCAACGTAGTTTCCATAAAGCAGCAGTGACTGAAAGAGCTGTGTACTGTTCAGAACCTCACTGCCTACAGCTTCATTAGACATCAGTAAAGGGAACATATGGTCACCTATTGCAATGCTTGCACTTCTTCAGCAACTGCTTGTAACCTGGTTAAAAAGTTGAAGTGCAAAGTGGTGTGCATTGTTGAAAAATATAGCCACACAAGCTGTAGCCCTCATGCCACTGAGTCATCCTTTCTGCAGATACCACAGTCCTTTAGCACAGGAGCATCAGTGTGTTTCCTGTAGACAAAAAAAAGGTTTAAATTCCACTACAGTATGATAACTAGTTTTTAGCAATGTTTCTTTCCATCAAACTGTTGTGCCTATGGTAGAGGGGATTTTTGTTGAGGGACTGAGAATAATCCTCAAATTCTATATGGTCATCATCAGAACCACGAGAGAAAACCAGTGTTGCTCAATCTGATTGCTTGGGACTGGTTTTTCTCAGTTTTTACTTTTTTGCAAACTTCTCCTTCTGTAGTCTACATGGGCATGATGTTGGCAACACTCCATTTACTTTTGCTGTGGTTTGGACCATGCCTAGCCAGCAATGTCTCTTTGGCAAGGTAGGAGGAGGGGGAATGGACGTTAAAGGAAAGCACTGAGGATGCAACAAAAATGGTATACAAGAAGAATGGATGAGCCTGAACTACCAAAACAGCTTCAGAATATGGCAAGTTGAATAACTGCTTGATGCCAACTATTGCCCTCCATTTAACATATTTAAGATTGACCTCAAAACATCCTGCCAGGAGCAGTTTCATGACAGATTTTTAATACATTCAGAAAACAATTAACAAAATAAATTTCAGTGAGATGTCACTTGAAACGCTGAAACTTAGTTTATCTATTTATGTTTTGATCATAGTTTTAAATATTAGACTTTTTATTATTTAGTGTTTTCATTGTTTTTCAAAAATAAAAATAAAATTGTACAAATGATTACTACCTATATTGAAGCTCTCACACATCGCTATAAAGATTTCCTTGTGGATCTGTCAGATGTTGGATAGACATGTGATGTAAATTTTTCCTGAGTAGGTGGTCTCTACAGGATAAGACTCAGATAAGCAACAGTTTCTTTACAGTTGTTGCCTTGTGCTGCAAAAGAATTTCCTAACTCTACAAGAAATAGAGAGACAAACTTTTGCCTTATTGCAAATTTGTTGTCTCTTCACAAAGTGCCAATACATTAGTAATATCTACAGGGTGTTACAAAAAGGTACAGCCAAACTTTCAGGAAACATTCCTCACACACAAGGAAAGAAAATATGTTATGTGGACATGTGTCCGTAAACGCTTACTTTCCATGTTAGAGCTCATTTTATTACTTCTCTTCAAATCACATTAATCATGGAATGGAAACACACAGCAACAGAACGTACCAGCGTGACTTCAAACACTTTGTTCCAGGAAATGTTCAAAATGTCCTCCGTTAGCGAGGATACATGCATCCACCCTCCGTCGCATGGAATCCCTGATGCGCTGATGCAGCCCTGGAGAATGGCGTATTGTATCACAGCCGTCCACATACGATCACGAAGAGTCTCTACATTGTCTGCAGCTTGTGGTCGTGCGGTAGCGTTCTCTCTTCCCGCGCCCGGGTTCGATTCCCGGCGGGGTCAGTGATTTTCTCTGCCTCGTGATGACTGGGTGTTGTGTGATGTCCTAAGGTTAGTTAGGTTTAAGTAGTTCTAAGTTCTAGGGGACTGATGACCATAGATGTTAAGTCACATAGTGCTCAGAGCCATTTGAACCAGTCTCTACATTTGGTACCGGGGTTGCGTAGACAATAGCTTTCAAATGCCCCCACAAATGAAAGTCAAGAGGGTTGAGGTCAGGAGAGCATGGAGGCCATGGAATTGGTCCGCCTCTACCAATCCATCGGTCACCGAATCTATTGTTGAGAAGCGTACGAACACTTCGACTGAAATGTGCAGGAGTTCCATCGTGCATGAACCACATGTTGTGTTGTACTTGTAAAGGCACATGTTCTAGCAGCACAGGTAGAGTATCCAGTATGAAATCATGATAACGTGCTCCATTGAATGTAGGTGGAAGAACATGGGGCCCTATCAAGACATCACCAACAATGCCTGCCCAAACGTTCACAGAAAATCTGTGTTTATGACGTGATTGCACAATTTCGTGCGGATTCTCGTCAGCCCACACATGCTGATTGTGAAAATTTACAATTTGATCACGTTGGAATGAAGCCTCATCCGTAAAGAGAACATTTGCACTGAAATGAGGATTGACACATTGTTGGATGAACCATTCGCAGAAGTGTACTCGTGGAGGCCAATCAGCTGCTGATAGTGCCTGCACATGCTGTACATGGTACGGAAACAACTGGTTCTCCAGTAGCACTCTCCATACAGTGACATGGTCAACGTTACCTTGTACAGCAGCAACTTCTCTGATGCTGACATTAGAGTTATTGTCAACTGCACGAAGAATTGCCTCGTCCATTGCAGGTGTCCTCGTCGTTCTAGGTCTTCCCCAGTCGCGAGTCATAGGCTGGAATGTTCCGTGCTCCCTAAGACGCCGATCAATTGCTTCGAACATCTTCCTGTCGGGACACCTTCGTTCTGGAAATCTGTCTCGATACAAATGTACCGCGCCACGGCTATTGCCCCGCGCTAATCCATACATCAAATGGGCATCTGCCAACTCCGCATTTGTAAACATTGCACTGACTGCAAAATCATGTTCGAGATGAACACTAACCTGTTGATGCTACGTACTGATGTGCTTGATGCTAGCACTGTAGAGCAATGAGTTGCATGTCAACACAAGTACCGAAGTCAACATTACCTTCATTCAATTGGGCCAACTGGCGGTGAATCAAGGAAGTACAGTACATACTGACAAAACTAAAATGAGCTCTAACATGGAAATTAAGCGTTTCCTGACGCATGTCCACGTAACATCTTTTCTTTATTTGTGTGTGAGGCATGTTTCCTGAAAGTTTGGCCGTACCTTTTTGTAACACCCTGTAATCATAAAGAGAAAATAACGAATTTTCTATCATTTAAATTATTCTCTTGCAAAGACAATAAACACTTATTTGATGTGATTTACCCTCTCTTATATTTCACTATGATTTCTATTACTGAAAATTATGATTTCAAAGTGGTTTAGTGCGCTGACAATAGGCCAGCAGAGATATGTATACATAGCTTCAAGTGAAAATATCATGGGTTACAACACACTGTTACACTGTTGCTGTGAACTACAGATAGTACTAGATGGCAGTGCAGAGATCTTTTCTTGGGTTATCAACAATCCTAACAGAAGGCATAAAGTGCAAGGGCAGGACAGAATTTTTACACACAGTGCAAGCAAGAGTCTGATGCCACCAGCCTGACTAACTGCTAACCTTCCACCCCTTTGATATTTTCAAGTTCCAACCAAAACATGTTAATACACCATACAAAACTGAAATACATACATAAACTACAGATAATTTAGGAAGACTGTATAAGTTGATTCTGAAAAACTATTTGTACAGTATTCTGAGCACCATTTGTACATGAAAGCAGCCACACTGAAAGATGATTCACGAAGACATAAAATCAGCTTTATTGAAATGTGTCAAATAAAACATCACAATAATGATGTCTGGAAAAAAACACTATTCAAAGTGATTTTCTGCTGAATGAAGTGAGAAATTTCTGAATAAAAGCCTGCCTAAAGTCAGGAATTTTAAATCTACTGAGCAATCAAAATACATTTTGAGAGCAGGTGTTCATCATTAGGAGATTCATATCAGTTTCAAACACAATACTTGTATTTTTCATTGGTCACATTACATAAAAAGAAATTTCCTACTGGGCAGTACCTGTAACACAAAGATAACTATTTCCTAAAACCCCAGCGATGCTCATTGCATCTATAGTAATGAGCAGACCCTCTGCAAATATACCAAGAGTCACACTGAGACCTCCACAGAACAAAATTACCCCCTCAACCTCGTACAGAAACAGATCTCCCAAATCTTGCCTCTTCAGTCACCTACCACCTCCCTCATACCCACCATCCAGCCACAAAGGAGCACTCCCTTCGTGACTTAGAATGACCCAGGACTGAAGCAATTAAATTAGATTCTCTGCCAGGGTTTCGACTACCCCTTGTCATGCTCTGAAATGAGAAATCTCATATCTACTATCCTTCCCATCCCTCTGACAGTGGTATTCCGCCGTCCTCTGTACCTACGTAACATCCTTATCCATCCCTAATCCATCCCTGCTACCAAAATCTTCTCTCTTGGCTCATATCCCTTCAACAGACCTAGATGCAAGACCTGTTCCATGCATTCTCCTACTATCACCTACACCAGTAAGGACACAGTCATCTCCTATACCATCAAACGCAGGGCTATCTGTGATAGTAGACACATGATCTACAAACTCAGCTGCCACCTCTGTGCTGCTTTCTACATGGGCATGACAACTAGTAAGCTGTCTGTTAGCATGAGTGGCCAAGAGACAGCTGCACCATGCAGTTGCTAAACATGCTGTCCAACACAATGTGCTTCACTTCAATGACTTCTTCACAGGCTGCACCATCTGGATCCTTCATATTGTTGTGACTCGCCGATCATTCAAAGTGCCGCCGAGCAATTACGCGCGTCCTCTACGTGCGGCGCTGTCTGCCAGCCATGCAGCAGCTGCGCCACCTAAGTGGCCAGCCAGGCAGCGGCCGCTAGACTTGGACTCAGTGTTCATTCAAATGTTACCATGTTCACATGTATTGCTTGTCAACTTGCTCTGTTACTTATATGTGTTGTGTCGTTTTGAAATATATGTGTTCAACTCGACGTTATAACAATTGGCGACGAGGATGGGATTTTTCCTTTTCACCGTTGACCCACAGGTTTTCATGGCTACTGTTGAGCAACTATTGCAAGGTCTCATCGAACAGCCAAATGCTTCTAACATCGGCGATTTGCGATTTCGTCGCGGCGTCAAATGCGGGGCGTTTCTCGTCGTTGGCTATACCTCCTTTTCCTCCTTACGACGAGACGGTGGAAGACTGGTCTGATTATGAAAAACGTCTTCGACAGCACTTCTTGGCATTTCATGTCACGGACGAACAACCATGTAAGTCTTTGTTCCTTTCCTGGATTTCACCTCAAATGTATCGGTTGTTGTCGCAATTGGCTCCTTTGAAGGATCCTGCATCTTTGTCCTTTGCTGAAATGTGCTCACTTCTGTATGTCTATTTTCAAAAGCAAACACATGTGGTAGCCTCTCGTGTTGCCTTTTATCATTGTCAAAAACAGCCACATCAATCCTATCGTGCTTGGGCTACTGAACTTCATGGCCTCAGTCGAAAGTGTCAATTTGTTACTGACGTTCACAAAGAATCCTATCCGATTCCATGGTACGGGGTGCTATTATCCAGTCGGCGCCCGACAAAGAAGTTTGGCAACGTGCCCTTCAGTTGGCGAATCCGACTCTAGATGAAGTTCTCTCCATTGTGCAGTCTTTTGAAATTTCTCGTGCCACTGGGGTGCAAATAGAGGCGTGGGGTGATGTTGGGGAAATACAACCTCCGTGCGCTGTTGACGACGTCTGCGGCACGTCCCAGCCGGCCGAAGTGGTCGCAGTGCACTCCCACGCGCAGCCTTGGCCTAACCGTAAACAACCCGCTAAGAAACTGCAGCAAAACCCCCGGCAATTTCCTTCATGTCCGCAGTGTTTTACGAAACATTCACGCCAGGATTGTCCCCAACGTTGGGCTGTGTGTCACAACTGCAAAAAGAAAGGTCATGTGTCTTCCGTTTGCAAATCCGACTGCATACATGATGTTCATGAACATGACGCTGATTCTGATTCTGTGTTGTCTGTCAATTGCACTTCTTCCCTTTCAGGGAAGTTATTCCTTACTGTCCAAATCCTTGGTCGAGATGTTTCCATGCAGGTGGATACCGTTCTGCTGCCACTATAATTAATTCTCAGACGTATCTTCAGTTGGGTTCTCCACTCCTGTCATCTGTCACTCGGCAATTACGGACGTACAATAAACAGAAGATTTCTCTCTTAGGACAATTTAATGCTGAGGTATCTTATAAATCCATCGTTCGCACTGTTCTCATATTTGTGGTCGACCAGAGTAACGCAGATAATCTTTTTGGTTTCGATGCCTTTCGTGTTTTTGGGTTCTCCATAGATGACTCTGTCAATATCGTCTCTGATGCTATTCCTTAAGCTCAAATGGATTCCTTGTCGACGACATTTTCGTCCCTTTTTTCTCCTGGGTTAGGCCGTGCAAATGACTTTGAAGCTCATATGACGCTCAAACCCACTGCTCGGCCTAAGTTTTTTCGGGCTCGGCCCATTCCTGTGGCCCTTCATGATCGGGTAAAAGGGGAGCTGGATCATCTCACTACTTCAAGGGTCTTGCTTCCTGTCACTTCCAGTGAGTGGTCCTCTCCTGTCGTCGTCGTTGCTAAGCCAAATTGTGATATTCGTCTCTGTGGCGATTTCAAAGCCACTGCCAATGCTCAATGCCTCATCGACACTTACCCTATGCCCCGTCCTGAAGAACTGTTCACTAAACTTGCTGGAGGCCAGTATTTTTCTAAAATTGACCTGTCAGTAGCTTATCATCAACTTCCTCTCGATGCTGCTTCCCAGCAGTTTCTGGTCCTTAACACGCCTTTCGGCCTCTATCAATACCAACGCTTGCCGTTCGGGGTTGTTAGCACCCCTGCTCTCTTTCAGCAATTCTTGGAACAATTATTGCTCCCTGTCCCTGGGTGTATCAATTACATGGGCGACATTGTTGTCACTGGCTCCACCACTGAAGAACATCTTCAAAATCTCCGCACACTTTTTCATGTCTTACAGACTGCCGGTCTTAAGTGTAATCTTCAGAAATCAAAATTTTTTGAGGCATCTATCACATACTTGGGGTTTCAACTCTCTCGGGATGGTATTCGTCCGCTTCAGCAAACTGTCGCTGCGATCGATGCCCTTCCTCGCCCTACATCTGTTAGGGAACTGCAGGCCTTCTTGGAGAAAATAGCATACTATCACAAGTTTTTACCGTCTGCGGCTTCGGTGGCTCAGCCGTTGCATCGCCTGTTGCATAAAAACGTGCCTTTTCACTGGTCAGTGTCATGCGATGCGGCTTTCCAGAAATTGAAGACTACGCTGAAACAGGCCCCGTGCCTGGCTACTTATCGACCTGGCCAACATCTTGTTCTTGCCATGGACGCCTCTCAATACGGGGTCGGTGCAGTCCTTGCGCACCGGTTTTCTGACTGTTCACAACAACCCATTGCTTATGCCTCCAAAACACTCACAGATGCCCAACAAAAGTATTCTCAAATCGAAAAAGAAGCTTTGGCCATTATTTATGCTCTTCATAAGTTTGGTGTTTTTCTCTATGGCTCAAAATTTCATCTTGTTACGGATCACAAACCACTTGTTTCCTTGTTTCACCCATCAACGTCACTTCCCGACAAGGCTGCACACCACCTCCAGCGTTGAGCTCTTTACTTGTCTCGTTTCAATTATGAGATTCATTTCCGGCGAACGGCTCAACATGTAAAAGCTGATGCTCTATCTCGCCTTCCCATGGGTCTTGATCTGGCATTCGATAGGGACGAACTTTTGTGTTTCCACCTAGATGTTGCCGAGCAACTGGTTGTGGATGTGTTCCCCATCCCCGGGGACTGGCTGGCGGCTGCTACGGGTTCTGACCCTACCCTCTCCCGGGTTTTACGCTGTATTCAGAACGGTTGGCCAGATCGCCCGTCCGCTAAGACTTCTGATCCGTTGCGGAACTACTACGCTTTGCGCTACCACCTCACGGCTAGGGATGGTGTTATCCTCCTTTCCACTGACAATGCTTCGCCGCGTGTTGTAGTACCTGCGTCTTTGCGTGCTTCGGTCTTGCGCATCCTTCACCAAGGGCACTGGGGAGTGTCTCGAACAAAATCTCTGGTGCGCCGTCATGTGTACTGGCCTGGCATCGACTATGAAATAGTACACATTGTCGCTGCCTGCGGCCCTTGTGTGTCACAGGCCGCCGCTCGAAGTCATCTTTGTCACCGTGGCCTTCACCTGAGAAGCCCTGGGAGCACATTCATGCTGACTTCGCGGGACCCTTTTTAGGTACTTATTGGCTCCTAGTCATTGACGCCTGCTCTAACTTTCCTTTCATTGTCCGTTGCACGTCGCCTACCACCGCGGCAACCACAAGCGCTCTCGCCCACGTTTTTTCTTTGGAAGGCCTCCCCTCTACTCTTGTTACTGATAATGGTCCGCAATTTGCCTCTTCCGAATTTGCGGATTTTTGTGCTCGTCACGGCGTTATGCATGTCACGGCCATGTCTCCTGATATATCAACTGAACTTGCCGCAATGGGCGGATTGGTGCACAGGGCCCCAGCAGATTCGACCCCTACGTCTCCTGTCATCTCGACCCGTTATCATTGGGGACACTTCTGTCCGTACGGGAAGCCTCCTCCTCAAGACTTAAGGCCAGTCAAACAACGTCTATGGACATTAGCCATCTCCAGGCCACCTCCATCAAGACCAGTGCAACAATTTCAAAGGGGGGAAAAGTGCTGTGACTTGCCGATCATTCAAAGTGCCGCTGCGCAATACCGCGCGTCCTCTACGTGCCGCGCTGTCTGCCAGCCATACAGCAGCCGCGCCACCTAAGCAGCCAGGCAGGCAGCGGTCGTTAGCCTTGGACTCAGTACTCTTTCGAATGTTACCGTGTTCACAAACATGTATTGCTTGTCAACTTGCTCTGTGACTTATATGTGTTGTGTCGTTTTGAAATATGTGTGTTCAACTTGACATTATAATACATATCAACACCATTTTTTTCTGAATAAGGCAGATGGGAACTCTCTCTGCAATACATACACGTTCCCATAACCCCTCCCTATGCCCCCGCCTCAACCTTCACTAGTCACTGCCCTCCCCCTATCTACTCCCTCCCTGCTCCCACTCCAGGATTGCATAGCCTTCTATTCTGCCAATGTGCCTACCAGTCTTTTTCCTCTTCTCTACTTCTCTCCTTTTCTGCACCCCCCCCCCCCCAAAAAAAAAGTGTCACACACACACACACAAACCTTCCAATTGCACCAAGCAACCCTACCCTGCCCCACCACATCACTGCACATTTTCACAAGCAACACAACACCTTGCTCTACCCTTACCCCTATCTTCCTATCCATGCCTCCTGCCCACCCACACCAGATTGCTTCTCCCATCAGAGTCTGTTGGAGTCTGCAGTCAGACCGCAGGGGCCAGAGACTCGGCTCTTGTGTGTGTGTGTGTGTGTGTGTGTGTGTGTGTGTGTGTGTGTTTTTCTATATTTTTACATAATATATAATATTTTCTATATCATTAATGCAGAATGACGAAACCTACATTTAAATTTGTATTTGGCAAGAGGCCACATGCACAATGGGTCATAGTGTACCAGCACCCTTACAGCATCTTCATATTTTCTTGTCAATGGTGTACAGGTAGGACAACAGTTTATAGGGTTTTTACCCTTATGGTTATTACATGACAATTATATGGATGACAGCAGCATTATTTCTTGTCATCTCCCAATACCATAGGTAGAAACATTACATGAAACTCAAAGTCAACAGAAACATTATCATAACAGAGCTACAAAATGTATTGATACCATGATTATTAGCAACAACACGTCTGGACAGCTGTGCATGTTAAAAGCACTGCCTCCAGGAAATGTCGGAGCTCTGGCACTAGACTGAATCTGCCTGGCAGATTAACGATGGCGGATGGTGTGCCAGGTAACTTGATAGCTTGTTTCCCACATCCCGTTAGGTGAATATTGGGTGGGACCCAATTCCTACCTCAGTTACATGATTCGCGAACATTTTCACTCGCTTTCACATGAATCACAATTACACACAAACAATTATTCCCAGGGGAGGAGGGGAGTGTAACAGGGTACGACAGGAAGGGCATCTGGCAAAACCCTAAACTAACCACACAAAATCTGTTAATACCAATGCCAATCCTGTACTGTGAAGGACACAAGAACACGAAAAAGAAGCAGCTTAACAACAGCCTTTAAGATAATATCAAAGTTGGTTGGTTGTTTTGGGGAAGGAGACCAGACAGCGAGGTCATCGGTCTCATTGGATTAGGGAAGGACGGGGAAGGAAGTCGGCCGTGCCCTTTGAAAGGAACCATCCCGGCATTTGCCTGGAGTGATTTAGGGAAATCACGGAAAACCTAAATCAGGATGGCCGGATGCGGGATTGAACCGTCGTCCTCCTGAGATGATATCAAAGAAATAATGTATATGTTTATCAGGAAAGTGAAGTACACATCAACTGTGGACAAAAATATGTGCATATTTCAGAACCTATCTAGAGCCTACACACAAACCCGTAGCTCTAAAGTAATGTATATTACTCACCAACACAGTTCAACGCAAATTTAAAATGGATCCTTGTACAGATTTTGATAAACACTCCTTCTGTTCAGTAACCAGATCATCCTCTTAATGAATGTAGGAAATAAAACTAATCGATGAGCTTTATGTATTTAAACAGTGACAGATGAAGATCTACACACCAATTGGCAGCAGATGCAAGTATGTGGGAAGTCAGAGACTTGCTAGCTTTTGAAACCAGAGGCTCTTTTTAGTAAAAGGAAGTTGGGTGCCAGTCTGCAGCAAATATACAGTCATAAAGGCTGAAATATTGAATAATGAGAACACAAACCCTACTCACCCACATATTTTATGACTCGCACTGCTAACAGTGTTAATCTTGGTGGTGCTGGGATTTCAAGACAATGTGAGTTCCAACTTTGTGAAATAAAAAGACTAACATTAACAGAGATTTTCATTTGTGCTTGGAACAACACTACAATACACATAATAAAAAACATTTTAGTGCTTTCCTCTTTCATAAAGAAAGAACTAATTTCTATAGCCATTCAGATGCAATGTATATCCCATTTCCCCAATACTGAGTACTAGGTTTCTGTAAGAGACATCCCAGTGTCATTGTCCATGACCTACATAAAAAAAATGTAGTCCTGAAGTTACACCTCAAATGAATGGTTCTTCATTATCATTCATGGCTTATTTTAATTGTCTCTTTACTTTCAACAATCTATTTATCGTAACCTTAACAGTAAAGTTGTAAGTTGTTGTATTTGAAATTCAGCATGGAAGAGGAAGAAGAAGATGACTTTTGCAGATATATTGCAGGAACTGAACCGGAAGACTCGTTAAGGACAAACGTGAACTATCTCGAGAAATTCCATAAACAAAGTTCAAGAAC
Organism: Schistocerca nitens; assembly: GCF_023898315.1. NCBI lineage: Eukaryota > Metazoa > Arthropoda > Insecta > Orthoptera > Acrididae > Schistocerca > Schistocerca nitens. The sequence goes on from NC_064620.1 coordinate 312,324,061, forward strand.
TGGCTTTAAATGATTACCCTGGGATTATACTACAACCCCTTATGCATCACTCACATAGAGACTGTGAAGACAAGATTAGAATAACTGCTGCACACACAGAGGCATTCAAACAATCATTCTTCTTGCACTCCATAGAGGAACGGAACAGGAAAAAACCCTAAAAGCTGGTACAATGGGATGTACCCTCTTCCATACACCCTCACAGTGGTTCACAGAGTACAGAAGCAGATGTAGAAGATGCTGAATTTAAGGTATTTTCAATAGCATGGTCAAGACTTCCCTTACTACATATGAAAACACACATCTGTTTTCAGGCAAAATGTCGGTACTGTCACTAAAACCTATAAAGATATATGCACTACACAAGCTTTTAGGACTAATAGTTCCTTCTTCGGAAAGGAGAGAGGGATAGACTGGTGAAGGTTAAAACAGAATGCCAAGTGACCCAACCTCACAATGAGAGGGACCCATCTTTTTAACCTACCTGAATCCATCTTTATCTCCATCCTGAAGAAGGAATTATTAATTCAGAAAGCAAGGATAATGTATATGCTTTTATATTTCTACCAACAGTATTTAAATTTCTCCTAAAAATACTGGCCAGAAACTCTGTCTCATAATGTTATAGCTCACTCGTGTGTCTTGTTGGTCCACTCAGAGTTCATCGACTTCCTCTTCCCTAACACTAGGAAGCCTGGAATTTCACAAACTTTTAAATGTGTGTTATATAGTTGCTATTATGAACAAGGATAGTGGGCAGGTCTCCAGGCAAAGTGAGAAAAAATGGCACTTTTTACCATTTGCATTACAGAAGGTGGTACTCTCTAGTTTAAGTTTTGATGTCAGGAAAGCTGTTAGGTATGTGGTTTGTAAAATGTTGTTGCCTGGGCTGGTACATTATGGATCTGAATGTCAAGTTTAACATCCTTATGCCGACAGAGGAGAAGCCTCAAATGCCGAGCACCGTGTGTCTTTCTTTCTTCCTTTGTAAAGTATGGTGCAGTGGTGGAGTATGTCAACTGACAAACTTGTGGAGAGCTTATGAAAAATTCTCAGAGTGGTTCCTTCCTGAACTAGCAATGGTTTTATGTAGCACTGTCCAGATGACAACTCATGGCAATCCATTCAGTGGGGAAACTAGTTTGAAAAATATAGACTAATAATCTGTAATATGGTTACCTGACTCCTTACTTTTGTTATAGCTCCTCCGTGTGCTTTTTTGCTTATGAGACAAAGTGAATGTTCAGCTATTGATTGGTTTTCATTTTGTATGAAACATGTACAGAATTTATCAAGTGTAGGGCCACATAGATGAAACTGGAATGGTAGTGAAAAATGGAAAAGTAAATATCAGAAGGGCACAAAATTGTGGGTAACTATGTGTGTGGAGCTTTTGTTTCTGGAGGAAGGGGGTGGGTGATATTTTTGAGGTTGTTTTTAGTGTAACGGGGGGAGGAAGAACAAAGAGGATGCTTGTGTTGTTAATAGAAAGGTACATTAAGGAGTATTTGGACCATTTCAGATTATTTTACCATATGGAAATTTGGAGAGATGGGCAATTAATCCCTTAATGAGATTTTCACTCTGCAGCAGAGTGTGCACTGATATGAAACTTCTTGGCAGATTAAAACTGTGTGTCGGACTGAGACTCGAACTCGGGAACTTTGCCTTTCGCGGGCTAGTGCTCTACCATCTGGGCTACCCAAGCACGACTCACGCCCCGTCCTCACAGCTTTACTTCCGCCAGTACCATGTCTCCTACTTTCCAAACTACACAGAAGTTCTCCTGCAAACCTTGCAGAACTAGCACTCCCGGAAGAAAGGATACTGCTGAGACATGGCTTAGCCACAGCCTGGGGGATGTTTCCAGAATGAGATTTTCACTATTTGACTGCAAGTCAAAAACTTGAATTTAAAAGTATTGAGACAGGGGCCTGTATTAATACAACAAAGATGTATTGGAATGGTATTGAATCTATTTTTGGCAGGGGTAAAAGGTGCTCTTCTATCTCGCAGAATTGCTGTTGGCTAAAGTAGGGTGGGCTGCTTGTGGAGGGAAAGGGGGTGAGCAGCATTTTATGATTGTCATGTTTCATTTCAAAACGAATGTTTTAACTTTTCTAACTTAATATTGGTTTGCTTATTGTAGGGAAATGTGCATTGGTTGGGACGAGAGGGGGATGTTTGTGGGAGTGAGATCTTGGGGGAGTATATGGAATAAGTATTTTATATAGTTCTATCTTATTCAGTGTTGTTTGATTTGTATGCTGAATGGTGTATTTTCTCACTAGTCTTTTTCTTTTTAGTTTGACTTGTTTTGTAAGTTTATTGTTAAAATGTGTTTCTCAATATTCGGTTTTAATTATGAATGTAACAATATGTGTTTAGTGGGTGTCACAAAATTCATTTTGGCTGTATGGGTAAATTGAAATTAATGGTACTAGATGTATGTTCATATTAACCACCTCTTCCTCCTTGTTCTCCTTCTTCATGAATATTGTTTATTTCTCATTTGCAAGTATCAGAGAGTTCATTTTAGCTACGCAGGTAGTGTGCAAATAACACTAACACCCATATGTTATAAATATCTTGTTACGTTTTGGATACTGATGTCCTAGAGTTCGTTTTAGCTCTATTGGTGAAGTGAATTTATCAATACCCTCAACTGTGGCATTATTTTTTTTTTTTTCATTCCTGTATATGCCAGCATTTTATTGTCAGCTGTCACCATGGAGTTCTGTTTAGCTATACAAGTTAACTGAAGGTAATAAACCAGCTATTCTGTGTTATTTGGATAACTCATGTAACACGAGAGTAATGGATTTTTAATAAATTTTTGAATTTGTTTCATATTTGAGGGGAGAGGATGGAAGATGTATATCAAGTTTTGTCCATGCCAAAAGTTCCCAAGGTGCCTCAACAGTTACATACTGCACTGCACTCCCGCATACTCACACATTCACATACTTGTGAGAGTATAATTAAACTCTTGACATTGGGGCACAACTGGATCTATTTCCAACAAGAATAATGGCTGATAAAGTCAAACAAGTGCAACACATGCTGGCTCAAAATCAAATGACTTTATCTGAAAATGATATAGGAGGAATAGGGGATTAGCAAGAACAGTATAAATGCCATCACTCACAGGGATATGGGCAAGTGGTAGATCTGTTCCTGATTTGTACTACATAGACTTACTGACAGACAGAAGGCAAACAGATGGAAACTGATGATGCCATTGACATGTTCAGCCAAAAATCAATCTTATCATCAAATCATCTAAAGGAATGACATCAGATGCGCCATCATGACCACGGCACACAGCTCTCTACATCAAATGTATGTCAGATGATTATTCCAATCGAATAAAAATGAAATCATCAATTTCTAAAAATGCTGATAACACAGATTGTGGCAACCAAAGCTTACATTGAAAGAAAATGTTATTTTGCTTGTACTTTCTGCTTTCTTTATTTTATAATACCAATAATGAAACCTTTTAGGTGCACTTTGGATACTAGAAAAGACAGTAAGTCACCACTAAGGCATGAACAATATCTTGGACATTAAATCCTGGGAGCTATAAGAAGCAGAACTCCAAATATGTATTAAAACTTATGATATCATATTCATAAGCATAACAAAACTAGGCAAACTCCAACAGAACCCTCATTATTTGATGCAAAGCACTTTTTTCTTTTTTTTAATTTGATAACTTCATCTGAATGTCACAAGATATATGGCTGATGGTAAACAGCTATTATTTTAACCAAAATAAGGCTTTTATGAATAAAAGTAGTTACATCACTCAAGACTAAGAAGGAAACATGCCAAATAACCCATTTGGAGTACACTTCCAAGCAAACAGGATCTTACAGGGAAGACGTGACAAAAGGGTAGACAGAAACAAAAATTACTGAAAAAGTGCTAAAAAATGATCAAATGAGATACGCAAAATATTCAAACAAAACAGAAAAGGTGACATATAAAGAAGTGCCTTGAGTACAGGAACAGAAATGCGGATATTAAACTGCAAGCCACTCACAATCTTGGTTGTGGTGACAGACTGATCTGTATAATTAATTGTGTAGGCTTCCGTGGCCAGTCAGTCGACATAAAAGTTTCCTGGGTTTGGTACTGTGTCACAATGTAAAAACTACTACTGCTGGAGAAAAACCAATGTTTCACCCACGATTGCAGTGGCATTCTGCATTAGACCCAAAAGAAGGCCACTGTAATCGTGGCCGAAATGTTGGTTTTCCCCCAGCAGCAGTAGTTTTTACATTATGATGCAGTACCAAACCCAGAAAACTTTTATGCCAACAGACTGATCTGTAGTTTAGCCTGACATCAAGGTTTGGCTCACAGGTGACAGTTTTATAGGGAGTAGGGAAAGCCAACAAATGTAAATAAGAAATGAAAATTGTCTTCACAGATTGATTTGTAGTTTAGTTTTGAGTTCTGTGTTAACTATATTTCCTGCACGTTTCATTGTAATTAGCTAAAACAGTGAGTATAACTCATAAAAGCTTTATTACACAATAGACAAATCTCTCTCAAGTAATTTGCAGCATATTACATACATGTACCACACATCAACTATGAAAAAATCAAGAGGAAGGGGGTATGTACTTTGTCACTTAACAATAGCACAGTGAAAAACACTCAAATAATTTCATATCATGATGCTTACATTTTAAAACTCTATGGTTTGGTGTCAATAAAAAACTTATAAGTTGGAAGCAATTACTGACTTAACTAGTAAATATGATAATTGGAGGAGAGTTAAAGGCTTACTGAATGTAATTAACATCATTTTTGAAGATATTTTCTGGCAGACTAAATATTACATAATATCATTCCCAGTAATAAATAAAATATAGAGTATCAACTACTCCAAGCCAAAATAACTGTTTCTGGTCTTTTCAGAGACAAAGTTACTCATAAAACAGTATGGGAAATAGTTACTTAAATGATGATGATGAAATGGCAGAAAATTTTACAAATTGTTCAAGGGTGACCTATATTTTATGACAGTGGCAATGGCATGTTTTGTGACTTGGATATTTTAAAAATTAAGTTATGCAAAATAAATTGCACACAATTTTATAAAATCTCAAACGAGAAAATCAGTCTAAGGAACAATTTGGGACAGGGACTTAATACGACTGCAAATAATACAGTATGTGCAGTTGGTGCTTTGATAATAGAAACGTATCCCAGTGTTAATTATTGACTTACTTTTGTCAGCACAGTGGCATCTGATGTCAAATTTACTTCCATTAATCAGTGACATTACAGATGTGCAAATTATAGATTATCTACACATAGGCTTAGTGTGTGAAACTGAAAGGCGACAATGACGTGGAAAGTTGAGCTAAGGGCTATGCAAATTCTATTGCTTAATATTCACAGCACCATCGCCCCTACAGCTGCTGCAAAACAGAGTGAGGTTTGCTTCTAGGCACATCAGCATAAAGGTTATCTACCTGCTCCCACATCAACATTAACTCTCCTACCATCCCCCCCCCCCTCTCCCTCTCACTAGGGTTAGCTGTGTGGATGGGATGAATGAGGCATTAGCCCCTACTAAAGGAAAAAAAAATTAACTAATTTGGGGGGGGGGGGGGGGGGCATGGAGAAACAGATGTAAAAGAGAGGAGGATGTCATTGAGAACACACACACAAAAAGTACAAACATGGTGCAGGTAAGATTACACTCCCCAAGGCAGCTGCCAATAATTCTTCTAGGGAACATCTCCTGTCCTATTTTCCACACTTGACTTCAAAATGTGGTACAACTGTCTATGAAACTTGGAAAGTTTCCATGTACCTAGGGAATCTTAACTATACTATGACTTGGTGACTTATCAATCTATTTAATGTAATTTACATTTTTTTAATATTCCTGTAGGCCTATATGTTTCACATTTATGAAAGTTTTGTTTTAAAATTAACACACAGACGACTTACGCATGCTTGGAGAAAATATATCACCACTGAACAGCACTAATGGATTAAGATGGCTGAAAGATTTAATTGCAGTACAGAATCTTGCTGCTCCTCCCACTGGTTCCGTTGCTCTGGACTCGATGTTATATACATCATTATAATGCAGAATCGTAATGGGAGAAGTAGCCATGGCTCCACCTGACAAGGTAGTGAGTGTTCTCCGACCTGCCTGGCGTACCTCTAGAGACGCCTACATTGGAGAAATACAATTAGTTATTAGTTACGATTGTGAAGTGATGTTGCTACACTTTCTAACATAACGTCTGTCTACATACAATATGAAATGTGGAACAACAAGATTTCAAAATACTTTTAGTAACCATAATTGCTAACCAAATTAAATGTGTAATGTACGTTTACAGCTATTTTGTGCGAAACTGCGCACGAAAACTGCAGTGATGGCCAGCAATTTAAAATGTAATGCATTAAATAGTGGTGCAACTGTCGTAACATATTTTCTACTTATATCAACAAATATTAAGCGAATAAGGCAATAGCTGTGATTTGTGTGCGCATAAATTAGGTGCAACTAAGTTCGTAATTGTTGGCGCTCTTAAAGCAGGTGTTGGAAACAGTGGCAAGAGAAAACTGTACAAAATGATGTGGTGCAGGCGAATTTTACTCTCATGCCTGGTATTTGACAACAATCGTCATGCAAAGTAGAAATTCTGATTTTTCTATGAAAACACGATAACCTGTTTCAGCCATCCAACAACACTTCTCACACCCGACGAAACCTCTCCAGGTACATCAAATGAGGAAGACTCAACCAAATTACTCCACTTTGACCTCAATGCTGCCTGAGCAGCAAAGCCTGCCATTCTGAGGTGCAGCTTCCAAATTTTTAATGATAAACTACAAAAAAGATTAAATTTTCAAAGAATACATGTGAATTACTTCGAACAGGACAAGATCTGAACTTTAGCACAAACATTAAGTTAGCATGACTGGAATCGCTCTATAAGGTATATGCCAATCTTTATTTCTCCTTGAGTTCATATGCAGTTTTTCTACACACTGGAAAACATGGGAGATGTGATGTTTTACGACTCCATGCGAAAAAAATCTTACATTTAATGCTGAATTGATAAGTATCTTTATTTTGGATGCGAGAGTTCCGTTAGACGCAAACTGACAACCAACTATCCCTTGACAATTCGTAATATACACTCTCCCATAAACGTAAGTACTAAATTGTTTGAAATTCAACAGCACTGTCAAATTCTTGTTGGCCAACATTACAACATAGAATTCCCCACAGATACTAATGAGCACCTAGGAAATTTGAAACACAAATATTACTTACGCGTAGCTTAACTATGGACAGATCGACTACGTCATTCAGATAACGCTACCGAATCCGTTTAAGTATTCGTCGACAGTGTATGTGAATCAATTCGGGTCAGGGAACATTTATTTAACAATTACTCTCTTCACAAACGCGCCAATGACTTTAGCCTATTCACAAATAAGTGCAGCGACAATTTTTCGAACCTTTTACGAATCTGTACATCTTCACGATATAGTTATTTACTTAGCATTTGGCTGTTATCACTTCACACAAGAAAACATGTTAGCAACTATTGTGATTGTTATCAACGTGAAACAAAGAAAGTGAAATTTCGGGGGAAGGTAAAAACAAGAAGAGGGTTTTTGCGTGCTTTTGTGAAAGGTAACATAAATGAGGGACGCAAATTCTATATTGCAGTTGGCAAGCTGTGATAACCTAATGAAATAGTCTTGTTGCATATGGAATAATCATTATCTACGATTATAAGCTAAGATTATCTGCTGAAGCCTGAAGGATGTTACTCCTTCTTCTTTTTTTATTCTTGTGAGAAGGTGAACGCCAATAACTGCACCGGAAATACTGGACGCTCAGAGACGAGTGTCATAAATCGCTTATTACTAAGACATTTTCACTCTTGATCGAACAGTACGTGAGCTATGTCTCAAATCGTTTCTTTCTTCTTACTGCCATTCACTGTACTGAAAACAGAAGTAGCGATCAGGCAAACTGACAAAAAGAAAAATAAGCGTATGGCATTGTTGGCCGGGAGGCCCCATCCAGGGAAGTTCGACCGCCGATTGCAAGTCTTATTTCAATCAACGCCTCACTGGGTGACTTGCGTGCCAGTGATGAGAATGAAATGATTATGAGGACAACACAACACCCCGTCCACGAATGGAGAAAATCTCCAACCTGGCCAGGAATCGAACCCGGGCCTGCTACATGGTAGGTAAGCACGTTACAACCCAGCCAAGCAGACAGGCATGTAATAATAATAATAATAATAATAAGATTTTAATTATTGTAGGTCATTACATCAGTAGATAATCCAAATAGGTAGTACATTAGTTAAATCAATATATACAAAATGCAACATGTTAGGCAGATAAATTACATTATTATATTAAAATTAATGTATTATATCCTCTCACAGAATGGTTGCGCAACTAATCAATCACTTTTTGTTTGAATTGAAGCTCATTACAGGCTTGATCCTTTGCTCAGTGAACAGAAGTTGGCAGTGTATTTCAGTAATTATCATAATGGTAACGAAAGGAATTAGAGTTGTCCTACAACATAACTTCACATGATATACACTGAGGTGACAAAAGTCATGGCACACCTCCTAATATCGTATCACACCGCTTTTAATCTGGCGTCGTGCAGCAATTCGACATGGTATGGTTTCAACAAGTCGTTGGAAGTCCCCTGCAGATATATTGAACCACGATGCCTCTATAGCCATCCTTAATTGCGAAATTGTTGCTGTTGCAGGATATTGTTCATGAACTGATCTAAAGATTATGTCCCATCAATGTTCGATGGGATTCATGCCGGGCGATCTGGCTGGCCAAACCATTGTCAAGAATGTACATCAGCTCAATCGCGAACAACTGAGGTCTAGTGATATGGCGCACTGTCATCCATAAAAATTCCATCGTTGTTTGGGAACATCACCATGAACAGCTGGACACGATCTCAAAGTAGTCAATAATATGTTCAGGTGGACCAGAGGACGCAGTACATTCCATGTAAACACAGCTCACCATGTTATGGAGCAATTACCAGCTTGCCCAGTGCCTTGTTGAAAACTTGGGTCAATTACTTTTTTGGGTCTGATTATGGAGCAACCACGAGAGTGCACTGTGTCTTGTTGACAACTTGGATCTGTGGCTTCTTGGGGTCTCCATCACACTTGAACCCAAACATCAACTCTTACCAACTTAAACTGGGATTCATCTGACCAGGCCACGGTTTTCCAGTTGTCTAGGGTCCAACTGATTTGGCTACAAGCCCAGGAGAGACACTGCTGGCGATGGCGTGCTATCAGCAAAGGCAATTGAGTAGGTCGTCTGTTGCCACATCCCATTAACGTCAAATTTCTCCACAATGTCCCACATTGATTTCTGTGGTTATTTTACGCAACGTTACTTGTCTGTTAGCACTAACAACTCCATGCAAACGCCACTGGTCTTGGTCGTTATGTGATGGCCATTGGTGACTGCTTTGTCTGTGTTGAGAGGTAATGCTTAAAATTCGGTATTCTCGGCATACTTTTGACACTACAGATCTCAGAATATTGAATTTCCTAAAAATTTTCAAAATGGAGTGTCCCATGCTTCTAGCTCCAACTACCATTCCGCACTCATGGTCTGTTAATTCCCGTTGGCCAGACATAATCAGGATGGAAAACTATTCATGTGAATCTCCTCAGTACAAATCACAGCTCTGCCAATGCCAATGTACTTACCTTGTGTATGCAATACTATCGCCATCTGTATCTATGCATATCACTACCCAATGACTTTTCTCACCTCAGTGCTATGCTCTGAAATAGCGAAAAACGCGATGACATAATATAGATATCGGATGCACAATTCAGTAAGCACCTTTACAAATAAATCACTCTAGGCAATCTCCCATTAATATATTCTGTACATTGTCGTCACAGTAACTTACCAGCTAATGATATTCTTAAGTACTAAACAGACCTAGGATCATCAGCAAAAAGATTGATTTTCAAACTAAATACCATCTGTTGCATTTGTATATTACTCAGCAAAAACATATTTGCTTTAACCCAAAACTACGCTTTGCTTGTATTATCCACATATTTTTAAGGACTGTTAACATAATTTACTGCGAAATAAGGTTGTGTCACCTGCATTTAATATTGTATTGGAGCTCATAACCTAGGCTCATAACACAGATCCCTGTCAGACACTTACTGTTCTGCTTTAGATCTTTCATTATCTACACAGACAACTTGTTTACATTTATCTAAACACGATTTTAAAAGTTTTAAGCTTTTGTTTCTAGCATCACAAAATTCCATTTTGTATAGGGGGGATACGTGTTCTATGCAATCAAATGCTGTCTTTAGATCACAAAATGTAACCTGCCCAAAGACCTTGTCCTTGAACACTTGAGGGACAAATGTAATTACAGCATCACACATTGATAACTTTTTCCTAAAACCATATTGCGCTTTATTAGTTATTCCCAGATTTTACAAAGAAACACATAATTGACTGTAGACGAGGCCTTACAAGATTTTAGAGAGAACTGGAACAACAGAATCTCGTGTGAACCTCAAAAGAGAATGTTTATCTCATTTTATATAAAACAGAACCACCCCAGACAAGTTGAATTCTCTTGGAAAGTATCTCTCACATATACTCTTATTTGTGGTATATATTAAGGGTAAATACAACACTCTATTGAACTTTTAAGTCGGTTGCAAGGTGTACCATATCTGATGATTTAAGTTCTTTTCTAAATCTGGAACAAAACTGAATTAAATCTCAGAGAAAATAAACATAATCATATTAGTTGATACACAACAACGACTTTAGGAATAACTGTTATCTGGCCTGATGATAATACTACCTAATTCATCCATCGACATAATAAAAAACACTGAATTTTTGATGTTGTTTCTTGAGTCTTTGGCAATTCCATTTACTAGCTTCCACATAGCTTTTTATATGTTGAAGGACTTGTCACTAATATTGAAACCATGAACTTTTTATGCTGAGTGTCAATCCAGGCAAGAAAAAGGATGCCAATTCAAACACAGTAAATGAATGGAGGACAGAAAAGAGATTTCTTCTGCTAGCTATGTCCCACTAGTTCCCCCTAAGGCCATATTGTGTTGAGATGTGTACCTGATGGTGAGTATAATTCTTTTTAGAACCTGACACCAATGTTCCTTCTCTTTTTCCAGTAGTTCAAAGTCAATTTGATCAATAATACTTTTTTCCTTCAAATGTATCTCACATACTATCCATTGTTTTATTTATTTATTTATTTATTTTTGCACAGTCTATGAGGTTAAATGATTATTCATGCTCTTGAAGCCGATTTCCTAAATGAAGCCAATCACAGAGTCCATCACTTGAAAGCTTGTTTCAATGAGATTCAAAGAGTTTACAACAAAAACAGAAAATTTGTTGGTAGATTTCTAATATACAAGCCATTTACGAACCCTTTTTTCTCCATGTGCTAAAGTTCTCACATAAGAGTGAGTTGAAAATTTTCTTCTGTTCTTATTTAAGAGATACTCGAAATTTACAACTTTAGTAGGGCCTTTCTGTACAAATTCATTTATCATGGAGAATGTTAACGTATTAGGCCAAGTGCATGGGTCCAAATTTCTGATTACTTCACAACTGTTACTACTAGGCCTATCTGCATCCGATGCATGATATTTAAATAAATAATATGTATGTATAATCTCAGACTGTGTTCGTGCTTTATTTGATATGTCTCTCATTGTAGTCCAAGTATTATGCTTACTAATATCACTATTTTCAATGCTGCACCTATAATCATGCAGTATTAAACAACTGCCGCAAACTCCTCCTCACCAGTCGTTGTCAAAATAAATTATGAAGTTGTATATTTAGCCATGGAAAGTAACTACTTCATTAATTTCAGCAACAACTGGTGAGGAGGTGTTCGAGGAAATTATCTACTGCTGCGTGATTATAGGTGCAGCATTGAAAATTGAAATATATATAGGGTGGTCCATTGATAGTGACTGGGCCAAATATCTCATGAAATAAGCATACAACGAAAACCCTACAAAGAACGAAACTCGTCTAGCTTGAAGGGAAAAACCAGATGGCGCTATAGTTGGCCTGCTAGATGGCGCTGCCATAGGTCAAACAGATATCAACAGCGTTTTTTAAAAATAGGAACCCCCGTTTTTTTATTACATATTCGTGTATTACGTAAAGAAATATGAATATTTCAGTTGGACCACTTTTTTCGCTTGGTGACAGATGGCGCTGTAATAGTCGCAAACGTATACGTATGTGGTATCACGCAACATTCCGCCAGTGCAGAGGGTATTTGCTTCGTAATATATTACCTGTGTTAAAATGGACCGTTTACCAATTGCGGAAAAGGTCGATATCGTGTTGATGTATGGCTATTGTGATCAAAATGCCCAACGGGCGTGTGCTATGTATGCTGCTCGGTATCCTAGACGACATCATCCAAGTGTCCAGACCGTTCGCCGGATACTTACGTTATTTAAAGAAACGGGAAGTGTTCAGCCACGTGTGAAACGTCAACCACGACCTGTACAAATGATTATGCCCAAGTATGTGTTTTAGCTACTGTCGCTGCTAATCCGCACATCGGTAGCAGACAAATTGCGCGAGAATCGGGAATCTCAAAAACGTCGGTGTTGAGAATGCTACATTAACATCGATTGCACCCGTACCATATTTCTATGCGCCAGGAATTGCATGGCGATGACTTTGAACGTCGTGTACAGTTCTGCCATTGGGCACAAGAGAAATTACGGGACGATGACAGGTTTTTTGCACGCGTTCTATGTAGCGACGAAGCGTCAATCACCAACAACAGTAACGTAAACCGGCATAATATGCATTATTGGGCAACGGGAAATCCACGATGTGGATCAGAGACCTTAGCGGGTTAATGTATGGTGTGGCATTATGGGAGGAAGGATAATTGGCCCCCATTTTATCGATGGCAATCTAAATTGTGCAATGTATGCTGATTTCCTACATAATGTTCTACCGATGTTACTACAAGATGTTTCACTGCATGACAGTATGGCGATGTACTTCCAGCATAATGGATCTCCGGCACATAGCTCACGTGCGGTTGAAGCGATACTGAATAGCATATTTCATGTCAGGTGGATTGGTCGTCGAAGCACCATACCATGGCCCACACGTTCACTGTATCTGACGTCCCCGGATTTCTTTCTGTGAGGGAAGTTGAAGGATATTTGCTATTGTGATCCACCGACAACGCCTGACAACATGCGTCAGGGCATTGTCAGTGCATGTGCGAACATTGTGGAAGGCGAATTACTTGCTGTTGAGAGAATTGTCGTTACAATTATTGGCAAATGCATTGAGGTTGATGGACATCATTTTGAGCATTTATTGCACTAATGTGGTATTTACAGGTAATCATGCTGTAACAACATGCGTTCTCAGAAATGATAAGTTCACAAAGGTACATGTATACCTGTGTTATGTATTTTAATTTAAAAAACCTACCTGTTACCAACTGTTCGTCTAAAATTATGAGCCATATATTTGTGACTATTACAGCGCCATCTATTACAAAGCGAAACAAGTGGTCCAACTAAAACATTCATATTTCTTTACGTATTACACGAATATGTAATAAAAATGGGGGTTCCTATTTAAAAAACGCGGTTGATATCCGTTTGATCTATGCCAGCGCCATGTAGCAGGCCAACCATAGCGCCATCTGGTTTCTCCCTTCAAGCTAGACAAGTTTTGTTCTTTGTAGTTTTTTCGTTTGACGCTTATTTCGTGAGATATTTGGCCCAGTCACGATCAACGGAACACCCTATATAGCTGAATTCTCTGTGTAGCCTGTATAGCTCATTGTAAGTAAATTGAAGGTGGAGAGAGGAGGAAAGGAAAGGAAATGGAAGGGGTCACAGCTGTCAGATGAATGGGGGCATTGCCTAGCTGGGTAATGAGTCCACCTTCTTCAGTGCGAATGCACAAATATGTCTGACCTCCTGTGGAATCTCGGAACAGCAAATATGGAGGAAATGGACAATGGCTGCAGATAGGTGGAGCTCAATGGACATGTCCGAAAGAACAGACACCACACATTCATATAATACTATATAGACAGGGCTATAGCGGATACACATACTATTGCCATCCTTAGAAGTGCGTCTTTCTATATATGCCCAGTACTTGTTGGTACCTGATGTAGTTGGTATTGTAGCAGTGTGGGTGAAATACCCTCATCATAAGGGTTTTTTGTTGGTGACAGGTCCTATGAAGATACCAAAGAAGAACTGAAGAAGAAGAAGAAAAATGAAATACTCCTTCTGATAATATATGAGCAGTTATTGTAGGTCCCTCCAATTGTGGCAAGACGTACGTCCTCATGACGCTGCTAACACACGTTGATTGAGTTCGATCTAAACATGTTTGTGTATTTTCAAACACATTGTTTCAGTCAAGGTATCACATATTACAGGAGATACTGCACACCATAAAAGGGGTCATGTACAGGACATTCAGTGAAAGTGGTGATATCCCCCAATTGAAAAAGTAAAGCCAAACACTGTGTTCATATTTGACGATGTTGCGGTGGAAAACCAAAACCAAATTCGAAAATATTTCTGTTTCGGTCGTCATATGGGTGCTGATGTATTTTACCTCTGTCAAACATATTCCAGAATCCTGAAACCGTTGGTTAGGGATAATGCAAACCTCATAATAGCCTTCAAACAGGACAATCTGAATTTAAAACACATTTACCAAGCACATGTAGGAACTCACATGTCGTTCAATGACTTTGTAAATGTGTGTGCCCATTGCTGGAATCTTTCACAGTATGGGTTTCTCGCTATTGATAAAACAAGAAAACTGAATGATGGTAGTTAAAGGCGAAACTTCCAAGAGTTTCTGTACATATAGTCCAGTAAGAGAGGCAAGTACATCAATTTACGCTGCATCATGGACAAATTCATGCACATGTTTGGCTCTCAATCCGAGAGAAAGAGTTTACATGGACAGAACATCCGCTTGAACACGGATGAGAAACTTCAGACTATCGTGCATAAAGTTGGAGGTATGCATATGGAGACATAATACTGGACTCTTCTGACAATGATCAACACATTAAATCAGTTAGTTAATGAAACCGGTAAGTAACCGATTTAACTGAAAAGACTGAGGCTATTGGGAGGAAAATGGATGTAGATGTCCTTGTTGTAGAGAAGGAGTAGCAGGCACATAATAAAAGGAAGAAGAGCAGCTATATGAAGCCTCACACTGCAAAGACGTCTGATTAGTATACATCGAATTGTCAACGAAGCAGAAAGTCATTCAGTCACAGAAAGCCGATCGAGAGAAATTAGGGCTGCTACAGTTAGGGCATATGGAACGACAGCAACACTAAGAGAGACCTTTAAGCTGGTTACTGAATCTCTCAGTCAGCTCTCAGCAAAAGCAAAACCACACGATAACGATGGTCTTGAAACTGATGAATGCATCATCCTTCACGCCCGTGGCCAGAAAGAACATTCAGTGTCAGCAGGGGAAGACTGTAAACGCTGGGTATGCAGCCTATAAATGTAACTGATGCACAATACAGATTGATGATAGGCTGTTTGAGGGAACACCTGGCTTAATGAATCTTATTTTCCTAAGACTCACGAAAAAACATAAATTATTCACTTAATGAGAGTGAAATGTGTTGTGAAATACCCCATTTGACTGGTGTACATAATACCACCAAAAGCCAGAACAGCAAGAAAAATAACTCCACATAAAACCAAAACTTGATGGTGAAAACAACAACAACAACAGCAGCGGTGATGGTATTGACATTGAGCATAAAACAGTGAACCATCGGACCCCACAGTATATATACATCGAGGAGCTAAAGAAACTGGTACACTGTCTAATATTGTGTAGGGCCCTCACGAGCACGCAGAAGTGCCACAGCACGACATGGCATTGGCTCAACTAATGTCTGAATTAGTGCTGGAAGGAACTGACTCCATGAATCCTGCAAGGCTGTCCATAAACCAGTATGAGTATGAGCAGGTGGAGATCTCTTCTGAACAGCGCGATCAAGGCACCCCAGATATGCTCAATAGTATTCATGTCTGAGGAGTTTGGTCGCCAACGGAAGTGTTTAAACTCAGAAGAGTGTTCCTTGAGCCACTCTGGAGTAATCCTGGACGTGTGGGGTGTCGCATTGTCGTGCTGGAATTGTCCAAGTCCGTCGGAATGCTCAATGGACATGAATGGATGCAGCTGATCAGACAGGATGCTTACATACATGTCACCTGTCAGAGTCGTAAATAAAAGTATAAGGGGTCCCATATCCTCCAACTGCACACGCCCCACACTGTCCATGGATTCATGAGATTGTCTCCATACCCGTATACGTCCATCTGCTCAATAAAATTTGAAACGAGACTCGTCCAACCAGGCAACATGTTTCCAGTCGTCAACAGTCCAATGTCGATGCCGATGGGCCCAGGAGAGGTGAAAAACTTTGTGTCATGCAGTTATAAAGGCTACGCGAGTGGGTCTTCGGCTCTGAAAGTAGATATCGATGATGTTTCATTGAGTAGTTCACACGCTGACACTTGTTGAAATCTGCAGTAATTTGCAGATGGGCTGCATCCCTGTCACATTGAACGAGTCTCTTCAGTTGTCGTTAGTCCCGATCCTGCAGGATCTTTTTCCACCTCAGCTCTGACAGAGATTTGATGTTTTACTGGATTCCTGATATTCACTCGTGAAATGATCATATGGGAAAATTCCCACTTTATCACTACGTCGGAGATGCTGTGTCTCATCGCTCGTGCGCCGACTATAACACCACGTTCAAACTCACTTAAATCTTATTAACTTGCCATTGTCGCAGCAGTAACCAGTCTAACAACTGTGCCATACACTTGTTGTCTTATATAGGCGTTGACGACTGCAGTGCTGTATTCTGCCATATCTCTGTAATTGAATACGCATGTCTATACCAGTTTATTTTGCGCTTCCGTGTATTATGACGACCCCAACGAGCTAATAGATCGACTACATCTGCTCATGGCATCAGGTGCTGCAGATAATACAGCTCATTCGAATGAGGCTGTTTCAATACGTCTGAGCTTAAAGAGAGAGATATCATCAAATAAGTATGGAGACAGTAGTTCGAGAACTGCACAAACCAGCATGCAAAATGTACCCCCATAGACATGTTATGATTAGAGGTTTGGATGACTTATCTCTGGCTAATCTTATTGAGGTGAGGGAAATTCACATGAAAATAATGGATATAATGGATTCAAATGTATTTTTATGGTTATTGATACATACTCAAAATTTTCCTGGGCATTACCTGCTAAAACAAAAATGGGGAGAAGTGTTGTGGATGTGTTTCAGCGTTTGCTGCAGACAGGGATGCATCGATGCCCAGACAACCTCCAAACCGATCATGGTGGAGAGTTTTACTATAGGTGTTTCAAGACTGTGATACAGCAGTGTGGAATAATTCCTCAGCATAATCGAACCAAACATAGCACAATAAAAATGAGATGATAGACTTACGAATGCTGTGTACTATCGCATTAAAATGCTGGATCCACACAAACTGAAATTTAATGTAGGTGATTTGATATGTATCTCAAAACACAAAAGAGGATTTGAGAAATCATACCAACCAAACTGGTCAAAAGAGAGGTTTACAGTTTCAAAGGTGCGAAGAACGAACCCTAGAACTTATTTATTGAAGGGCTGTAAAGGTGAAGAAATTGCAGGTTGCTTCTACACCAATGGACGCAATCTAAAGCACATCACTTCACTGTCAAACAGCAAAGTGACAACGTGCATGATCTGTGAGTTTCTTAAATCAGTTTGCTTGAAACCTTGCAATGATGTCCGCACTTAATATAACCAGTCCAGTAGAGCATGACAAGCGAATTAAACATCAGGAATACTTCTTGCATAAAACTTAGTCTTCAACCACATTTAACAACAATGATGAAATTAGGATTGTCATCCAGCACCAAGATGCGCTGATGCATCCATGCAAGAGTTTCATATATTTGGAGGGATCATTCAAGAAAAGCGATGGCAGCACTACAGTGGGATACAAGCTTAGATGCAGTGCTTTAGCATTCCTGTTTCAAGGAGTACACTATGAACTCGGTAGGCCTGAGATCAGCCATACACCCAATGTCAGCATAACATCAACCCATAAAACATATGTCTCTGCACCACCCACGAATTTGAATGGATAAGAAAATGCGGGATGGTTCTTAGACAATCAGTGGATAGTACAGTTGCATAGCACAATGGATTTACTGCATATATACTTCTAAAAATTCTTATGGGCTACTTTGAGGACATGTAGCAGATTACTATAAATGGTAAGCAGGAATTGATTCTGGTAAGAATGTGATGGGTAATATACATTCAAGGGGCTCAAGACGAGAATATGATCACAATCAGAAAGATAACATGGAAAATCCCTCACATCAATGTGTAGCCTCCCCCTCACTTAGCGACCTTAATAACAGTGAAAAATTAAACTGTGTGTACCTAATGGAAATTTGGGAAAAGCAATCGTCACCAAAGTTAATCTGTCGATAAAGAGGGAGGAAAGGGTTACATCTAAATGAAAGGAAAAATGCAAATGAAATTGGTGGAAATAAATTATGAAAAGGGGTAAAGTTAATAAAGAAAGTAAATGTGCGGTCGTTACATTAACAATTAACTGGCGTTAATTAGATATTTGAGATTTGAAAAATTACGGTCGCCAGTCCTATGGACAATTACTATAATAACTGAAACAGAAAAGTTATTGCACATATAATTACCACTAAAAGCATGGCAACTGAAGGTTGACATGTGTTGTGTGAAAACTGAATGTTTGTCAGAAGTAATAAATTTCACTACACTCTGACTTAATTTAGCAAAAGAATTAATAAAACTGGAAAACTGAAAGTTAATTTAGTGACTGAAATTAATAGTGAGCTTTGTTTCTGAAGCACTGCGAAATTCAGTAAAATAAGGTTAGTCTTGGGCTACCTCAACAATCATTTCAAAAGCTACTTGAATCTACGGAATTTAGAAATAAGAGATTTAACTTTGAACTTGAATTAAATGATTCTGAACAATTAACAATAGTAAAATTTAGTACTTACCAAGCTGAGCTGCAGTCATAGGTAAGCTAAAATATGGTAACAAAACTCGCACTCTTAATTTGTGCTTGTGTCATCTAAATATTGTAGCCAGCTATGAATACCTTAACTGAACTCTGAAATTAAAGCAGTGAAATCGAATGATATTACTTTAATGCTGGGGCCGATGACCGTAGCAGTATGGACCCTTTCATCCCTCAAACCAACCAACTTTAATGCTGGCGTTTGAATTTCAACGACACTCGGGTTCATTCCGGAAAAGGAAGGGACCCTGCTTGGTAATGGAATTGGGACAATGAGCAACAAAGGTTAATGCTAAGTTGCTGTAATTTTGTGAGGCAAATGGAACAATTATAAAAGCTGAGGTCTGCCATACAGTTCTAAAACTTTACGTGCTTCCAGTCTTCCTTGTTGGTTGATTGAAGGTTTGAAGTCGTCGGTCGAGGAGGTGGCGACAGTCACTCATTGTCGGCCGTCGCTGTTGCAGAAGCTGGATGTTGGCGCGCCTTCTTCTCGACACTGTCACCAGGCGAAACGGGCTCTTGATGTGCGCCAGCTAATGCTTCCCGTCCGCGACACCGTGTCAGAAACTATCATAGCAAGTCGAGCACAATTACATGCTGCCAAACCCGGAAAGCGCGGCAACTCGCGGGAGCATCACACAACACACCTGCTCCACTGCCCTACTCCAGCCAGACTCCGCTCTGCCCGCGCCCCACGCGGCACAGTTAACACTACCAAAGGTCCTAAACACTTTGGTTCTCCACACGACTTATCGATGTAATCGTTCGATAGCATAGTTTTCCCTAGGCAAGACCCAGCGTAAAAAT
This sequence comes from Schistocerca nitens, assembly GCF_023898315.1. NCBI lineage: Eukaryota > Metazoa > Arthropoda > Insecta > Orthoptera > Acrididae > Schistocerca > Schistocerca nitens. The sequence continues at coordinate 312,344,114 of NC_064620.1, forward strand.
ACAATTAGTATTTACAAAACAAACGAATTATACATCGACATAAGTGCATATATATATATATATATATATATATATATATATATATATATATATATATATATATATACAAACAGTAAAACAATTACAATATATAAAGACACAGAAATGTCATATCTTCAGGTAACAAAATAAGGAAAAAATTTATAGTACAATAGATGGAAATAGGAGGATATGCATTTCCGGGGTTACAAATGTATCAGACGAGGTACGTTTGAAGCTTTTAGAAGTTCTGAATTCCGGTATATATCTATCACTAACATTCCACTCTTGGGAGGCTTTCGAGTACACAGTGCTACCGACTGCAAGCAGACAAATAGGGGCTATTAAAACCTCTTCATGACCAGGGACACCTAGATTCATCATAGTTGCGTTTCAGGCCGATAGAAGAAGGATATGGCAAATTATTCCATTGTATTCGATAACTGCAAGTATATATATATATATATATATATATATATATATATATATATATATATATATATAAAAGTGTGTGTGTGTACATTGTACACGTAAATAAATACATATTTACACCTAACACACACACACACAAAATTAATTAACACTATGATTGAAGGGTCATACGACTGCTCTGCAGACACTTTCTGTCTCTGTGTCTGTCTGTCTGTCTGTCTGCCTCTATTTCTCTCTCATTCATTCTCCTCCTCTCACTCAATCAGAGTGTCCCACCCCTTCTCTCACTACAAGTGAGTAGTGATGATGATGATGTTTGGTTTGTGTGGCGCTCAACTGCGCCGTTATCAGCGCCCGTACAAAGTCCTAATTGTTACACAATCTAGTCTTTTCGCAGTCTACTCTACCCACTGCCACAAATGATGATGATGATGATGAAACGGTGAGAACAACACAGACACCATGTCTGCAGGCAGAGAAAAACCCCAATACAGCCAAGCATCGAACCCAGGGCCCTGTGATCCAGAGGCAGCAACGCTAGCCAGTAGACCACGAGCTCTGGACAAAATGAATAGTGTGAGTTTCAATCCTGTCATCACAAATTACCCTTTTATTGTCATGCCGCGACAGTCCGATATTAGATTGCAGCACAGTGTACACCTCATATCCTCTTGATCAAAAACTAGTTTGCTGTACCATATGCGGCAGCTGTGGTGCAGCACCATGAACATCTCTGTACAGGAATTTCAAACAGTTTTGATAGAGAGGACACTCAATGCCATACGATGCTCTCCCTTAGTGTGCCTGTGGGTGGCACCTTCCAATGTGCAATATGCATTCATTTTTGATAGCCAATCTACAAACTCCACAGTCGCAGTTCTGTCGAACAATACTGTAAAGACTATTGGCTATGTATGAGGACGTAACGAATTCATTACTGTGGTACCTCATCACTTCATATGGATTGCAGTCCTCCACCAAATAGATTAACCTATCTACATCCATATAAAGTAATTTAGGATCAGTGAAATAAGTTTTCGCAAACTCATAATGATAGCGGTAGATGTGGAGTTTGGGATACTCTAGTATGCACATCGCTACACAAATAGGTTTCATAAACTCTACTTCAGTTTTCGCCATCTCCACAGCAGCAAAACTCTAATTGAATATGGTAAATAGCTTAACATTTGGCCTGACAATGCAATTTCTTACGCCATAACGTCCATCCCATTCGGTTCTAATCAAAATTTCACGTCGTTCCCTCAAATTCTCCATTGTTTTGCCGAAAATGAAAGTATTCATTAACTTATACAAATATTTTTCAAAGTCCAACGTCACAGAAGCTCTATGTTTCGTATTCAAATCAATACACTCCTTCAGCCAGGAGGACTGCTTGAAGGTGATAACCTGAGTGATTCTAACTCATATTCAAATCAATATACTCCTTCAACCAGGGGGACTGCTTGGAGAAGATAGCCTGGGTCATTCTAACCACAGCCCGCATCTCGTGGTCGTGCGGTAGCGTTCTCGCTTCCCACGCCCGGGTTCCCGGGTTCGATTCCCGGCGGGGTCAGGGACTTTCTCTGCCTCGTGATGGCTGGGTGTTGTGTGCTGTCCTTAGGTTAGTTAGGTTTAAGTAGTTCTAAGTTCTAGGGGACTTATGACCACAGCAGTTGAGTCCCAAAGTGCTCAGAGCCACTCATTCTAACCATCTCCAGCTCCAAGCTTACACACTGCTGGAGATTATGATACCGAGTAATGTATCTCCACTTATTCGCCAGCATTCTCATCTGTTTTGGGGTGGAGCTTCCTCACAGAACTAGTTGCTCTGGACACAGTGCGCACATCATACAAACTAATAGGGTATGTGCGTTTTGCCTTTACCACATACCCTACATCCGAATCAGCCGCCATACCACCTATGATTTTTCCAACTAATCCTTTGCATTCGTCTTCAGGCATCTATCGAGACTCACCAATCAGCAATGATCCTTGCATGGCGTACCCGTATAAGTTATTTACATCCAAGTACATTATGTAACTCAAATCAAGTGAATCGTGAACCTATCACCCATCTGTGGGTTACTTGCCTTCACGTGCCTATGGACACATTTGCGAAGTCCGCCACAGATTCCTTGCTCAAAGAAAATAAGCATGTCAGCATCAGTCAATAATTCGTTGCGACACTTCGTTTTCCTGAGCATTGAATCCCAAGAGAGGCCAGGGCGCCGTGTAATGAAAGGCAGGATCCAGAGAATATATGTTCATGCATAGACTCCAGAATTTCTCGAAAATGTCTTCAAGCAAGCACACATATCTTTCCACGTAGAGATGTGCATACTCTCCTAAAAGCAATATGTTGAATTCCCGCCAGACATTCACAGTGTGCTCAGACCTTGCATCCGTTATGGCATCGTCTGCAAGGTTACTGGAGAATGCAGTTATGTCAGATAGTGTGGTTTCGTTGTGTTTTGCCATACTATACACATATTCATATGGGAAAATCCTCTTCCTAGTCACAAGTTGAAACTTTTGCTCATCGGGAAATGAAGTTTGAGGGATATGTATATCCCCTTAGGTAGAGTTTCAACGAGTTTCTGGAGTGACACCTGCATAAAACGTAGCGTTTCAAGGTAGCAGATCGTTATTCTCGAAGTCATTCGTTTGGAGGATGATATGTATTTCTCGAAGTTTTCATGTAGGACACCAATCGTTCTCCATGCTGAAATCAGTCAAGTACTCAACAAGAATGTGAGCATCATACCCACTTAGACTATGGAAGAAAACAGGTATGTGCCTTGGTAGCTGGTACTTCAAATTGCACATATTGTGAGCTGCTCCAGCGAACTTCCCCGTAAGATGACAGTGCTACCTACAAGGAGTTTCTGCTTTTCTATATGATGGCAGCCGACAAATGTTACAGCCAGCCGCGTTATTGTACAAATCTTTATTTTCCTTCGATTTGCTCATGAGATTTTTGTCACCGTAAAGCTTATCAACCTCCCAAGAAAGATTTTCGAGCTCAATGAGCAGCCAAACTTCAAGATTACCCCTGACATAAGATTTGTAGTGGTTAAGACTCGAATCATACGACGATACAGTTTGGTATGTTGCCGCATATGGTACGTGCTTTTCTGTAAAGGTGGTAACTGAGGTCGTGGTGTCACCTTCACATGGATCACGGGAGCATGGATGCATTCAAGGTCAGCACACACTGCTAATGGGCATCCCCCCTGGTGGTGAGCATTTTTAAACTTTATGAATTTGTTTACCTCAGCAGGCTTGATAACAAGTACCAGGTCCTAGGACTTGGTACTTGTTATCAAGCCTGCTGAGGTAAACAAATCTATTAGATGCACTGCTAAGAACTTACGTGAGGAAAATACATTGAAGCATCTTAAGCAAATATGCTTTTTACACTCAAGTTTACTCAAATGGGCGGAAAGGAATCACGACTTGTCTTCTATCCAAACATAATGTTTAATTATCATCTTCAGAGAAGAGTAACATGTGTACATGCATCTAATGCTCACTGGCAAAGTTTGAGAAATGGAGAAGGCTGACGACTATATGCTTGTCCTGTTCATCTGACTTGCTTTTTTTTTTCTCCAGGCTATAAACATGAACTAATATTCCAGTATTCTGCACCTCAAATTTAAGTATTCCTGGATGTTGATGGGGAACTCGATACCATCAAAGTTATAACACCCACGAATATTATCACCTATATGGTATGTACTGGGACACTCAAAATGATCTCTGTAATTGTAATTTATCTCGCAAGCTAGTACTGACTATGTAAAACTAGCCTGATCCTTACTGTTTTCAACATTAAAGCTTGGCTGCTTATTATCTGTATCCTTAGGAAGCTTGATATAGCTAGACCCTCCATTTACTGAACCATAGACATGTGTATGGATGTCCAGGTATAGTATCCAGCTGAGTGCTTTAGCTGTCCCTCTCACTTCCATCTCAGAAAATTGGGCCAGTATAGCTCTCAAGATGGAGTCACTAAACCCCTCAGTGATTGACGTGCTTCACATTGTCACGTCATATTCCCCCAAAGATAATGAAGACTTGTCTTTTCAATGCCACACGCAATTTTGTATGAGTGCAATAGTTCGACGCAGAGCACCATACTGCATTTAATGGCGTGATTCCGCAGGTCATTGACTACTTTGAAGAACTCCTTTTTCATGACAGGAAGGCACGCTCTTAGAAACCCAACAGGGTTGTGATACCCTCCTGCCGGATTCTCGAGCCTTGTGAACAAGATTCGCTCCTCAAAGGCATCTGCAATCACCAAGTATTCCAACTGCAGTATGGTGTCTGTGACCTGATGTCCTTCACTAAAAGAATGGGAGAGGAAACTACTGCTAACCGCAGGATCACCTCTATTACCAATAATATTACTACTAGAGGATGATGAGGTCCATCCTGTTGATGACTAAGTCGGCGATATAGACAAGGGTTTGTGCCAAGGCACACATAGCTTTCGTTGCCGGCGACGGTTTTGACGAGGCTGAGAGGGAGGATGAGGTGGCACTACTGGGTCAGGCCAGTGATAACAGTCAGGCTGTGGCGACGGCTCCTAGTGCTGCTTTTGCTGCTGCTGTAGGCTTGATGCGCTAGCCTGATTGGTGGTAGCTCGTTGCTCAATCCAGAGACGCGATGCTGGGGCGGCTGTGCCGGCTTTAGTGGCGGCTGCGACATCTTGTGCGGCGACAAGCGGTGCCGTTGCTGGCGAAGCATGCCGCCACGCAGGACCTCGCCTCGATGCTACAGGCCTCGACGTCACCGGTACTCACATCACAGTGTCCTGTGGTTGCGAGGATGTAGCTGCTGTAGAAAAGAGGAAAAAAATAACATTCTAGGCACTGCTTGCTGCTGCTGCAAGGAGAGAAAGGACATTGATTGTTTGTAAGTAGAGTGAGTAGTTACTAGAAACCGGATTATATGCATTTGCATGTTGCTTATGCATTTGCATAGTTGGATCCTTTTCACTGGTTTTAGCATACTTTAACTAAAAACTAGTGACGATGCATATTTTCGCCTATTTCGCATTTACAACATTTTAAAAAATTAGACGGGCGTTGTGTAGTTCGATCTAGTTTTGATGTCTCACAGATTGACCGCGACCTAGAACTGCGTGCAATCGCTAATCGAGAGACCACTGTCTAGCGAAATCATTACAGAAGAGGAACAGGAACAGGCAGACAGAGTCAATGCTCCTGCGTCCGCGCGCCCGGTTAATCCCCTCTGCTGTCATACCGTACACGTCGGCAACAATTAAATTAAACTACGCAAGCTTTTAGTCGCTCGCTCTTGTTTCAGTTTAGCTTTCTACTTATTCGCACATAGTTGAACGTGTTTACGACGTGTAGTGCGCCATGCCGCCAGGAAAAAGAAACGTCATTTCGTGGATAGCTGACCATCCTGGGACATTTTCATATGACAGAATTGTTTTATACTGTCGAGTTTGCGAGAAAAACGTTTCGTGCAAAAAAAAAAAAATCAAATAGATCAGCATGTCAAGACAAGTCTTCATATCGCAGGAATGCAGACGAAAGGACCCAGGACAACAACTTTGACAGCAAGTTCCAATACCAGGAATTCATCCAAAGGTAACCAAAAAAGTCTGTTTGACATGGATCTATGTAAAGCATCCATTGCAAGCAATATTCCTCTTCAGACTTTACTTACTTTTTCGTGTCCGAAAACTACAATTTGTTGGCCCAATATTGGGCAATGTCCAATGCTTCTTCTTTAGCCAGCCATAGATCGTCGAGGGTGCATCTGTGCGGGCAGGCTGGGCATTGTAGGAGATGTTCCATGTCCTGTCTAGTGCCGCAGTCGCATTTGTCGTCATTTTCGTCCAACAAACCCCATTTGATCAGATTAGATTTCACAGGAGCCACCCCAGTTCTGATGCGGTTAAGCATTCTCCAGGTTTTCCAATCACTAGAAACGCCGCTTGGTGGGTCCTCTCTTAGTGAATAGTAGATGGGGGGCTCATCTAAGGCGCAACTTAGGAAACGGCGTCTGGATTTGAGTCTGCTGGGGCCACACTCTAGGCCAAATATTGAGTGACGGGCATCAAAGGTTTGTTTTAGCTTCTCGGTATGTTCAAGGGCTTTCCTACGTGAGTCAGGGTTTGTGAAACCTGCGGCCCTGTAAAGATTTTCTATGGGGGTAGGTTTCATGCAGCCTGTCACTATCCTGCATGTTTCATTCAAGCTAATATCTACCTTTTTTGCGTGGGCGGATCTGCACCATACCGGGCAGGCATATTCGGCAGTTGAAAAGCACAAAGCTTGGGCTGAAGTTCTGACCACGGTAGGTTTGGCACCCCATTTGCTGTTGGACAGCTTTCTTATTAGGGAATTTCGTGCTTCTACTTTTTTGCGTGTTTTTTCGCAATGATATTTGTATGTCAATGTTCTGTCCAGCACGACGCCAAGGTAGGTGGGAGTATCTGTGTGTTCTAGTAATGTCCCATCCCAGGTAACATTGAGCCTGTACTTTGCCTGCCTCGGGTTCAGATGGAATGCACTCACTTGAGTTTTGGAGGGATTGGGTTTTAGAGAATTCTTTTTGTAGTAGGTTGACATTATAGAAAGGGCGGTTTCTAGTTTCTCCTCGATGGCTTCAAACCTGTTGCCTTGAACTGTTATTGCCAGCTCGTCTGCATACACAAAAGTTTTGGTTTTGTCTGGAGTTGGTTGGTCATTTGTATATATGTTGAATAGGATTGGCGCCAACACGCTCCCTTGGGCGAGCCCATTTTTCTGATTCCGCCATCGACTCTTTTTCCCCTCAAGCATTACGAAGAACTGTCTATTTTGGAGCAGGGATTCGATTATCTTGACTAGGTGGTAGTCTTTCAGGGTCTCGTAGATTTTATGCAGTAGTGTCCGGTGATGTACTGTATCATAGGCGGAACTTAGGTCGACTAGTGCCAGCCCGGTGATTAGTTTATTCTCAAACCCATCCTCGATATGTTCCGTCAATGCTAGAATTTGACTGGTACAGGACTTTCCAGGTCTAAAACCTGCTTGGTGTGGAATTAGCTTCGAGTCAACGATCTTCTCTATTCTGTTGAGGATCAATCTTTCATAGAGCTTAAACAGATGGCAGAGAAGGGTTATGGGTCGATAGCTCTTCGGAGACTCTGGGTCCTTCCCGGGTTTAAGGAGAGCCACCACTTTTGACTTCCTCCACAGTTTTGGTATTTGAAAGGTTTCACGGCACACGTTAAAAAGTCCAAGTATCCAGTCCCTGGCGCCAAGGCCGTAGTTTTTAATCTGTTCTGTTACCCAATGGGACAACGGCCAAACCTTCCACCACCGGAAGCCAATGCAATCCTCTTCAGAAACTTACAAACCCTAAGCCTTCCTGCGCAAATATTGCTTAAATCAAAATACACCAGATGAATCAACATTGCGTGAAAATTACATAGCGATAAGTTTCGTAAATGTTCTGGAAGAAATACGCAGTGAACTCAAGCACAACATTATCTGGATTTCAGTCGACGAAACTACAGACAGTTGTGACTGTTACATTGCAAATTTAATTGTTGGTGCTTTAAAAGAAGAGCTTTCTTCTTCATATTTAGCGGCCTGCAAAGAACTTGAAAAAGTAAATCATTCTACGATCGCCAGATTTGCGACTGAGGGTATTAGAAAATATTTCCAGAATCTTCTGCAGATGAAAGCCGACTGCGGTAACCGAGTGGTTCTTAGGCGCTTCAGTTCAGAACCGCGCGACTTCTACGGTCGCAGGTTCGAATCCTGCCTTGGGCATGGATGTGTGTGATGTCATTAGGTTAGTTAGGTTTAAGTACCTCAGATGTTGATTCAAATAGTGCTCAGAGCCATTCTGCATATTAAAGGATGTTTGGGTTTATTTGAGTTACTGCTCCCTATATGTTCAAAGCAGGAAAAGTCCTCTGAGTATTTTATCCCAATTTCATTCATGTGACGTTCTTTGCTCATGGAGTACATCGCCTTGCTAAAGAAGTACGTTCCAAGTTTGTGAATTAAATAAATTGATTTCATCCACAACGAAAGTGTTTCTAAAGGCTTCTGCTCGCATAAAGACCTGCAAAGAAAAACTACCATATGTGCCTTTACCTCCCGAACCACTGGTTACTCGCTGGGGTACCTCTTTGGAACATGTGGGTCTTCGCAGTGTTGTTTTACAATGAACATTTCAAGGCCATTACAGGGATGGTAAATGACTTCGATAGTGCAGAGGCTTTGGCAGTTTGTTAGTGCAAGGAAGCTTTTAATGATTCCGGTATTAAAAAAGACATTGCTGTGATTAGCACTTCTTTTTTCCATATACCTGCAAGTATTAAAAAGCTTGAAACTCAAGTTTTGCCGATGAATGAATCTATTGACTTAATGAATAAAGTTATTCTAGTGAACTCCTCATTACTAGAGGCATTCCCAAGAAAACTTGAAGAAAAGTTTGAAAACATTTTAAACAATAACACACCTTGAACCCTTGTGCCAAATTGGTAGTTTTATTAATGGGGCTGGTGAACTTTTACCAGAAACAATAAGTGCTAACATAGCACGCAAATTCAAATACTGCCCAGTTTCCTCAGTTGATGTAGCACGGCCCATTTTTGCTTATAAAAATGTTTTGAGTGATCGAAGGCATAATCTTACTACCATACATTTTGAACACTACTTTATATTTACAACTGTAGAAAAAAGTTAATGCTGTTCAAAAACATTTATGAATGCATGTTGTTTTTTAAATAAAATATTAGGGATTTTTTGAGCGTGCCCCTCTGCGTGCGATATATCTCTAAGTTGGTCCTGTACATATCGATTGTTTCGCTGCGATTCACTCGCATTGCATTCGCTTGTTACCGACAACAATAGTAAAGATGTTACAATTCTTGAAACACGATATGCGTCCCAATATTGCAAATTTTTAGAAAATAATCCCAGAAAGGCTCCCTTCCTAACCTCTACCAGAAACTGTTCAGAAAATGGTATCAGCGTTCTAAATGTACCGATTTTTCGCGTGGCCGCCGCTCTTCCTCGTAACTGATATGCACAGGTTCGATTCTGAGATATAATGGACACAGTAACTACCATGTTTCTTTATTATTTCTTTACTTTTCATGCATTTTAAGCATTTTGATGCATATTTTAAGGTTTTTATGATGCATATAATCTGGTCTCTAGTAATTACCTTTCACACTCTAGGTCCACAGCATGAACATTGCATTGACATTGTCAAGTATCGCTACCATTCCTTCAGGAAACTCATCGTCTGAAAGGGCCAAGTCACGCTGCCTTTGCAGCTCTTCATCTATGGCCATTTCCCTCACTCATTCAGGGATTACTTCCTCATCGGAACCAATATGGTGCCCTGGATCTATCTCGTCTAAAACAACATAAAGATATACGTACAGATTTGTTAAAGAATAAGAAAAACCTTCTACGCTACAGACACAAACAAACAACAAAAATTAGAATTCTTTGTTTTCCACTTACACTACTGCTCTGCTGTCTCATTGGTTGTCACAGACTGCTGATGCAGTCGATGAATAGCCTCCAGCTGTCTGCCTAGGAGGTCTAGTCTCCCTACAATTGTTGTAGCAAGATGAAGTATAATTTTTACTACATAGACATTTTTTTTCTATACTTACGTGACTGCTGGCGTTGTGCATTCTCTGCTGGAGGCTGTTTCACAGCATCTGGCTGCTGTATTTTTTCAGCCTCCAACTCTAGCTGTGTTGTCACCATGTGAGTTATATGAAGAACGAGTATCAAATAAGAAATAAACCAATACCACTACCATGAATTTTTTAATACTCACGTGGCAGCACTGTTGCAGGCCTTCCATAGGAGGCTGGACCTTAACAGAGGAAGTTTGCTGTGGTCCAGCGTCCCCCATTCCTCCTACTGTCTACCAACGCAATCCAGGATAAAATCCTGGCGTTGCATTGTAAAAACAAGGAAAAGGAACTGAACTAATGACGAGAATTTTTCAACTCCATAACCCATATTTACAAAAATTAATTATTTATTTACATGGTGGTTCATATTCTTCCTATCCTACAATTGCACGTCGTTTTACACTAACGATGATGGTGTTTGATGTTGCCGAATGCTTCATTTTCAACAACAAACGGATGCACACACAACTAAAAGAACAATCACACTCGCTAGCTGATACTGGCAGAGTGAGACCGGGAGTTGATGGGTTAGGTTTTATTTAGATGCACTCATTTGAAGGGAAGTAATCAGGAATGGCTTTCGATAGTAAGTCCTGAACAGTATTTTCAGGAGCCAATAGGAATGCAGCATTCCACCCCACCTACCGATGAATGCTGGTTTGAGCATTCAGGACAAGCTGGTGCTACCATGGATTACGCGAACTTTTGCATGTGGGACTCTGGAAATACGAACTTGTTTTGCTGATGTGTTCTTTGTACGCTGAAGTGCCTCCGCTTCCGGTCGCCGCTTCACTTGTGGCGAGCTGTGACCGCTGACGGATGCGCCCCCTCTTCACGGGTCCCGTGTTACGACCGTGCCTTGTGTAGCAAACTACAATGATAGTGTATTTAACAATTTTTTTACGTGATGTAGGGTTGTCTTCAGAGTTTCGACTTGGAGTGTTTGCACTCATTTACTTTAGTTTCAATTTATAAACAATATTCCATCGCCAAATATTTTCGAGTGTATTTGTCGTAATATATTTCCATTCCACGCACACCTGGGAAGACTGCAAGTTTTTTTGTGTCCCAGTGTATTTGAAACAAATTGTTTAAAACAACATTTGCAAATAAATGTATTGAGGTGCTAAACACTTTACCTTATTTGTTTGTGCACTTAAATATTCCAGAACAGTGGAGGAAGACTGATGGGTTTCACAAGTGTGCCACAGTATTTTTAGAGTCTGTGTTCAATTGCGGTGGAAACTGTATGTAGAGATATATTCAATTTAATTTAATAACTCCTGAAGCAGCTCGAGCTTAAAGATAAGGAAAGGATGTGGTGTATCCAACAAAAGCTATGTTCAAGTGCGGTGGTGGTATTCCTCAGAATAAAATGTGCAGTTACATCCCAAATTAGTTAAATATTCTTGAATCATCTGCAAAGTCTCTCTCTCTCTCTTTCTTTCTCCCTCCCCCCCTCCTCTCTCTCTCTCTCTCTCTCTCTATTTGTGCAGTGGTACATTTAGCTCATGTGACATTTTCAACTTAAGTATGTGACAATATTCGGCACATTGCTTAAACACTAGATGAAATAACGCCTGAAGCAGTTCGTGTTCTACGACAAAGGGTACCTGTTCGCCAAGGGTGAAGTGAGAGGCTGCAGCTATTTCCAAGACGACAGGAAGTGATCTGTGCGGCCGCACTGCAGCTACTGAGTGCCAGCACTGTGAGCGCAACACGAGGTCTCTTCCAGCAGGTATGGAGACTCTGGGGCAGGTAGTGTGCCACAATCTTTTTAGAGTCTGTGTTCAATTGAGGTGGAAACTGTATGTCGAGACATATTCAATTTAATTTAATAACTCCTGAAGCAGCTCGAGCTCAAAGATAAGGAAAGGATGTGGAGTGGGTGAACGTCTTGTCCCTTGTGCTTCGGAAAACTAACTGGACTTTTATCAAATGATCTACAGTTACAGCACATGCATTTCTCAGCCTTACTTGCAGAGTGTAACTTAGCCTCATCCTGCTGCATCTTCGTTATTGGTTGAAGTGTATTTATCTTCATACATTCACCAAATATCATTGCTTTCCAAGTGTTGCGCAGGTGACTATGGACACAGTCCTCAGCTGTATGCTTACAGCTAATATACCCATTAAACTCCTCCTGTTCCAGCACAGACATCTCATCCATTGAACATATAGTACGCAGTAAACAATTACGTCTGACCTCTTGGGAAGCTCAGCACAGATTGAGCGAATTTCGCGCCGTTTTTTCCCTGAACTGCTATCTTGGATTATGTCATGGGATGGGAGGGGTAGGGGAGGGAGAGGGAGGGGGAGAGGAGAGGGAGGGTCAACAGTTCCCTCTGGTAGTGGTGTTGTGAACTAGGTCATTTGGACTCTGGACCACAAGCTGAGCAAACTGGATGGAGCGACTAGCTATGGCAGCTCAAATTGTTGAAAAAAACAATATACCACAATGCATACAAAATACTTACATCCATCCTATCCAGCAGCCCAGCACAGACTGAGTCCTTTTCCAGATAGGGGAGGGGAGGGGAGGCAAGGGGAGGGGGAAAGTGGAAGGGGAGGGGACAAGATGGAGTTAGGTTAGTGGAGGTATCTCCATTGACCTATTGTCCCACCAAAATTTGAAATTCGTGGCATGATGTCAGTGGATGTTACCACATCTATGGCTGCCGTCTTGGATCCGCCATCTTGAATAAATTTGGCAACAATGTAGAGTAGGATGACACCCCCTTTGCTCCGCTACTAGTAATGAATGACATAGCAGAATCTTTCTGTTCTGAGGACCTTGGTGTACTGAGTGACAATGAAAACCTGCCAAAGAAACTGAACCACTTATGGAAAACATTCAAGAAATATGGCTACAACGGCCTCCAGATATCGAAAGCCATATTTCTGAAACCATGTAAGAAGAAGGACCCCAAGGAGGAATCGAAGATGCTTGTGGTTTTGCTGTTCTGTGACTCAGTACCAGGAAAGAATATCTGGCTCCTAAAGAGGCATGAAATCGATTCAGTCTTCAGGTCTCCAGCAAAAATTCGACGACTAGTGAGATCTGTGAAAGGCGACATAGGCTTCAAAATGTCAGTGGCGTAAAATACCGTATGGGTATGGATAATTTGAAGTTGGGCAGACGGTCTGTACTATTGAAAAGTGCTGTGTAGATCATGAGAGACGTTTTAATCTTTGGTACCCTGAGAAATCAGCAGTAGCAGAGCATGCTCTAGAAAACGAACACTGTATAACATTCAACGAGGTATCTGTTATTACATGGACTAATAATTTCTGGGACAGCGTCATAAAAGAAGCGACTGAGATAAAATATTTGTGACAACAGCCTCAATAACGGCGGTGGCGTGCAACTAAGGATGGCTTGGGAGCTGCCCATTTTAAGGTTGAAGCAGCCATGCAATGTAAACATTACCTTATACAGCGCTGGAGTGAGCACCAGCAGCATCACAGAAGTAACATGGAAATATAAGGACGGTAGTAGCAACAATGAGACAGTCACCACTCGACAATGCCCGAGGAGTAATCGGCTGAAAGCTCATCGATTTTAAACCACTTGATATTACTGGTAGCTCGAGAAAAATTTACCAGTTTCATCATTTGTTATGTCAAATTGCACCTAGAATTACTAAAATGAATACAGTGTCACGAGCTGCCATCACAGCTATGATAAATTTGTTTATTTAAGGTTAAGTTTATTTGTCACTCCAGTGCAAATATTTGTGCAATTGTCAAAACTCCCTCAATACCTATCTCTTCGAGATTTAGAGGTTTTCTTTACATCTTGTATTTGGCTTTCAATAGTTCAAGTACTTTATTTGTACTGAGGTTAGCTAGTGAAGCCACATGAATACAGACCACTGATGTTTGCAAAACTGTTGCAAACACAACCCAGAGAGCTACTTAACAATAGACAAGCCTGCCACAAACACATATTTAAACAAACAACTCTAATACATTATTTGACGTATACATCACAAATAAAAAGTATTTTGCCTCTGGTGTTGTGTCTGAAGGTTTCAGTCCATTTCTTTATCAAATATTACAAATGTCTGACAACATACAAATAAATTGCACATAATAATGAATCTGACTCTACCCACAGTACTTTTCCCACTTGAACCTGCAGCCACATGGCAGTGTAATTCACTGTAAAATATTAAATATGGTGATATTATGTATAAAAATCCACTTTATAAATGTAATAGAGGGCAAATATTTTAGTACACTCATGCCGTACAGTTCAGACTGTTGGCCTCACTGTTTCAGTTAATCTTTCATCATTCATTGTAGAATTGTACATTTTAACAAAAGAAATAATGAAACGAAACACTTAATAACAAATAACAAAAATAACGAGTAACTAAGACAAAAATAACAAAATATTAACCACGAAAAGGCAATGTAACGAAGTATGGAGATGATCGTATGGCTGTGTGTTGGGAGAAAATTGGCTTCAGGGTCACGTGATCAGCAATGGACGATGACGTCAGCCGTCAAAACGTTCTTTCCCAGAAACCTTGATGGTACTGTGCCATGTCAGGACGTGCACTGACGGCCAGTGTAGATTCTGCCTTTTGAAGTGCTTGTTGGACTTGACGTGATGGTCAAAGCGAATTAGCCTTTACAAAGTCTGTCAGGTTGACATGCACCTTACAATACGTTTTCCGCAGGAATTGTTCTCTGTGCGACTTTACTGCGGACGTGTATCTGTTGATCTGTGGGAGAAACTCGCACTGCATGCTAATCTCAGATAACACTGACTGACAATGAAAGTTTTTTCTTAGAGGTAGAGGTTTATTCTGGTATATTTTTGGGTGGTGATTTCAGGTATTTATAATGTTCAATCACATCCAGTTTTGACACAATTTTGTAATTTCTGTGAGGTATGCAAAGTGTAGCTACTTAATCCTCTCATTAACGCCTGTGTTGATTTGTGGAAGTTCACAATGTAACTTGCAACAAAAAGATATTTAATTTTATACTCTATAGCACACTCCCTGTATAGCTCAGCAATGTTGTATCGTTGAATCCCATATGTTTGTTTTACTTATCATTTTATGTACAAACTTCTGCAATGAGTGATAACTTGGATGATGCCTGCGTTTGGAAACTTCATGGGTTTAAGAGGTTACATTAATTCTCCTGGCGACTTCGAACATATTTGTCACAAACGTGTAATGAAAAAGCTGCGACAGACAATCTCATACTTTGCCAAATATGTCTATTTTGAATACTTTAGCGTAAAAGTTGGGGAACAGGACAAGTAATGTGTTCCATGCCGAGTGTGTTAAGTTGTGTGGGAGAATCCCTGCTTCCTATGTGAATCAGACAGTTGTGGAAAAAGACAAGTAGTTGGGAAATGCGAGTTCTGATGGCTGTTTCTGGTATCAAACTGATATGCAAATTAATTAAATTGTGACAGTTAATTGCTTTATGACTTAACCTATTGTTCTACTAAGTAGTTTTTCATGTAACCAGTCCCTTTCCCCTTACCAATATCCTTGGGTACAGGAGTTATGTATAATCTACTTCATTGTTAATCAGGCAGCAGAAATAGAAGAGCTGCAAGAAACAGTTAGGTAAAAAAAAACTTCCTGGGAGATTTGAACTGAGTGCTAGACTGAGGCTTGAAGACAGGACCTTTGCCTTTCGTGGGCAAAAGCTCTACTGACTGAGCTACATAAGCATAAGTCACGACCCACCCTCAAAGCTTTACTTCCGCCAATACAGCGTCCCCTACCTTCCAAACTTCACAGAAGGTCTCCTGCAAAACTTGCAAGATGGTTCAAATGGCTCTGAGCACTATGGGACTTAACATCTGAGGTCATGAGTCCCCTAGAACTTAGAACTACTTAAGCCTGACTAACCTAAGGACATCACACACATCCATGCCCAAAGCAGGATTCGAACCTACGACCATAGCAGTCACGCGGTTCCAGACTGAAGCACTTAGAACCACTCAGCCACTGCGGCTGGCAAACTTGCAAGACTAGCACCCCTGGAAGAAAGGATACTGCTAAGACATGGCTTAGCCAGAAGCTAGGGAATGTTTCCAGAGTTAAATTGTCACTCTGCAGCGCAGTGTGTGCTGATATGAATCTTCCTGGAAGATTAAAACTGTGTGCTGGACTGTGACTCCAACCTGGTACCTTTTCATCTCACAAGCAAGTGTTCCACTGACTGAATTGCCCATCCATGAGTCACAACCCGCCCTCGCGGCTGCACTTCTCCAGAACCTCATCTCCTACCTTCCAAACGTCACAGAACTTCCCCTGTGAAACTTCAGGACTAGCACTCCTAAATGAAAGAATATTGCAGAGACATGCCTTAGGCATGGTTTGGGGGATGTTTTCAGAGCAAAATTTTCATTCTGTAGTGGAGTATGAGCTGATATGAAACTTACTGCCAGATAAAAACTATGCGGATGTTTGATGAGTCATGCTTGGGTAGCTCAGTCAGTAGATCACTTAATTTGCAAAAGGTAAAGGTCCCTAACTTGAGTCTCAGTTCAACACACAGTTTTAATCTGCCATGAATATTCGTATCAATCACACGCCACTGCAGAGTGAAAATTTCATTCTAGAAACATCCTCCAGGTTGTGGTGAAGCCACGTCTCTGCAATATCCTTTCTTCCAGGAGTGTTAGTCCTTCAAGATTTGCAGGAGAACTCCTGCGAAGTTTGGAAGGTAGGAGATGAGGTACTGGGGGAATATAGCTACGAGTATGGGTCGTGACTCATGCTTGGGTAGCTCAGTTAGTAGAGCATTTGCAAATGAGAGGCGAAGGACCCAAGTTTGAATCATGGTCCAGCACACAGTTTTAATCTGCCAGGAAGTTTCATATCAGCACAAACTCTGGTGCTGAGGGAAAATTTCATTTCTAAGGGTTAAGTAACTTCCAAACTGCGCTAATCTGTCGCAGTGAGAATTAAATTCTGATGAGCAGGTAAGGAAAGGAATAATCCTGAGTCTAACAATAGTTTATGGAATGGTGAGGGTGAGGAGATACAGAGACATTTTATCCATTTACCGTATCCTATTATGGCTATTATACAAGGGATTAGTAAGTTGCAAATGGAGTCTAGTGAACAGATTGTAGATTTTTTTTGTATTTATCATGTTACAACAACAGGCTACTGCACTGTAGGTTCCTGATCTTGAAGTTCTTCAGATTACTTACCACTAACCAGCGATAGGTTGGCTAGGCTTAGCGGTCAGGTTATTCAAGAGAGGGATACCTTTAGTGGTTTGTGTGGCAGAATTGTTAGCCAAAGGTTGACAGATAGATCGAGAAACCTGTTGATTAGCAGGTATTATATCTGGTTCAAAAGTCAACAAGAAACCCTTGTGAATTACGTTGAAATTATTACACATGCACAATTAAAGTCCGCATCATGTAGGGTTTTCAGCCGTTCTGCGTATCCCCCTCCACTAGCCACTGATAGCCAATAATATTCATTCTCTTTCCGAGCGGCTATCAGCGAGTTACAGCTAGACGAGACCTGGGCTCTTACATGCTGCACTGTTGCCGTCCTTCGTGACATCCGAATTATTTGTTCAACTGTCAGTTCTTTGTTTTCTTTTTTTCCTTGTATCAATGTGAATGTGTATCTGTAAGTGTTTAAGTGCTATTAAAAAAGCAGGCGACGGGGATTATTTACCGCATTTATAACTTTTTTAAACGTGAATTTGAAAGCAGGGCTTCTACTGTTGACATTTGAAGACACAAGAACGGACTCTAGAGCAATGTGGCGTCGACAAGAGAAGTGTTAAGAGAATTGTAAACGAAAATGTCAGAGCTGTAGGAAGCGTAGAAAAAGTTGGTTTCGTGTTGCCTGGAAAGCATCGAAGTTGCAAGTGACCTGCAACACAAATGGATGGTTTTAACAATGACGTTTTAAAGAGCTCCATGTGAATGATGAATGCTCGACATCACAAAAACGTGTTACAGTTATGCAAGAGAAAATTGTCTTCAGTGATAAGTGCTTTGTCGATGTACAGAATTTTAAAAGACGTTGGTTCCAGATATGTTAAGAAGAGAGTTTTTAGTTCAAAGATGTGTCATAGGTGCAGCACAAACTACATCTCATATGAAGTTTCACAATACAAGAGGAGGTAGTTCAACAGTGTATTACCTTTATGAAACATGGGTCAATTAGAATCATTCACGGAAATCTGCTGGAAAATGAGTGATGGCACTGGCGGTTTTAAAGTTCTCATAGGTATAGGTTCCTGGATAATTATTCTGCAAGCTGACTCTTCTGGTTTTGTTTGTGAGAGTAAAAGCAGTGACTACTATTCGGAAATGAACGCTGTCAGTTTCGTGATGTGAATCACAATTCTTGTCACCTTGTCGGTCATTGCCAGTTGTAATTCAACTCTTACATAGGAAACACCAAGTACAAACACCAGAAGAGCGGATATTAAGCACAGTATAAACCAGACTCGTGCCAATCTCCCGTTAATTCATACAAGTCACGCGACAGAACGTACAAACTTGACTTCCTTGCACATGAATGGGGCCACACAGTTTTGCGTTTAGCCACGTGTTACTGTCAGTGTATCCCCATGGAATTAATTTGGGCAAAAGGTTAAGGCTATGTGGGAGAAAAAACAAAACCTTCAAGGTAACACACACTAAATCGTTTGCACATGAGGCAATAGACAACATCCCACCTGGAGCGTGGACGCAGTCTGTGTGACACGCTGAAAAGCCTCAGAAAGAAGAATTTGACAGGGAAGTGATGAAGGATATAAGCCTTGAACATCTCGTCGTAAATTTACAATCGGATTGTTCAGAAAAAGTCTCAAATAGAAGTTACAATGGTACTAGGATGTAGACTTTGGAACAAAGTAATAATATTTCTTAGTTTTAAAGACTCATAGTTTAAAAAATGTGTTTGTCAACATATCAGTTGCATACATAAAATGAGAACTTCCTAGCCTTTTTGATTATGACTTAGAATCCTTTGAATTATGCAGACTATAATGTTCAACATATTACCCAAGGAGAAGTTAAGCTTCTCTCACCATGTTGTATCCTCTAACAACACGCGAGAATGCTGCTGAATAAATTCGTCAAAAGTCCGGTATTTACACTTGTAAACCCCTGTCATTTTGAAGGCATGAACTGGATAAGGTCCTAAAATGACAGTAACTGCTACTTGTCGACATATCGGCGGTTTCCGATGTTATCAGTCAGCATTCCCTGGAATTATTCGCAGATGATGGTTAATTGTCTGCTTGTTCAATAGATTATAAATGCTGTCTCTCACTGTAATGTGGAACGAGTTAGTTTACACTCATGATGCCCATTAACAGCGAAAAATATAACGACTTACTGACCATTTTTACGCCAGTCCTTTACATTATTCTTTTCTACCACTAATTCTTTTTTACGCGCCGTGATTACGCTTAACTACAGTCATCCACATCCGCACTCATACACCTTATATACATTTTTAAGAGTTCTTTTAAGTAGAAGAGTTGTCAATCAAATGAAATGATTTCCGTTTGTACTTAAAGTTAATTTTGTTTTGTATTAAATTTTTACTTATAATAGAGCTCAGATCGCAATGAATGATAATTATTGCAAGTAGTTTCAATTATCTTGACGTTAGACAACTGTCATTTTGAGAAAAATTGTACTTTACGTTTTCACAAAGCTGTGTCAGCTGTTCTAGCCTCCCGACGTCACGCAGAGTAAATCTGTGGAGCAGTGGACTCAACATCGTCAAGACATGAATTAATATTTCTCTCATGACGATTGGTCAAAATTGGTTTTAATATTTACTATTCCCCTCATACATCTGGACATATAATACGTTGTACCATAGGCAAATGGGCCTGACTACTGTCCGCAGCAACGCCGTTCGTAACATGGATTCCCTACTCTCTGCTGCCACGCAAGCACAGTTCTCATCCCCCCACGCTTGCTTACTGGTCTGCCTCTGCGCACAGAAGGGCTGTCCTACGAGACGTGGGCTATAGCATTCCATGCTGAGTTCAGCAAAAGTGTATTTTCTGGCCATATAACTGACGTATGCAGGCGGAGGACCTTTTGCAACTAGTTTTTGTTAACTGACCTAGTACCTTCGATGTGTAGAGGGCACATGGTTGTTGGCACCACTACGCTGTTGCCTGGTAGCACTGTGGGGTTGACACCGATTTCAGGTCACCGTTGGGTGAGATGGAGAAAAGGGCCAGTGGGACCCAGTGGCAGACTGGTGGCCGAGAGAAATATTTTACTATGCTTCAATTGCACATCCATCATCGACCATGTGCTTGAGAGAAATATTTTGTTGGGTTTCAGTTACACATCTCATTATTGACAAAGTGAGTCAGACATGCCCTTCTGTGACAGAGCAGGCCGACAATGGCCAGTGGACTGCTGATTTCTGTCCTTGCAAAGAGGTACATGCGTCAGCACTCTGCAATGCTGATATCAGGCCAGCAGCAATCCAATGGCCCGTCAGTCAGCCGAGGCTCTGACGTCAGCAGCACTCCCCTTCTTCTGCTGTGACTGAATTTCACTGCAGAACACCCAGGTCCAGGCGACTATGACCCAGCTCACGTCCACTGCATTGATGAAGGAAGACTATACATGGTTCACAGCCCTCTGCTTCCTGATAAGGAGTCTGGTGGCAGTATGTGGGCAGAACGGAGGCACCAAGGTCTACAGGGTGATCTTAGTGCCGGAGGTAGCTGTCCCCACCTGCACTCAAACACATGGCTGCAGCTGGCAGCGCCTAGTCGTCTTGTTATCAAGCATTGCCCTGGCATCATGGTGGTGCTCCTGGACTCTGAATGAATCTGCCTCAAAATAGACAACCATTTATATGGCCCTATGGCGCATTTGTTGCATTATTCAAAAAATGTGTGTGTAATCTTATGGGACTTATCTGCTAAGGTCATCAGTCCCTAAGCTTACACACTACTTAACCTAAATTAACCTATGGACAAACACACACACCCATGCCCGAGGGACGACTCGAACCTCCGCTGGGACCAGCCGCACAGTCCATGACTAAAGCACCTCAGGCCGCTCGGCTAATCCCGCGGCCTGTTGCACTATTACCCAGGCAATGTTCCTTCAGACATATATGCATGTCTAAAAGAACTTTACATCATATTCAGAATAACATAGGCACTGCAATTTCGTTTTTATCTGCTGAAATGGGGCACATTCAAGTAAAATGTCTCGCCTGTACAGAAATACACTTAATGAATGTACAAGTACAGGTTGCTGGCACATAGGTGACAACATATGGAAATTTTGGGTATGGCCATGAATCGTGCACCGACAGCCAAATGGTAAGGTGACTGCTCGCGATAAGCGGGGAATTTGGGTTCGAGACCTGGTCTGACAAAAATTTTCATTGTCATCATTCCATTATGCAGCTGATGGTTGTCCATATTTCCAATTGTGAATACATTTAATATATTTCATAAAGGCTGTGGTCGCTGCAGTGCCTCTTCCTTTGGACATGCATTCGTCTCCAAAGGAGTTTTGCATCGTATTTGGAATAACACAGGCACTGTGATATTCTATCTTCTCGGTATGGTCGACCCACTGCCTTGCTCCTGATCAACTAGATGGTGCATTCGCTTCGTCCTGCCTGGATCTCACAAAAGGGAAACAGGGTGACCACCCTTCTTTAATATTGCTGTAGGTCTCTCTCGATCAGCAATACGTACCGATCTTTGTCTTCCACTACCAGTAACACACCATCCTCTTTTATCTTCACAAACTTCCCTACCGTTCCCAGTCTTAGTGGATAGGTTGTAAGTAGGCTGCTTAGGTTTTTATGTTGTTAACACCACGTGATGCCCTGTATGAAAATCGCTGACTGCGCTGTGTGCAGTCTGTGGCTGGTTGGACTCATAGTTGAAATATTCGTTTGTGTAGTGTTGGGCAGTTGGATGTGAACAGCGCGTAGCGTTGGGCAGTTGGCTGTGAGCCGCCAGCAGTTGTGAATGTGGGAAGAGAGATGCCATTGTTTTGAGAGGTTACTACGAGCAGACGATCTGGACGTGTGTCCGTCAGAAAAAGGAAATTTGTTTAATTGGATGTCACAAAATTATATATATGTTATGACTTTTGAACGCTATTAAGGTAAATACATCGTTTGTTCTCTATCAAACTCTTTCATTTGCTAACTATGCCTATCAGTAGTTAGTGCCTTCAGTAGTTAGAATCTTTTATTTAGCTGGCAGTATTGGTGCTCGCTTCATTGCAGTAGTTCGAGTAACGAAGATTTTTGTGAGGTAAGTGATTCATGAAAGGTATAGGTTATTGTTAGTCAGGGCCATTCTTTTGTAGGGATTGTTGCAAGACAGATTGCGTTGCGCTAAAAATATTGTGTGTCAGTTTAGTGATGATCAGAATAAGTAAAGAGAGAACTGTCTGAGTACGTTCAATTTTGCTCAACTGTTTGAAAATAAAATAACGTAAAGAGTTTTCCCAGCACTGTCATTCTTTACATACAAAGGGAAAGTTTCAAGGTGTACACAGTGTATCACCTGCACAATGCATACTTGTCCTCCACTGTACTGTCACTGACACATGCAACAGTACACTGTCCGTTTTTAGTTCCACAGTTGTTTCATGGCAGTAAAAAGGTAGGTTCTGATTGCTAGGCTCTGCTACTAACTGTAGTTCCAGTTGTAAATCTTCCCACAATTAGTCTGATACCACTCCTAGCACTTTTCACATCTGCACCTTCAACCACACACACACTACAAGCAACTTCTTGTGCTCCTCTGCCACCAGCCTGAGTGCTCCGTTACTGCTCGCTAACTAATTGAAGAAGTGTCATGATGATCTCTCCATTGGCAAAAGATTCCGGAATAGTCCCCCATTCGGATCTCCGGGAGGGGACTGCCAAGGGGGAGGTTACCATGAGAAAAAGATTGAATAATCAACGAAAGGATAACGTTCTACGAGTCGGGGCGTGGAATGTCAGAAGCTTGAACGTGGTAGGGAAACTAGAAAATCTGAAAAGGGAAATGCAAAGGCTCAATCTAGATATAGTAGGGGTCAGTGAAGTGAAGTGGAAGGAAGACAAGGATTTCTGGTAAGATGAGTATCGGGTAATATCAACAGCAGCAGAAAATGGTATAACAGGTGTAGGATTCGTTATGAATAGGAAGGTAGGGCAGAGGGTGTGTTACTGTGAACAGTTCAGTGACCGGGTTGTTCTAATCAGAATCGACAGCAGACCAACACCGACAACGATAGTTCAGGTATACATGCCGACGTCGCAAGCTGAAGATGAACAGATAGAGAAAGTGTATGACCATATTGAAAGGGTAATGCAGTATGTAAAGGGGGACGAAAATCTAATAGTCATGGGCGACTGGAATGCAGTTGTAGGGGAAGGAGTAGAAGAAAAGATTACAGGAGAATATGGACTTGGGACAAGGAATGAAAGAGGAGAAAGACTAATTGAGTTCTGTAACAAGTTTCAGCTAGTAATAGCGAATACCCTGTTCAAGAATCACAAGAGGAGGAGGTATACTTGGAAAAGGCCGGGAGATACGGGAAGATTTCAATTAGATTACATCATGGTCAGACAGAGATTCCGAAATCAGATACTGGACTGTAAGGCGTACCCAGGAGCAGATATAGACTCAGATCACAATATAGTAGTGATGAAGAGTAGGCTGAAGTTCAAGACATTAGTCAGGAAGAATCAATACGCAAAGAAGTGGGATACGGAAGTACTAAGGAATGACGAGATACGTTTGAAGTTCTCTAACGCTATAGATACAGCAATAAGGAATAGCGCAGTAGGCAGTACAGTTGAAGAGGAATGGACATCTCTAAAAAGGGCCATCACAGAAGTTGGGAAGGAAAACATAGGTACAAAGAAGGTAGCTGCGAAGAAACCATGGGTAACAGAAGAAATACTTCAGTTGATTGATGAAAGGAGGAAGTACAAACATGTTCCGGGAAAATCAGGAATACAGAAATACAAGTCGCTGAGGAATGAAATGAATAGGAAGTGCAGGGAAGCTAAGACGAAATGGTTACAGGAAAAATGTGAAGACATCGAAAAAGATATGATTGTCGGAAGGACAGACTCAGCATACAGGAAAGTCAAAACAACCTTTGGTGACATTAAAAGCAACGGTGGTAACATTAAGAGTGCAACGGGAATTCCACTGTTAAATGCAGAGGAGAGAGCAGATAGGTGGAAAGAATACATTGAAAGCCTCTATGAGGGTGAAGATTTGTCTGATGTGATAGAAGAAGAAACAGGAGTCGATTTAGAAGAGATAGGGGATCCAGTATTAGAATCGGAATTTAAAAGAGCTTTGGAGGACTTACTGTCAAATAAGGCAGAAAGGATAGATAACATTCCATCAGAATTTCTAAAATCATTGGGGGAAGTGGCAACAAAACGACTATTCACGTTGGTGTGTAGAATATATGAGTCTGGCGACATACCATCTGACTTTCGGAAAAGCATCATCCACACTATTCCGAAGACGGCAAGAGCTGACAAGTGCGAGAATTATCGCACAATCAGCTTAACAGCTCATGCATCGAAGCTGCTTACAAGAATAATATACAGAAGAATGGAAAAGAAAATTGAGAATGCGCTAGGTGACGATCAGTTTGGCTTTAGGAAAAGTAAAGGGACGAGAGAGGCAATTCTGACGTTACGGCTAATAATGGAAACAAGGTTAAAGAAAAATCAATACACTTTCATAGGATTTGTCGACCTGGAAAAAGCGTTCGACCATATAAAATGGTGCAAGCTGTTCGAGATTCTGAAAAAAGTAGGGGTAAGCTATAGGGAGAGACGGGTCATATACAATATGTAGAATATGTAGAACGACCAAGAGGGAATAATAAGAGTGGACGATCAAGAACGAAGTGCTCGTATTAAGAAGGGTGTAAGACAAGGCTGTAGCCTTTCGCCCCTACTCTTCAATCTGTACATCGAGGAAGCAATGATGGAAATAAAAGAAAGGTTCAGGAGTGGAATTAAAATACAAGGTGAAAGGACATCAATGATACGATTCGCTGATGACATTGCTATCCTGAGTGAAAGTGAAGAAGAATTAAATGATCTGCTGAACGGAATGAACAGTCTAATGAGTACACAGTATGGCTTGGGAGTAAATCGGAGAAAGACGAAGGTAATGAGAAGTAGTAGAAATGAGAACAGCGAGAAACTTAACATCAGGATTGATGGTCACGAAGTCAATGAAGTTAAGGAATTGTGCTACCTAGGCAGTAAAATAACCAATGACGGACGGAGCAAGGAGGACATCAAAAGCAGACTCACTATGGCAAGAAAGGCATTTGTGGCCAAGAGAAGTCTACTAATATCAAATACCGGTCTTAATTTGAGGAAGAAATTTCTGAGGATGTACGTCTGGAGTACAGCATTGTATGGTAGTGAAACATGGACTGTGGGAAAACTGGAACAGAAGAGAATCGAAGCATTTGAGATGTGGTGCTATAGACGAATGTTGAAAATTAGGTGGACTGATAAGGTAATGAATGAGGAGGTTCTATGCAGAATCGGAGAGGAAAGGAATATGTGGAAAACACTGATAAGGAAAAGGGACAGGATGCTAGGACATCTGCTAAGACATGAGGGAATGACTTCCATGGTACTAGAGGGAGCTGTAGAGGGCAAAAACTGTAGAGGAAGACAGAGATTGGAATATGTCAAGCAAATAATTGAGGACGTAGGTTGCAAGTGCTACTCTGAGATGAAGAGGTTAGCACAGGAAAGGAATTCATGGCGGGCCGCATCAAACCAGTCAGTAGACTGATGACACAAAAAAAAAAAAAAAAAAACTCTGGCAAACCTAAAAATATCTCTTCCAACATCCTTACTTCGTTCAGAAGTCCCCATACATTAAACATCAGTGGACGTTAAGTCCATTTGTGACTAGAAAATACCAGGTCTTGCTGCCCACAAAACAGAACTGCCCTAAGTAAAGACATATAGCACCAGTAAAATTGGTATTCTTCCTTCCTCTCCCTCGCTGAACAGCACTCTGAGGATAGGAACCATTATCATCTCTCCCTCCTCCAGAAGAAAGTTGTCTCCAATCAGCATCTCTCACCCAATAACGAAAGATAATTCCTACCCTAACATGTATGATCCTACCTGTCATTGTTTTAACAATCTACACAACATACAAAAAACAAAATAAGCAAAATCACAACAATCATAAAAAACGTAAAACACTTTGATGACCTTCTTGGCCTTAACGAATATGGTATACAAGCTGCATGGTGCTCCTTCTCGTGTTGCTCAATCCTCCACTCCTCAGGTTTTGCTCTTTTCTTTGCATCTACCATTATTGCTCATGGGATCGACTCTGGTGCACACTTCAGTGGTCGTGAGTATGTGACACGTAACCTTTGATCTTGTTGGCAACTGTAGCTTCACATTCACAGGTGACATGGTTTCTGTCACTTGGCATGGCTCAGGTACTGTATTACAAACTCCTTTGTCTTCCCTTTCAGTGTATATTGGCTTGACAACATAACCCACTGGGACACCCTGTATTGAGGTAAGGTTTCTGTATGCCTTACTGCCTCCTCTTGCCTCTACAAAGCCTTGGTGTTCACTTGTTGGACCCTCTCCTAAACTTCTCTCACACTTCCGGCGAACTCTCAAACTGACTGATTGCTCCTACTCCCTATCTGCTAAACCATATCAAATGGCGATGGCTTCTTTGTACCATACACCACCTCTAAAGGCGACAATGCTGTGGCTTTGTGCATTTCCGTATTATACATGCTCACCACAATAGATAAACGTGTGTTCCAGTCTGTATGGTGGGAGTTAACATAGCAATTAAGCATCTTCCCGATTCTGAAGAGCCCACTCCATCCTAACATGTGACTGAGGATGAAGTGGACTAGTTCTTAATTTTTTCACACTCAACAACTGACACAATGTGACACTATATATATATATATATATATATATATATATATATATAAAGTCAAAAATATTATGTAGACTACTCCATCATAGTGCCTCAAGTTCAGTTGTGAAAGGAGTATGGGGAGGAGTAACACCTCATTAATATGATTTGTTTCAACTAACCAGGGTGACAGTACCCTGTGTTAGCAGCAGACACAGTGGCTGCGCCAAAGACTGAGATGGCGTGGAGTTTTACAATTATTTATTGAACTTTCTTTACAATTTCTCCCTCATCGTCGCTGCCCAGCCCTGAGGATCCCTCCGCCTGGCTGCCGCTGTGTAGATTCTCCAACAATGCGCGCAACGCGCGCTGCTGATCGCACTCAGGAGCCTCAGGCCACCAGTGCTCCGCTGAAGTCAGGATGCCCTGTGGTTGAGATGAACTCGTCGCTGCCCGGCGCCCCAGTACGGGCACGCCCACAGAGCCTCGTCGCCGTGAGGTCAGCTGCCGATGCCTGTTCATCGGTGGCTGGGAAGCCGTCAGTCGCGATGTCCGCGAGGGCCCGTTATGGATGGACCACAAGCCGTGGGGCCAGGTTGCAGTGATGTCCGGGTGTCAGTACCCAGCGACGCATGTGACCAAGACCGCGCTGCGGCCGGTCCTGCTGGATGTTCCGGCTGTAGTTAGTCAGCCATGGTGCCGACTGAACTCGGGCCGACCTCCAGAGCTGAAGTTGATATCTGGCGGCGAATGGATGACTCCTGAGAGCTGGAACAGACTTCAGGGATCGTCACCCACGAAGATTGAACATTGGGACACGGACCACGTCCGTCCTCAGATCCGAACTGCTTCCTAATGGCTTCTGTCTGTTGCTGCCTGCACTCCACTATTTATATGCGGCAGGAGGACGCTTTTTACCCTCGGTGGTAGCTTTTTGTTATTACTCCCACAGTATATTGCAGCGTAACTTAGTGTGCTGGCCTCACTTCCCCTTACTCAGCACTCTCCTGGCTTTGCTCGGCGCTCAGTCTGTGTGAGTCCTTGCGTCAGCTTGTTGGTAGACTGCTGCTGTCAGCAAGGCTATCTGTGCCTGCCTACTTTGCAATGCCTTGGTCGCCGGCGTGCCTCTGTTTTGCCATTCTCCTCTGCGTGAAGCAACGCTTATTACATGTGGCCGCAACACTGCCTCCTCCTAAAAATTAAATTCGTCCCCGAATTTACCCCATACGTTAACTCTAGTTCTATGCTATATTCTACTTCTTCCCTATATACATCCAGGTTGCCCTGACTCATGCCCTACTGGTAATCCATTCTACAGGAATCCTATGGAGCGGTCTTGCATTAATATGCTGAATCCTCCGTTTTAATAAGACATATACCACACCGATAAATACAATTGATAATAGTACTGGTTGAAATACCAATGGTCACTATGCTACGCTTCCCCCTGGTACCTTACTCCTCCACATGCCTTAATAATTGCTGCATTGAAATTTGACCTTTCTCCGAATCTACTAGTTTATCTATCGGTTGCAATAGTGTAGTATCCAAGGTGTTGTTAATATACGTCAAATTTTCCCCTGGAGCGATGCTGAATGACGCATCTGGCCAGTACAACGTCAGATGAGTATCTGTAACCTTGGTGACTCCCGTGACTGTCACTGGTAAGCTGAAACGATCCCCCACTATTTCACAATTTGTCACGTAATTCCATCTCCGTGGTTGCTGTCCAGTTCTCATTGTCATAACACTTGGCTGATATCCTCTCCGTAGCGAATATTGAATACAACCAATGCCTCCCAACTTGCTGAAAATGTAGCGAAGGCTTCACTATTATTCTCCGACACTCCGAAGCTTCTGCTTCTGCCCTAAATAACTGTATCTCACAGGACCCCTTGCCTGTGAAAACAAAGCGTGATGGACAAATGGAAACTGACTCCGTTAGACACCTACTCAACTCTAAACTCGACGTAGTAGCATGAGTATCCCCCTCCTTAGAAATTAATAAAACCTCCTGTGTCCTGAACTGTCCGCCCTTCCCCATGTGCTTCCATCTGACCGGATAAGGATGCACTGTGTAACAGTGATACTGTCTCCCTACACTAGTTATTGGAAATCTAATCTCTATATACATCTTAACTAGATCCGTTGTTACCTTAATCCTAGACATATGATAAAAAAGTGACACACTCTCTTCAATTATCGGCACTACGTGCTCTACCCCCTCTGGAAACTCTCCCTCTGCCTGCTTCAGACTCCGTCTGAATTTTTCTGGTGACATCAACGTCACACTCACCTGTCCGTGCAATGCGTGAGGTACTGCCTCTTGCAATTCATCCATCCTCACTCGTGCATCACCAATGCTGTTAACCAGTTCCCACAGCAATTTAGCCATTTCCAGCTTTCTTTACACTATATCCAATCGCGTTTGTACCTGTTCCAGATCCGTATTCAATAATTTCTGTGTTTGTTCTATATATGCTCGTAACCCTGTAGCCATCCCACGCACCAAGCGTGTCACATTCAACAACTCTGTACCTAATCCCCGTATCTCTGTAGTGTGCATATCCACTAACTTCCCTATGCTTTCTTCCCTGTCGCGAATAACTGTTAAAAAATTGTCCAAACCCTCAATATCGTCTCTACCCACTGTTCCAAAAATTGTTTTCAGCAACTTCCCACTTGCATTCAACCAACCCCTCTTTACTCTCTTTCTCCTCCCTGGAATCGTGCTCACGACTTGGCGCAGTTGTTCCCTTATTTCCTTACATGACCTATCCAAAGCCTCGTACTTTTCTTGCACGTCCCGTAATATCCCGTTCTTAGATGCAACCGTTTCCACACTCAATACCACCTTCTGTAGCTGCCGCATCTCGTTCCTTACCTGCAGGATGTTGAGGACCACATCCGGTGGTTTCCCGAACAACACCCCACTTTGCAACGGCATATCCTGTACCTAGCCAGCTTGTGTCAGCTGCCAGAGGACTACTCCCTATACTATCCACTTGTACCCCATCCTGCGTCACCTACAGAAGGAAAACACTCCCCTCACTACTACTTAATACCAAAAAATAACCCTAGTCCGTGCACAAAAATAATACACACATGATAATTACTGCTAACTACACATCCCTCGAACGCAACTTATACTTAATACCCGGTTTACTGTCTGCTTCTGGCGCTTCTTTTCGTTTTCTGCCAGAAGGAGAAGTACATATACACGGATCTACTACCCCCTGGAATGGCTTAACTCTACTAACGTGAACCACCGCTGTCTTGGTAGGCAACTGTAATTTTACATTGACAGGTGACGTCATTTACACTACCTGGTACGGTCCATGGAACTTGTTTGTGAACTTCTTGGTTCTCCCTTTTGGAACATACAGATAAGCTAGTAGCACCCATTGGCCTACTCTGTACTGTGGCAACTACCTCGTTGTTCCTCCTATCCGTTCTTGTTGTTCCAACGCTTCCATGTTAGCTCGTCTAACTCTCTGCCATACTTCCTTAATGGTTTTCGCAAATTACCTTACATGCTCGCCCTCCACTCCCAGCCTTGCACGAAGCATGTCAAAAGGTTTTGGCATCTTCTGCCCATATACGACTTCGTACGGCGACAATCCTGTCCACGTATGTACCTTACTATTATTTGCACTGGTTACGAATTGCAAGTACACATCCCAGTCGGTGCGTTGACTATTCACATAGTGACTCAACATCTTAGTGATCGTGCGATGCACTCTCTCCGTTCGTACGCTTGCTTGCGGATGAAATGGACTAGTCCGTAGTTTCTTTGCCTTCAGTAACTTACACAGTTGCTTCATCAGATCAGACATGAAATTAGTACCTTGATCCGAGATTAAGGACTGAGATATCCCATACCTGAATAACCAATTATTAACTAAAGCTTGTGCCACCATACTTACTTTCTGATCTGGTAATGCGACCATGACTAAATACATAGAAAAGTGGTCAATCACTGTTAACACATACTTTTTCCCTGCTGCACTCCTATTAAATGGGCCTAATACATCAATTCTGATTTGTTGGAAAGGTCTGTCTGCCTCTGGTAATCTTTGAAGCTGAATCTTTTGATGGCTCAACTCCACACGCTGTGCGAATGGCACACAATTCCTGACGTACTCGCCCACGTCTTGACGTCGTGTCCTCCACCAAAACTTCTCCGCTATCTGCCTATCCGTAGCTCTTCTCCTGCCATGTCCTGAAAGAAAATGGTCATGCGCCTGTTGCATAACTTCAGATCTGCTGGTACGACTACATGCGGGCCGCATTTCATCGACCTGCAAAGTAACCTGTCCTGTTCTAGGAAGTGCGGTTGCTTTCTGAACAATTGGCAATCAATATCCACGGCTTGTGCCCTTTTCCACTCATCTTCAGTCATCCCTGGTACTTGTAATACTGCCACTTTCCTGCTCAATGCGTCAGCATTGGCACGTTTCACACCTGGCTTGTGTATTACCTCGTAATCGAACTCACTGAGTTTCAGTGCCCATCTCACTAGCCTACTCGCTTGGTCTTTCAGACGTAATAACCATTTCAGAGCTGAATGATCCGTCACAGCCTTAAACCTTCTACCGTACAGATAACATCGAAAGTACAAAATCCCGTATATTACCGCAAACAATTCCCTCTCCGTCGTGGAGTAATTTTTTTCCGCCTTGTTAGGTTGACGAGACGCGAACGCAATCGGATGTTCTTTGCCAGCAATTTCTTGCCCAAGTACAACCCCAAGAGCATGATTAGAAGCGTCGCATTGTAGTATAAACGCCTTCAAAAAGTCTGGAAACTTCAAAACTGGATCTGATGTCAGTATCCGTTTCAACTCTTGAAATGCTTTCTCGCACTCTGACGTCCACTGGAAGGTAACCCCTTTTCTTAGCCACTTAGTTAAGTGGCCTCGCTATTTCTGTGAACCCCTGTGCAAATTTTCGATAATAGCTCACACGACCAATATACGATTGCAGTTGTTTAACCGTTTGTGGAACCGGAAAATCTCGTACTGCAGAAGTGAGACGAGGGTCTGTCCATACCACGTCCTGACTGATAACATGCCCGAGATAATTTACTTGTGCCTGCGCAAAATGGCATTTGTCCAAACTTAATATTAGCCGTGCTGCCTCTAACCTTTTAAACACCTCCTCTAACCGTTCCACATGCTGGTCTATATCTCTTGAAAAAACTATAATGTCATCCAGATACACTATGCATTTTTTGGTTTTCAACCCATGAAGGACTCCATCCAAATGTTGCTGGAGCGTTTATTAGTCCAAACGGCATTCTTTTATACTTGAAGTGATCACAATGCGTCGTAAATGCTGTTTTTGGCCTTTCCTCCGGACATACTTCAATCTGGTGATAACCGCTTCGCAAATCCATAGTGGAGAAAAATTTACACTGCCCTAGGTTATCTAACGTTTCTGTGATATTCGGAATCGGATATACGGCCGCCACTGTCCGTTCATTCAAATGTCTGTAATCGCAACTAAAGCGAAATTTTTTTGACCTGTCCAGTGCCTTCTTCGGAACTAGGACAACGCTACTAGACCAAGGACTATTACTGTGCTGGATTATCCCATCTTCCAGTTGTTGCTTTATTAATTGCTCTACTACTTCGGTAGTCTTTATGGTTTATGATACACCGGAGAGTGATTTTCTGTTGGAATATGATGCTGTGTTATCGGTGTAGCAGGTAACGTACCCTGTGCTTCAAACAATGCTTTCTAGTTTAGTAATAATGCTTCCATACCCGAACGATCATTTCCTTTCAAATGATTTATCTTGTCACGAAGTGCAGATGTGCTGACGGTTTGCTTTACATCATAGTCTAGCCTCGAACTATCGATGTCTTCTTCATACATTAACTCTACTGTGGCTATTACTAATCTCTTTGGCAGATCGACATTATCCCGCCCGAAGTTATCTAAAGTCACCGGAACCATAAACTGCCCGTTTATGTCCATTATCTGTGATACACTCCTACGAATAAAGCAATGCTTTTCGTCTAAAACCTCATTACTCGGTAGTGGCTCTACCAAGAATAACCCCTGCTGTGGCACATCGACATCCGTACCCAGATCATATGTGTGTGAAATCTTATGGGACTTAACTGCTAAGGTCATCAGTCCCTAGTACCCAGATCAACTGTTCGTACTTTATCAGACGAAATCACCTTTAATGCACTTGTACGCAGTTTAGTTGGTATCACCTTAGCTGTCGGTGCACCTTGCAACTCTGAAACATTTGCAACAGCTATACCCATTGAGAACAAGTTCCCATCGAGTTCCAGCGTATGTTGCGAAAGGTCAATTTTGGCGTGATGTTTAATCAGAAAGTCTATCACAAGTATCACTGAAAATCCCTGTCCCACAGTTGACAACACCTCCATTTGCTCCCGGAACCACACATTCCCTATCTTAAACTTGAACTGTGCTGTCTCTAGTGCATCTAATTTTTTATCACCTACTGCACCCAATCTGTATCTCGGAGCTTCCAATCCTTTCTTGCCCATGAGGTCCACACTGACAATTGATACATGTGCTCCAGTATCCACTAAAACTCTTCGCCACTTATCTTTTATCCAAACCATCAAACTACAATCCGCCTCTTCGTCCAATCTCTGAGTACCTCTTTTTAAGGGGAATGCCTCCCGACGGCAGGAACACTCCCTTTTTCGTTTAACAGTTTTTCACCTGCTCTATCATTAACCCGTTTCTTGGCTTTACACTGCCGTGTCTTATGCCCTATTTTCTGACAGTTGAAACACTGCGGTTCCCAACATTGTCCCTTAAAATGACCTTGCTTCCCACATCGGTAACACTCTTTGGAAGACGAAAAAATTTTCTTGTCATTGCGACTTCTAGCGACGCTATCCACTTCCTGCAAATGTGTAGCTACACGCAATGCTGCTGCTAGGTCACTTGGATTTTCCATCCGTATCCGGAGTGAACAATCCGGCGAGACTCCTCGCAAAAATGCGTCTAATGCTCTATTCTCTGCTTCTTTCAATAGAACTTCATTTGCACTCACATCTTGCGTTAACTCATACGTGTGCACGTTCGTTCTCCTAATTCTGTCTGAAAATTCTTCTACCATTTCACCCGGTTTTTGCATCATCCTCCCCAATTTCTCTTTAAAAAAATCTGGCACTGTTTTGTTTCCTAAACCTTTGCAATAATCCCTGAGGCAACTCTGTGAACGTAGTAGCATCCTTTAACCCTTCGTGATACGCCACATAAGTCTTTGCATCACCTACTAACCGTAACCTCGCCATTTGCAAACACATTTCATCCGACCAGCCACACAGTCTAGCCGTACTACGTACGTCACCAATGAAAACACTCACATCCTCTGATGTTTTACCCGAGAAGGAGGGTATCAAATTAGCCGCTGAACAATCTGCCACACCGGAAAAGACAGTACCCTTGCATTCTACACTATCGCTTCCCGAGCCTGATTGAGTATTTTGCAACAATTGTTGCTCCATCCTCTGCATGTGCAGTCTTTGCAACTTATTTTCTTCAATCAGTTTCTTAACTTGCTCTGTCAATGCGACTACGGCTTCACTTGTCCTGGTTGCACGTGTCTCTGGCGTTTTCCATGTTGTATACCTCACCTCACAAAAATAAAATTGTATTACCCAGAAGCAAGTT